>NC_036254.1:14560623-14561602 GCF_002742605.1 Olea europaea var. sylvestris | reverse complement strand
AGTTATCCTCGACGATCCTCAGGTGAGTATTATATATTTGCAATTTATATTGTACATACATTTACTCGGGTCGATACACGTTCGTTAACACGTTGAAATATGGTATGTCAGCTCGAAGTTCATGCTGAGTTGGTTGTCTCGGTGGAAGAGGAGGATGCAATATATGTACGTGAATTACTTGTTCCCCCTACTGAAGACGATCCAGTATTTGAGTCCGTTCCGGATAGAAATATAGTACGTTTATTTAAGTTCATTATTTATTTTGACTTATAAATTCATGTGCGGATTATTAATATTAATTGTCTTCTCTGTGTAGGAGCGCCATCCGGAACTTCCACTTAGGAAATCTCCTTCGCATCCACCGATGAGATCTCCATCACCTCCACCGATGAGATCACCTCTACCATATATGGAGATCGTATTTGCTGATTCCACCATATATGTGTACGACTCTGATCATAGCTGTCTGACGCAAAGTCAATTGGAGCAAATACTGGAGCCATTGGCTGTGATCGTGCCCATGATGGCTAGTCATGCGATGATTCGAGTAAATGATAGATTAGCCATTGTGCGGAACACGACGACTGCGAGACAAGAAAGATCGTAAGGATTTACAACTTTTAAATTTTCAGATTTAATTTTCAATTATATGTTATGGAACTAATATCTTCTAATTCGGTTGCAGGGGTGACTGTGGCTTATTTGCAATCAAGTACATAGAGTTCTTGAGTATTGGTCACAATGTTGATACAATAAATCAGTCTTCGATTGATATGTGGAGGCATAAATTAGCTTGCGACTTGTATGATTATAATTGTGATCCTTAGTACATTGTAAATTATTTTATTAAAATATAAATGTTGTTTACTTCAGTAGAATTCGTGTTGTACTGAAAGAAAGAAATAATCGAAATAGAGTATATTGTATGATATTATTTTGAAAATTTAAATGATAATCGGGAATTAAATGGACTAAATCG
>NC_036254.1:14532931-14559840 GCF_002742605.1 Olea europaea var. sylvestris | reverse complement strand
ACATAATTAACGAAATATTTAACGAATAAATTAAAAACAAATATTTTTTTCAACTTAAACAATTAAGATAATTACTTAAAGAAATAGTAAAAGGAAAAATCGAATAAATATTATTCAAATAAACAATCGAAATAGAGTAATTAAATATGAAATAAATAAGATACATAATTAACGAAATATGTAACGAATAAATTAAATTGAATAATATTTTTTTTCTTAAACAATTAAGATAATTACTTAAAAAATAGTAAAAGGAAAAATCGAATAAATATTATTCAAATAAACAATCGAAATAGAGTAATTAAATATGAAATAAATAAGATACATAATTAACGAAATATGTAACGAATAAATTAAATTGAATAATATTTTTTTTCTTAAACAATTAAGATAATTACTTAAAGAAATAGTAAAAGGAAAAATCGAATAAATATTATTCAAATATGAAATAAATAAAACACATGATTAACGAAATATTTTTTTACTTCACCAATTAAGTTAATTAATTAAAGAAATAGTAATCTCTCCATATTGTTAGTTAATATATATCGTTGTCTCACTTATTTTAAAAGAAAACAAACAAATACATGACACATAGAAAATACATATGACAAATGTGATAAAAATAAAAAGAGTAATTAAACAATGTGATAAAGATTACATCCGATTTCAATTCAGAAAATCACAAACACATTACAAATAGAGAATGCATATGATTTATATAGATACTTCACATCCGTCGAGTCATTGTTTAGTGGGATCTGGCTTGTACAAAATCGACGTGTATGTCCTGTAGCGCCGCACCTCCCGCACTTACGCGGTTGTGGAAACTCTCCTGTAGATGGTATTCTAGACGTCCGTCTACGACCAGGAGTACGCGGTGGAATTTCAGGTGGCAACAAATTATTAAGTGCTACAATATAATCAGGAACTTCCCACTCGGCTTCATTTGGTAGAGGAAATATAGTTTCGGCATACGCTGCTCTCCAAAAATCAGTCATATAATAATGACTGCACAAGCTGTGTGGTGGAAATCCTCTATACATAGCCACTGCGACAGCATGTGCACATGGAAAACTTTCCAACTGAAATTTTCTGCACGTGCAGGTATTGTCATTCAAGTCTACAATGTATCCAACATTGCGCCCGCATCTCACGGAGAAGTGAAATTGATCTAGTGGTTCCACAAATAGAGCTTTTGCCACTTCCAGAGTTTTGAATAGTCGATCTTCCTGTGCCGGAGCTAGCACACTCGTGCAATTTTGGGATTCTTCACGTCGGTCATAAAACCACTGTTGCAACTTGCTGCGAATATGTTCTATCATTGCGAGAATCGGTAACTCTCAATCCTTCTTGAATAATGCATTCAGCGACTCTGCATTATTCGACGTCATCATGTTGTATCGACGTCCTGGAAAATGTGACCATGCCCAATGTTCGACCCCTATTTCTGATAGATATTCCCATGCACTTTCTGATTTATGTTCTATTTCGCCCATGAACTTTGTAAACTCTTCAAAGCTGTAAGCTTCTGCAGCTCTCCTAAACAATGCAACGACGCCACTGTCCCGGTACCTAGTCTTCAGATTGCCCTAAATGTGGTACATGCAATAACCATGATGTGCTTCTGGAAAAATTTCGGCTATACCATTTATTATTGACTGCCCCCGGTCAGTCACAAATGCAAGGTTCTCGATGTTCCCAATTACTTCTCTCAACTTCGTGAAGAACCAACGCATTGCTAGATCATTCTCTCCATCGACAATGCCAAATGCAAGAGGGTAAATTTGGATATTGGCATCTTGACAAGTAGCAATAATCAACTTTCCTTCATATCTAGCTCTTAGGGTTGTACCATCAACTAGAATTAGAGGTCGCATAGCATTTCGAAAACCTCTAATGCATTGTCCAAGAGCCATAAAAAAATACTTGAAGCGATTCTGCCCATCGGTTTCAATAAAAAAATGCCGAGTCAGAATTAGTTCTCACCATGTTGTGGCAATACCTGGCCAATTTATCATTTTGACGAATACCCACTTCACAAGTATGTTCCCGCGCATACTTACGAACAATAAAGAACTCATTTGTGTCCATCTTTGTCGCACTCAAACGCCAACTGCAATTGTTGTCCACACAAATAATTGTGTATGTAGACTTATTTGATTTTTTTACCTTAAACTCAAAATTATGTTTCATTGCAATTCGGTGCGCGGCTTCTTGCAAATCTCTTTTCGTGTCAAACAATTGATCGACATGTAAATCTTCATCATCAGGAACTACACGCGAACAATTAGAAGACCGTGTACTCGGCCCAGCATGTGAGCTCCCACCAGACTCATGTCTCTGTCTGGATAAAGCAATCAAATCCTGATTTGTAAATGGCCTTTCATCCTCGTTGTCTTGAACTTCCTCGTAAATCCTTCGTGTAACGGTGACATCATGGTGAGTAGCAACTGCCCCAAGAATAACCACATCATCCTCCCGAGCAATCTCAACAGTATCCCAAAAATCATTCTCATTACGATCCTCTCCATCAAAAACTTCGTGTTCACCCTCGATGACATTTTTCTTCAACAAACTTAGGCAAATAGGAGTCGTCTTTCGACCTTGGTTCAATTGAATTAGATGCTTTATTTGCGCTTCAGAAGTAACTTTCAAAGGTGGAATCGAAATTGTTGAATGCTTTTGAAATAAAAATCCCAATTCCATATTGTATTGAGAGGAATCGACGTTAAGCATGTTTTGTATTTCAATGTACATTTCTGTAAGCGAAGTATTTTTTGTTATCGTAATAGCAGCAACCCCTTCTCCTTCACTCGTCCATTTCCATTCCCATTGACCATTTTCTTTCCTTTGAAATTCGCCGAAATAACAAATTGGGACACACGCTTTTGCCATATCTGCATTACGAATTAAAAATATCAGAATAAATTATCAGAAAAAATTATCAGAATCGAGGGGCGGGGGAGTCTGCAAACGGACGGTCCGGACCGTCGTTAAATCCGTCGTTCCGACATCTGATCGGTGCCGGCCTGAACTTTGACTCTAATATTATTTTTTCTACCATTTAAAAAAAATATACGACTTCAATAAAAATAAAATTAAATACTACGAAAAGATACTTACCGAATTGAAGTGCTGAAATTTAACTAAATTTTTCTGTTGAGGTTGATAACTGATAAGTTTATGAAATTTTGAGGTTGAAGTGGATGAAAAATGGAAGAGTTTTTATCGTGTTAGAGTAAACTGATGAAAAGACTGACTTCGTTTTCAAATTTCAATTGAGCCTTGTTTGGATTTTTATTTGTAACTTAAGGATATTTTTGTATTTTTACCATATTTCTATTTTTGTAATTATATAACTCATTTAATGGCGTTTTAGTCTTTTACACAAGAAATGGCTATTGTGGTGAATGTTAGATTTTTATGGTTAAAATGGAAAATGGTTGGTTTGACAAAGCTATACTTAAAAGTACCCCGTCCTAAGCCCCAGTTCGAGTATATTATTTTCTTTCTCTTTAATAATCATACTCATTTTCAGGTACATATTTATATAATAAAATATTTTTAAAGTGAATTTAAAATTTTCTTTCACTTTTTAATCACATATTTTTCAAAAAATCACTATTTAAAACTTAAAATTCTTAAAATAGTAGTCATCAAACAGGGATTAATGGATTTGCATTTTGGTGCAACCCTTTCAGATTTTGTTAGGAAGTATAATCATGATAAAATAATAAATATGGTATTATAATCCTAATGAAACTCAACAATTTCTACTAATCATAATTGTAAAATTACTATTTTAATAATTCAAGACGAATTTATTGGATTTTTTGTACTCCCTTCGTCCCGTAATGATAGATATATTTTCCCTTCTATCTGTTCCAAATTATCACTTCCTTGTTGATAGTATTAATATATTTTCTTTGTGTTTTTTAATATGTCCCTATTTAAATAAAGTTCTAAAATACGCATATATGCCTTGCATATGTACATATGTCAATGGGTCGAGCCGGCAGTACACACACGAGCTCGGCTCGCGCTGGTGGCGTGCCGAGCTGACCTTGAGCCCGTTCATTTTGGCCGAGCCAAACTTTGGCTTGCGAGCTCGTCCCTTTTTTCTTATATAGAAAAAAATGAACATAAATGCATTTTAGAAAAAATAATTTAATGAAGACAATTTTTTTTTTTTATCATATAGTAATATTTTTTATAAAGTGTTAAATATTTATGTAATGAAGACAAATTTTTTTGAAATACGTTTACAAAAAATATTTTTTTTTTCAATTTCTTTTTAAAATAAATAAAATGTAAACCCTCATTCTTTATTTGAGTTTGAGACCAGCTACATCAATTTTACGTAGACGGAGTTAAAAATTGTATACGAACAACTTGTTGTAACGTGTACAATTTTTTAAAGGAAATTAAATGTAACGATTAAAAATAAGAAATTTTGATTAATATAATTAAATCGAATATCACTTACTTGATAACATGCAATTTCGACGTATTTATCTTGTAGTCGAAAATGAGCGTTTTGCCAATCATTCACGCATATTAACGCTTCCAAAACATCTTCTTTCAGTCGACTCCTAATATTGGTCAAAACCCTTTTACTTGCATTAAAAGCAGACTACGAAACAACAGTGCTAATCAGATATGTCAGCGAATCTTTCGCCATTGCAGAAACAACTGGCCAACGTCTTTCATACTTTCGTTAGAATTCAATTACTTCTTTTGAACTTTTTTAATTATTTTGTCTGTTGACATATTCTGATTGAAGTAATCAATTAATTCGGTAGGTATCGTATTTTGAGTTGCACCCGATGTTTGATGAGATGCAGATGTAGATGACATGACACTAGATGAACACATTACAGTTGCATCATATCTATATGTATTAATGCTTTGAAATAAATTCATTATTTCAGCATCATCTTCTTCAATTTTAGCTGAAGGAGTAGGTGCAGAGGGTACCCGACTAACATTCGCACAAATTTGTTCCGCATATAATTCATCCATTCTATATAATGTTTGTTCTAAATTCCTATAGATGATAGGTGTATCAAACGTTAAGACTTTATTGATTTGATTAATTACGTATTTAGTTCCCGATAAATTTTATCATGGTCCATTATGCATGCTAAAGGAAATGACATAGGCATGTCTTTCCAATATTTTCTAAACTTTAATTTCATAACAATTATAATTTCACTAAATCAGGATCATTTTTATATTTATGAAATGTTCTTACAATTATATAAAGGCGTTCAAGTACCATACAGCTTGTGAAATAATAAACGTCCGATAAAATCTTTGTAGTCTCATAAAAAGATGTCAAAAATCTTTTAATTTTCAAAGCTAAAACCCAATCGGATTCATTCAACATAGCATCGCCATCGCTTCTAATGTGTCTATTGCTATAAAAGTCAATTATTAAATGTTCGAAACTTTCACATGACTTTAATAGCAAATATATATAGTTCCATCTATGGCCTACGTCGCTAACAAATGTTTTAACAGTCGTCACCCCTAATTCAACACAAAAATCTTCAAAAACTTATTTTCTATTAGGGGAGATCGTAATATATACTAATGCATTCTTAATCCTTTGAAATTCATCATTTATATGTTTCAAACCATCTTGCACAATTAAATTCAAAATGTGGCACACAAAACAAATATGAAACAAATATCCACCGAAATCAGGTTGAAGTACCCTATGCAATTTATCGATGACTACCTTATTAACACTAGCATTATCGAAAATAAAAGACTGAATTTTAGTCTCGCAATTATATTCTCTAACAATACTGATAATAGTATTATATATATTATTAGCATTGTGAGGAAACTCAATAATTCTAAAAGCAATAATTTTTTATGCATGCACCAACGTGGGTCTATATAGTGTGCAGTTGCAGCTATATAAGCTATTTTATTAATCACTTCTCATATATCAGAAGTTAAAGATATAGCACCCACATATTGTTGCAAATCTATAATTAATTGTTATTTTGAATCATTGAAATATTGTATTGTATCGACATGAAAAGTATTTCGACTTACCCCAACGTATCTTGGTTGCAAATATTCTTTCACTTAGGAGACGAAGTGTTGGTTGTCAGCAATAGCCAGAGGCAACTCAGTGGTGGCAACAAATTTCACCATTCCGGTTCAAGCTTTCTCCTCTAAATACACCCACGTGGATAGGGGTAAAGTCGTAGAACCGGCGCCTGGACTACCAAATTGCAATTGTGTTTGATCGGCTAGAAGAAATTCATGTCTGGCTGCATATACTTTATAGTGGAGGTTGAGATGGGTTGTACCAATTCCTTTTTGTCATATCAATCTTTGTTGGCAGTATTTATATACTGCCTTAGATTCTGCGAGGTCATCGACGACTTTTCCCATTGAAATCAACTTAAAGTGATCTCAACATTTTACTTGTTTTTCCCCTTTCGCTTTTCCCTCGCATTTGGGATATCTAATTCGGGCTCTTCATCCTCATGTTCCTATTTGGGAATGTTAATATCATCCAAATCAATTGGATTGTGGCTTCCATGACTGTAAATGTGAACGTCTTCAGGTATGAGTACGCCATTTAGAACGGCAAATTCATTCCAAACTTAACTTTGCAGCGTCCTAGGCGATTCGGCATGTGGCCCACATCCCGTATCGAACAAGCTCTCAACGAATGAGCGTTGATTTATTTGCTTGATTGTTTGTGATGAAATTCAAATATAATAATTAGTAAAAGTATAAATGTAGTTAGAAACGAGAATTGGACGAAATTTCAATAAATGTAGTGAGAAATGAGAATTGGATGAATTGAAGTTGAAACTGAATAAACTATAAACAATGAATTAATATTGTATATTTTACACAAGAGAGTTGAAGCTTAAAACTTGATAGATAGAGAGTTGAGAAATGAGAATCGAGTTTTCAGATTAAAAAAAAAAAATTGGGGTTAATGGGGGCTATTTATAAAAGTGGGGGAAAAACGGTTACTGAATTTGGTCACTTAAAGCCATGAGCCACAAGCCTTGCTCGTGGCCTACTAGCGGCTTGCCTTCTGTACGAGCCGAGCAATGCCCAAGCCGGTTCGGCTCACGCTCAAGACGATCCCCATTTTTACAAGTCGACGAGCCACTCGGCCCAATTGCCATCCTTATGCATATGTCTATATGCTCGAGACGTTTTCAAAACACTTTGCATATGTGTATGCACATGATAATGAGTTCAACAATGCACGCTTAAACATCAAAATTCACGAGCATTTCTATTAAAAATTGTATCAAAATTAGCATGCCAAAGTCCAACCTATTTTTACAACTCTAAAAAAAATTTGAGCCCAACAAACATTATATTAGCCCAAATCATCAAAACTCATGAATTATATAAAGCAATCTATACGGTTTTGACGTTCGAAAAATAAGAAATTAAAACAAACTTTTCATAGAGTTACAAACTATTTACGTCGAGCAGTCCTTCTTCTTCTTCTTCTTTGATCTTCCTCTAGTTTTACTTACAAGTGAGACTAATAATGCACAATTTTGAATTGTTGATGGTTGTGATGATGAGGAGGATATTAACAATGATATGTAACCATCTAGAAGAGATAATAGAAATTTTTGAATTGAAATAAGGGAATCCAATGATTATAGTTTTGCATTCGATGACACGGAAGATGAATTGAATGAAGAAAATCATATTGAATTGGAATTCGATGACGAATTAGACAATATTTAGAATTTTGTCATTCATGTTTAATCTAATTGTAATAATTGGTTATCAGGTAATTGTAATATTTATGATTTTGAGTAATATGTTTTTGTTGAAATTCTGAAAAATATATAAAGTTCATATAATTGAAGTATTTATAATTTTGAGCAATTTATTTTTTAAAAAGTTTGAAGAACATATAAAATTGAAACAATGCATTATTATATTAATTTAAAATATTAAAAATAATTTTAAAAGTTGAAAACGCATAATTACGCATATGCTTGTAATGTTTGATACTCGACCAAAACACATTGTCAGGTATTAAGCATTTTAGAACCTTGTGATTTAATGTGTGTTATTATGAATAAATATGAACTACTCTTATTTGAATTATTATTTAATGTAGGGGTGTATTATGAAAAAATGTGAGGAAAATTTATATTTTAATATATTAACTATACTTTTTTAGATGCGAGCATATCTTTGCATAACGGATGGAATATATAATATGACCCTTTGAAAATCCACAAATGCGCGGGATCGTGATCAAATAATATAATGGTGAATTAAGTGTTGAACTCACGAGAACTATGTGTTTGATCGAGTTAAAGTTATTAATACCCTTAATCGAATAACAATATTCAATTGTAACAAATCAATGTCCAATTTATCAACTAACTTGAAAGCAAAGTAAATGTTTATCGAATTTGTAAGATGTATTGCTAAGATATAGAATCACCTTAATACTCCATTTTTAGTTCAACAATTTAAAATGACAATTTTAAATCGTTCTTATTGTTCAATGTTCATATTTTGATTAAAAGCTTCTCTTGATAGCAATTAAATATAATCTTACATGTGACATTTATATATCCATATGAAAGATATGATCATGTAATGAAGTATTAACCGAGTTAGAACATCTATAGAAATCATGTAAAGCATGGGGGTATATCTCTATTCTCCATCAAACCTCCCAATATTTAGTACTTCATGTTAACAATACTATTATCTCTCTCGATGACAATAGAACCCAAAAACAATTCAACTAATGGCCAATTAACTGAAAAGCAAGCTAAACAATAATAAAAATACAAACATTCAAATAAGTTAACATCAATCCAATTATTCAAACCAAAAACTTCATAATAGGGGTTCATTTCATCCTAACAATGTAAAAAATCTAGCAGGACATTGAAATTGTAAGAAATCATTCTAGATTTAATAAACATCAATTGAATATTAAGCTCCTGTTTGAGCCCCATTCTTTGAAAAAAATACATTCTTAAACAATGTTTTCACATTATTTCAACAACTAATTCTTCAATAAAATAATATTACAAACAAATTGAAAAATTTTTATTTTTAACCACATATTTCTCATCAAAACACTATTTAAAAATGTATTTTTTTCCCAAAATAGGACTCAAATAAAGGCTAAATAATTTAGGAGAAGTCTCCCATTCTTGAATGACTTCAATGAATTCTTGATATCTCTTGAATTTTCCTCCCAATTCTTGTGCGAATTTCCTAGTATGAATTCTGCTTGATAATCTTCTTGCAATTCCACAATTGAAATCTCTCACAAATATGAATTTATCCTTTTCGTCTAATATATTTCTCAGAATCTTGATGTCCCCCCCCTTTTTTTACATAAAAGAGGGCTCTCCCTGGTGTAGAAGACATTTTGATATTTATATGACTCGAATTTAGGTCAAAGATATTGCCAAAATCTTGTCAAGTTGAGTTTAGACGTATAAGAAAATCTGAGATTCGACTAAATTTTACACCTATGCAACCGCATAACTCAAAGAAATGTTGTCTCATAGTTCAAATGTTGAACTCCATATTTTTTCCTGCATAGCAATATGCGAACGCATGCCAAAATGCACTATGCAATTGTATAGTACAATTTTTGGCTGCCTTCTTCCATTCTTTTACGTTTTGGTTCCCAAAGTTTTAAGCATCGTCTTTTTCCCTCCCTTTTGCCTATATTTTCACCCTTTTAGCTTCCAAGTGCATCCAATTGAACCCCTAGCATCTTAAATCATCGATTCATGGTCCAATTCGACTATTATATTATTGTAACTTGGTTCCCATCTTCTGGATTTCAATCTTTTTTAGGGCTTTTCTTTTATTTCTTCTAATCTCTTGTTCAACGATTGAGTTTTACCTATTTAATAGAAAATACAACAATTTAGAATATATTTCATTAAAAGAACAACTAAATATTGCTATTATAGGCCCTGAATAAGTGAATCAAATACACTTATAAAGCACCCCAAGCATAAACATTTGTTTGTCTTTAAACAAAATTATAATCTAAATAACAACAAACACACAAGCATGCAAAGATATTTGGTTAGACAATCTAGCTTCTTATCTCAAGATTCAAGATTGTGGTGTTAAATTTTACAAACATGCTTCAAAATCACAACACCAAACTAATACTCATTCTTTCAATGCAAAATCGATGTGTGTGAGAAGAATTAAGTAACCAACCATGAATACACAAATTATTTCAATTTCCGACTCTCTGTAGTCAAATATATTCTTTTCATCTCTCTTATGATTCATACATCACCATTTTTTTCGTTTCACTCGTTCCCAATGTGTACTGATAAGTGTGTTTTTACGCACTTATTTAATATCTAAAAATGTTATTTATTGATTAAATGAATGAAATTTTACTCACAATTATATAATATTTGCTTTTGTAGGCCAAAAATCACCCAAGGAAAGAGAATAAGGCAAAAGGAAGTGAAAAGGACCAAAACCACACAAAAATGTGAAGTTGGGGACTAAAGTGCACAAGTGCCAAAAGTTGGGAACCTAAGGTTGCAATTTTGGAGGGCAAAAGTGATATGAAAATCAAATTTCGAGGACTAGATTTTACATGATCAAATTTGAGGAGCATTTTGTGCAACTAAATGGAGGACTAAGTTGAAAAAAAAAAGAAATGAAGAAAGCCCGCGCTCGCTCGCAGGCTTATTACGGTGCGCGCATGGGAGACCCTTTTCATTTACCGAGACCGAAAGGGTTTTATGGTGCGCGCGCGGGACGAATGCCCGTGCTCACACGCCGCTTTTCGACTGGACGAATTTTGCCTATTTCACGTAAATTTCGAGACTTCTTTCACAATTTCACTTGACACGATTTTTGCCATTTAAATATCGATTTTTGGTCATCTTTCTAGGGATTTTTGTTTTTTGGGGACTAGGTCTTCTTCCTCTTTCATTTTTTCTTTCTTTCTCTTCTTCTTTCTTCTTTCTTTTCTCTTCATTTTCTTTTCTTTTCCTTTCCTTGGTATTTTGGAGGCACAATCTAGAGCACAAGGAGATTCAATTAAAGATTTGGCAATGTTTTGGGGAAATCAAGAGCAAGCTCAAAAAGGGGTTTTATCTATGCTTTTTATTTTCTCCATTATTTTGTCAAACTTGTAATGTATTATATAAAACATTCTCCTTTTTATCATATATTTAACATGGGCTAAATATTTGTGTTGGGATTTATGGTATTAGTTTAACCTAGCTTTTAATTAATTTTGATATTTGCTCTTTAATGTTAAGTTATTTATTTCCATGTGTTTCTACTATTGTATTTATTGCATTTTCATTTATGTGGCCAATGAATGATTATGTTAAGTGATTTGTACATCGTTCGAGAGAAGATTGTACACTTTAGACTAAGTAGTAGAAACCCTAGGTTTGTTTAGAGGATAGAGATATACCCCTAACCCTAGGCGACCCATTGAGCTATTTTCACAAAGATTTAATGCGGTTGTCTGGTTTTAATCGACATTGAGATATAGTAGGTTAAACCAATCAATTAGGGTTAGGTAATTGACTAAAATTCAAAGATCAGGTCTAACATCGTGAATGAGTAATTTGTTAATCGGCTTGTGGAGAAATTAATTAGGCAACGGTTAAATGAAACCATGAATCCCAACCACATTTGCTTCCGAAAATTCTCAAGATTTTCATATTTTCTTAATTTGCTTCCGAAAATTTTCAAAATTTTCATATTCTCTTAATTTGTAGATTTTAGTTAACTTCCTTATTTAAAAACCATATTTTTAATTGTGTGTGTTTATTTCTATTGTTAGAATAAATTAATTAGAGTTGTGTAATTAAAAGTATACGTTCTTCGATGGATCGACAATCCGTACTCAAAAAGTCCACTTTATTACTTATACACGACCTGTGCGCTTGCGGCATGTAGTATTTTAGGGAACATGTACTCTAAGGTTGAGTTTTTCATTACTAACCTCACCCCATCTAGTTCGGGTAGATATTACTAGTTGCAAGTCAACATATCAATGAATAAGGATTCTCCAAGTATGATAACTTTGATCTCCAATATTCAACCAGGCTATATATAATATTTTGCAGTATCTTCCTTAAGTTTTCTAGATAATCCATGTAGCAGGTTTTAGACCAATGACTCTTGATGTTACCAAAAATCGTACATGTAGATTTCTTGAGCTTGATGACTGAGAATGAACACGAACAAACTTTTTCGGTACCTGAAACAAAGGCTTCGTGGTGTATCCTCGTCGCCCATCCAATGCTTATGTTAGAAAGAGAAATTATGCGTGAGATTATAAATTGAGAATAATGAACAACGTACCTGAATAATGAGTTGAAGATTCATATTTATAGAGATTGGTGGTGCACTCCTAGTAGGACTGAATAAGTAGAACATCCTTATCTCAATGAGTCATACTTGGAACGGGAGTAGGACTTGTACCATAACCACAATCCCAATCGTTAAGTAATTTTATTGAGACAGAGTTCCATTCAGCATAAAAGCCCTAGGTTGTTAAGTTTGTGTGAGATTATTGTTCTTATAGGGCTAGGATGTCTTTAAGTTTAAATAGGAAGGGCATCGAAATGAAGCCTAGGGAATCGCCCGAAGATTAACTTCAGGTAGGAATAACAGGTAAACCAGAGGACACAACCTCAAGCACGTTATAACCCAGATCATATGGATGTGTGGTACTAATCCTCAATCTACCCTAGGACCCGTTGTACCTAAGGACTCCATGGCTCATATATGACAAACAGTCATATGAGTCCTCGGGGTGTGGTACTCCTCGGGGGATGGAAAGAGTGTCTACATCACTGGCCCCCGTGCATCCATTCTTAAAGCCTGGAGATTTTAGGAAATGATACACCATAGGTCAGGAAAATCCTTCAATGACTGGAGAGGTCATGCCATAAAATGAGGACTGGTACTCATGCCAATGAACTTACCTAATGTAAACATCCAATGCTCGGGCGAAGGTATGTGAATTGAATAGGTCTCTTGGATTTGTGACATGTGGCATGATCTAATAGCCTAGATGGCAAACTCTCGCCTTCTCCATCCATGCCTATAAATACCCCATTTACCTTTCATTTTTCACTTTTTTACTTACTATAAATCTTCCTCTTCAAGATCAACCTCGAGCAATTTCCTTAGAAATATCTTTGGACGTCAGGTAATTTTAAGGTAAGGTTTGAGACACTAAGTTATTTTATTTTTGGAGTGATATCGAGCAGTGAGAGTGAGTGGGGTCCTAAAAGCTCGAGTGGTAGCAAGAACATACGAACATTGATCATACCCATGGTCGTGCCCATAGATGCCTGACATAAGAGTTAGAGTAGCATCAAGTTTAGGTTTCACGACAAGGCTTCTAGGTTTAAGAAACACCTGGCCATGGCGGTTGCTAGAGAGTTTGGGCTAATGCCCAATTGCGACATCAGGTCGACTGAACTCGAGGATAGAATGGTGCAAGCTCAGGAATGAGAGTTTATCATTTTTAGGGACTCCCTTAAGGCTAGGTTTAGGTGGCCCCTACACCCATTTTTCATAGGTTTGTTGGTCGAGCACTACATGTGCCCGGGCAGTTAGTGCCCAATGTATAGAAGATGCTCGTTTACTTTTTTATAGCCTGTAGATACCTGGGCATCACACCATACCTCGATCTATGTCACATGGTGTTCGAGCTCAAGCAATTTCCCCAATTTACCTGTTTTGCCTATCTTTAGAATTGAGGTAGGTTTATAGTCCCGACCATGCCCAATTTGTTAAAGAAATGGAAAGATAGGTGGTTTTATATTATTGCACGAAAGATCGACCTCCCATGTTGGTCGAGATAGGCATCCTGGACATAGCTACATTTTTGTGAGGGTCAGGCATATTTCAAGTCATTAGAACTGGATAGGAAAATGCTCAAGGATCTTGATCCTTTGGTGTCGAACATGAAAGGCATCTTCAAGGATGACATATTAGATCTCACAGGCGTAAGAGACGTCGAAGGTAGGACTTTCCTCATTTTACTTTAAATGCATCCAGATGGTATGATCGTTCTAATCACCTGTGTCTTTTTGCAGAAACATCATTCAGTCCCTTTACCCTACAAAAACACGTGAACACCAAAGCCAAGGCTCTTCAGCCTGGTGCCCCTATCCCAACGAAGGAGAAGAAAAGGCCAAGGGTCTCGAAGCCCGGCCAATCAATGAGGGGGCCTGGAAAGTCCTCGCAATCTCAACCACCTATTCATATGAGCCCTTCACCACATCAACAATCGTCCTTCCCTTGGGTCTTGCCTCCTCAATGAACCCCTAAGGTTGTCGACCTCGAAGATGACTCCATCCCTGCTGTAGCATTGGTCATCGAGGATTTTGAGCTTTGCCACCTCGTCCCGAGCATTGTGGCTAAATATAGGGGCGAAATTAGGTTTGATAAGGGTATGAAGGCTCTCGAGCTCCTTCCATTGAAGGTAAATCTCAAGCTTATCCTGAACAAATGTTTTCAGCTATACTCTTGATCTTAATGCTTGTTATTTTACATTTCAAACTCTTAGTGTTGCTCGGGGCCTCTCTCTACAAAGGATGGAAGAGTCTCACAAGATTGTCAGGCTCATGGAGTCTATCGAGCTTGGGGACAAGCAAATTTTCGATCTCGAGGTCGAGCACGAGCTTCCTATGAAAGAGTACAAGGAAGCCAGGGCTGAGATTTATAAAGCTTGGGATGAGGTGAGGACAGCAAAGGATAAGGTCGAGGACGCCAAGTTGGAGCTCCAGCAGATATGCAAAAAGTACGAGGCCAAGCTTGTTAAGGCTAAAGATCGGGCAAGGAAGGAGTTCAAAACCTCTAAAGAGTGTGACTTGCTCAAGGTGGAGTACGCATTTGGAGCATACCTTCATGGCTTCAAGGAGGCTCAAGCTTTTCTTCGTTCCAATTTCCCTAACATTAGGGCGGACGACCAGAAGACCGTCCTCAAAATAGCAAATAGCCTCGAGTTGTCTGAATCAGAGGACACTGCTATCGAGGATGAGGATGACTACGACATTGAGGTTAATGTGATAACCTCACGTTCTCGATCATGACAATCTAGAAAACTCCTACCCCACTTTGTATTTCCCGAGCTATTACTTTGAAGATGTATAAACATTATGAAGTACATTGCCTGACCAATGTGCAGGCTTTTTGTGAGTGATTTTTTTCCTTTTAAATGAATGAGCTCTATGTTTTTATGTTAATGTTCGTGTGTTTATCTCAAGTGTGTTCAGGGTCGTTGATTGGGGGATGATTATGCCCAACTAATATAATACAATCAATTGAGATCGAGCTCTTAAGTATAAGGTCAATCTCACACGATTAGCCTAAGCTTTAGTACTTTGATTTTACAAGCGTTAGTTTCGAGGACAAGCCCTAGCATTAGGCTCGATGATTGTACTAGAGCCCTAATTTGGAAATGATATCCCGAACTCATTGGATAAAATTTCACATAGAATTAGGCTTGAGGACTATTATCCCAAGCTCTTCACTAGTGATTCAAGCAAAATTGAGCTCGGGAAGCTCGAGGAATGATGTGGTTAGGAAATTTACTAGAGGTTGAAGTTTATTCGTTGGTCGTGGTTAAAAAGTGCTCCGAAATGCTTACACGGGACAAAGCTTAAAGATATCTGCACGAGGTAAGATTTAAAGGTGCTTACTCAAGGCAAGGCTTTGATGTGCTTGCTCGGGATGAGGCTACAAAGTGCTTGCACGTGGTAAGGTTTAGAGGTGCTTGCTCAAGGCAAGACTTTGAGATGTTATAGACCTATTTGCCATCTGCAAGGAGATCCATGTTGCCTTTGTCTCTCCAAAATTTAGTTTTCTAAACATAGAGTGAGGCATAGGGTTAATACTTGCAACTAAATCACAAATAACCTTATCAAATTTCATGTTATCAATAGTATAAGGGATAGTAAAACTCCCTGGATCCTTTAGCTTGGGTGGTAGCTTATTTTGTAAGATGGCACTCTATTCTTCGTTCAACATAACTATCCCAAAATCTTCGAGCTTCTTATTGCTTGAGAGTATCTCTTTCATAAATTTTACATAGTTGGGCATTTGTGAAAGTGCATCCACAAATGGTATATTGATCTGCAGATTTTTAAATAGCTTAATGAATTTTGAGAACTACTTATTTAGTTTATACTTCTGTAGCCTGTGTGGAAATGGGAGTGGTTGAGCAATTTCTTTAGTAGGAGTGGTTACTTTAACCTTTGGATCCTTTGATGCTTTCTCTTTTTTTTTTTTTTTTTTTTTTTTTTTTTTGTTTTTTCTTTATTTTTTTTATTTTTTTAATTGCAATTATAAGTACTTGAAACATCAAGAAATGATGGAGTGGAATTGTTTGCTGAAACATCAAGAAATGAGAAAAGATTTTTTCAATTGTTCCTCAACCATGGTAGGTGCCTTCTCTTGTATGGCAACTAACCTGCTCACATTTATCTCTGGTAGCTGTACCCTACTACAGGTAGTTATAAACTTAAAATGCTCATTAGGATTTGTTTCAGTGTCACTAGGCAATGTTCCTAATAGTCTTTCTAAAAGCACCTTGGCTATCTGTCCAATTTGATTTTTCAAATTTTTATGCAGCTTCGTGAACTTACAAGCTCTTCTCCATTCTTTGCATGTGTTTAGTAGATATTTTCGCCTAATTAGTCAAAACATCTTCTAATGAAGACTTATTCTCATTCTACTGAAAACCTGATGGTACAGTTACCTGTGGTACGATTTGAGCTCCCTCATTATTATTCCATTGAAAGCCTAGGTAATATCTCTAGCCTGGACAATAGGTGTTAGGATTTGGATTATGTTGTGCCTTTGAAAATTCTAAGCGTAGTTCACATCCTTCAATGTTTAAACAAAAGAAAACCCTACATTATAATCAACACTCCCGTGGTTTCCTCTATAATGTTTGCATTTTGGTCTCATTATTTGGGTTACGTTCATTTCATCTACCTTCTGTGCTAATGATACAAACTGTACTGAAATTGCTGTCAAAGAATCAACTTCGAATACCCCCATCGACTTTCTTTCCACTCGTCCTTTTAGTATGCTAAAGTGCACTGGTGAATGCCAAATCCTCTATGATTTGGTAGACTTGATCCGCGGTTCTTTTTGTGATAGAACCATTGTACGCAGAGTCTACGTTAGCCTTGCTTATCAAATTCAGACCAATGTAAAGTATTACACTTAAAGCCACTTCTGTAATCCGTGTTGAGGGTATTGACGAAATAAACTCGTGTATCGTTCCCAAGCCTCAAAATAACATTCTGAGTCCAGTTGTTGGAAAGTAGTAATTTCATCCATTAGCTTTGCAATCGTTTTTGGTGGAAAAATTTACTATGGAATTTCTGACTCGATCAGTTCCATATAGTGATGCTATATGTTTTACAAGTATCTAACCGCTCCCTTGCTGAGTATCTCAATGTGAATGGGAACAGATTCAGTCTGATTGCTTTGCTTGAAACCACCGAATACTCGATTGTTGCATAGGTGTCCAAGAATTTTGATATGTGAGCATTTGGGTTCTCAGTAACTCTCCCAAATAATTGTAGAGCATTCTGGAACATGTTTATGACATCTATGCAAAAGTAAATAGTTTACCTGACCAAATGCTGAATATATTATGCTAGACTGGCTTTCCACAACCGATGGAACCATGTACTCCCCCTTTTAACCCTGTGTTTTCATTAGTTACAGCCACATTCATTAATCGAATAGCAATATTGAATTATAACAAATCAATATCCAATTTATCAACTAACTCAAAAGCAAAGTAAAGGTTTACTAAATTTGTGAGATGTATTGCTAAGATGTAGAATCTTCCATGTTTCTTAATTTTTAGTTCTTGTTGATCAATGCCCATATTTTAATTAAAAGCTTATCTCAATAGCAATTAAATCTAATTCTACATGTGATCTTTCTATGTCTTTATGAAATATAGGAACATGCAACAAAGCATTAAACGAGCTAGAACATCTATAAAAATCATGTAAAGTATAAAGGTATATCTCTATCCTCTATCGAATCTGACATTGCATATCACTACATGCTAATGATACTATTATCTCTCTTGATGACAATAGAACCCACAAACAATTCAACTGATGGCCAATTAACTGAAAAGCAAGCTAAACCATAAAAAAATCCAAACATTCAAACAAATTAACGTTAATCCAATTATTCAAATAAAAAAAATCTCATAATAAGGGCCCATCTCATCCTATTAATATAAAAATTTAGTTGAGCCTACTTAAATTGCAAGAAATCAATCTATATTTAATAAACATCACTAGGAAATTAAATAATTAAGGAGAAGTCTTAATTTCTTGAATGACATCGATAAATTTTTTATATCTCTTGAATTTTCCTCCCAATCGTTGTGCAAATTTCTTGGTATGAATTCTACTCGATAATTATCTTGCAATTCCGTAAATATGAATTGATCATTTTCTTCCAATATATTTCTCTAAGAATCTTGATGTTCTTGAGTTATTTTCTTTGCATAAAAGAGCTCTCCCTGGTGCTGAAGACATTCTGGTATTTATATAGCTCGAGTTTAGGTCAAAGATATCACTTAAATTCTTGTCAAGTTGAGTTTTAATCATATAAGAAAACCTAAAATTTGGCTAAATTTTACACCTATGTGACAACATAGTTCAATGAAATGCGACAACATAGTTCAATGAAATGCGACAACATAGTTCAAATGTTGAACTTCGTATTTTTTCCTGCATAGCACTATGCAACTGCATGCCAAAATGCACTATACAATCGTGATCAAGTAATATAATGGTGAATTAAGTGTCGAACCTACGAGAACTATGTGTTTGATCGAGTTAAAGCTATTGATACCCTTAATCGAATATCAATATTAAGTTGTAACAATCAATGTCCAATTTATCAACTAACTAGAAAGCAAAGTAAAAATTTATCAGATTTGTGAGATGTATTACTAAGATGTGGAATCGGCCTTGTGATTTTATTTTTAGTTCAATAATTTAAAATGGCAATTTAAAATCATTCTTGTAAGTCAATATTCCTATTTTAATTAAAAGCTTCTCTCGATAGCAATTAAATATAATCCTATATGTGACATTCCTATATTTCTATGAAAGATATGAACATGCAAGAAAATATTAAATGAGTTAGAACATCTATAAAAATCATGTAAAACACGGAAGTATATCTCTATCATCTATCGAACATCACAATGCTTATCACTGTGTGCTGACTATACTATTATCTCTCTCGATGACAATAGAACTTACAAACAATTCAACTGATGGCCAATTAGTTGAAAAGCAAGCTAAACCGTAATAAACACCCAAATATTCAAACAAATTAATGTCAATCTAATTATTCAAATCAAAAATCTCATAATAAGGTTTCATTTCATCCTAGCAATGTAAAACTCTAACCGAGCATATTGAAATTATAAAAAATCATTCCAAGTTTAATAAAAATCACCAGAAAATTAAATAATTGTGGAGAAATCTTGAATTCTTGAATGATTTTGATGAATTCTTGATATCTCTTAAATTTTCCTCCCAATCCATCTACAAATTTCGTGGTATGAATTCTACTTGATAATCTTCTTGTAGTCCCACAATCGAAATCTCTACAAATATGAATTTTCCCTTTCCTTCCAATATATTTATTTAAAAGTCTTGATGTTTATGATTTTTTTATTATTTATTTATTTATTATTATTATTGCATAAAAGACGCTTTCCCTAGTGCAGAAGATGTTCTGGTATTTATATAGCTTGAGTCTAGATCAAAGTTATCATCCAAAATTTGCCAAATTAAGTTTTAATTGTATAACAAAACCTGAAATTCGATTGAATTGTACAACTATGCCAACTAGGGATGGCAATCGAGCTCGCCAGCTCGGAGCTCGGTAGACTCGAGCCCCATTTTGGGGACACGAGCTTTGTCTGAGCTGGCCCGTGAGCTCGCGAGATTTTTAAAAAAAAATAAATAAATGAAATTTGAGGCTGCCTTTAAAAGGCAGCAGCAGAAAAAAAGGGAGAAAATGAGCCTGCCCGGCTCGGCCCGGAAAAAGCCCGAGCAGCCTATTTTTTTTGGCTGAGCAAAACGAGCCCACAAAAAAGCTCAGCCATTTTAACAGGGCCGAGCCCGAGCCGAAACTTTAGGCTCGCGAGCCGACTTGGCCCGACTCGTTTACATCCCTAATGCCAACACATAATTCAAAGGAATGCGGCCGCATAGTTCAAATGTTGAACTCCATATTTTTCCCTGCATCATCCTTTTCCTCTTTTTTGCCTATATTTTCGCCTTTTTAGCTTCAAGTGCATCCAATTGAATCCCTAGCATCTTTAATCTTCGATTCATGGTCCAATTTAACTATTAAATTGATGCAACTTGGCTCCCATCTTTCAGATTTCCTTTTTTAGGACTTTTTCTTTGTTTCTTCCAATTCCTTGTTTGACGATTGATTTTTACCTATTCAACACAAAACACACAATTTAGAATACGTTTCATCAAACGAACATCTAAATACATCTATTTTAGACTTTGAATAAGTGTATAAAATACACTTATCTTATTACAAGAAGGCAACTCATGGCTTAAACTACCTATTTTTTAAAGTAAGTATTTGTATACGGTAGATTCTACAATAGAGAAAATTGGATCGATTGGGTCACCAATAATCCCGCGAAACTCAAGAAAAGTAGAACAAGAATCCATCAAACTCACTTAACTAATTAGCGAACGCAACATTTTGAATAGTCGACCATTATTGCATGCCTAGATAATAGATCGAACATATTATCTCTCATATTAAACTTTGATTCTCTATTTTATTCATATTTCAATCCTGGACTCTTCTGAGTTTTCCAAGTACAATGGGAAATTTGCCTTGATAAATTCTCATCAAAGAAATGGGAAGGTTTAAAACTACGAAATGGTTCTATCAAGTCATTCATATATAGTGTTCCTATAGAACCTAATCCGTGGAATTTTCACTCATCAAGTTGGGTAGAAATTAAGTTGACCCATTAGTTAGGCTTTAAGTTCATTTTTCTTGATATGCAATTTATTCTCTCTAAATAACCCATTTGTAAAGGATCTGCTAGGTTATCCTTTTACTTAACATAGTCAATTGATAATGCACTATTTGAGAGTAATTGTCAAACTATATTATGGCTAAAACGTATATTTCGAGACTAGCCATTATATGTAACATGCAATGTCATTTCATTTATAGTTAGTTGTTTCGATCAAATTATATAACAAGCAAATATCCCCAATTAGAAAATCCTTCGAAAATTTTTGACGTTGTCATGCTTCCTTTATTTAAATCTCTAATTTAATCCTCCAATTCTCAAGTTTTATGGAGCATTTTCACGAAATAACTACAATCTAAATAGTAAAACATCATATTAATAGTTTTGAATCATTGCATTAGCTATCCAATTTCAACATCATATGCATTTTAAATTTGACAAGATATTCAATATAGAGCAGTTTATCATTTACATATTTTTCAAAGATATAAAGATTATAATTTGAAGAAAATACCACCCCGACAAATTTTGGAGTGCTCTATACTTTAATTGAGTATATTATGCAAACAACAATGTTACATAATTCTGGTTAGGACTAAACTTAGCAATATAATTTTCATCTAATTATACAACGTTCGATCATATTGTTCATTATGTTTATCTATCAGATAAATAATTTTATCTAATCTTTAGTGAACATATAGAAAGGCTAGGAATGTCAACGCCACATGAAAGTCCACGAACTTTCATATTTTAGACGGTCAATTCATAAAATAAAATAAAAAGTCATTTTCTCATTTAAAGAAATTGCAGCCCATTTTTTGAACTGTGGTATGTCCAACTTTAGTTGGTAATTTAGATTTGATCACAACAATGCATACTCCACGATGCACCACATCAATAAGGTAGCAAAATAGATCATGTTGGAGAAGAACGTCCTGTACAAAAACGAAACTATTCTACATGTCTTCTTCATATTAACATGTGAACCATACTTGCCAAAGGTCGTTTTCCTACAATTTCATTTTCGCTCATGAAAAATTGAATTTAGGTCTTCCAACGACTAAATTCAACGGTCCTTTATTTGTTTGCACATTAGATGGATATGTACCTTGAACTAGATCAATCAATGAAAATATTAAGAGTTTGATTTGACTATAGAGAAAGAGAACGAGTAATTAATTTGCTTGTTCTAACGAGCAGTGGATGGAGAAAAAATAGCACAAAAATTAAGAGTGTGAGTTTGATATACTTTCATAACAAAAGTTGCATTCGTTAACCCCCCCTCCCCCCCAATAATCAAAACCATCTGCAATCCCTCCATGACATTAACTGTGCAACAACACTATTAAATGACTTGAAACTTAAGAACTTCAAACCATTATTGAATTAGGTAACAATTGATGTTAATGATGAACAAAACTTTAGTTCCCAAGTTTCTTAATTCTTCTCCCAATTAAATAAAAGTCAACTCCGATGAATTTTTTCAAGCGTCTCTCCAGTAACATAATGGTGTAGCCACGACAAGGCATACAACAAAAACTAAATGAAGATGCCATTAACTGACAGCAAATAAACATTGAATATTGTCATTATTTTTACAGGGGTCTTACAGGCCCTTCACTGTAGAGGGAGGTCGGTGGGTCCAACCTATATATAAAATTAAAAAAAAAATGAGTGGGCCCCACCAATGTGTCTAACCTCACAAGCCTCTGCCTGTGCTTCACAGCCTCTGCCTGTACCTGAAGCACCACTGATAAACATTTAACACGTTTATGAAATGCCCCGCCGTCTAAAAAGCTTAATAAATCAATTGATAAGGCACAAATCAATTCCATATAAAACAAAACTGCTGCACGGAGGAAACAGTTCGATACTTAATTTGAAAAATTATTTCATGTGGTACATAAAATAATAGTGCCCAAAGAAATCAACTAAATTTGCCTTCTGACAATAATTATGTAATAATTACATAATTATTACATAATTTTTGTTTTTTTAACTGGATCAACATATAACATATGCAGACTTTAGAACAATTGAACTCATGCAATACATAAACAGATTATGTGAAGTATGAAAATCAAAATAAGAATGCATGTACCATCAATTATTCAATTGTCAAATCTAACTAGAATTTAAACAGAATATAAAATGCTCACATAATCTATCTTAAGATTGTTAGATAAATTAGTGCATAGTTTATATTGATGCATGTACCATCAATTATTCAATTGCCGGATCTGTCTTAAGATTGTTGCATAATTGATGCATGTACCATTAATTATTCAAGTCTTAAGATTGTTGCATAATTTGATGCATGTACCATCAATTATTCAATTGCCAAATCTAACTAGAATTCAAATAAAATATAAAAAGCTCATAATAATAAGTTCTAAGACTGTTGGATAAATTGGTACATAATTTATATTCTGCTAACAAAAAATACGTGCACGTTTTTTATTCTATTGATATGCAAATTATCTGAAAGAGTTTCGACTTATCGAAATCATGAAACTTGTATATGTTGGAATGCGGAGTCGGAATTATACAGAAATTAAAATTTTCTTTAATTTAACAAACAAGATTATCTAGATGTTCACGTCTATGTTATATAAAAATAAAGAATTCAAATTTTTACCTAAATTCGATGATCAATTCTTGAATTATCATAAATCACAAACTTCCAACTTTTTGAATTACGAACTTCCATCTATTTAATTCCAAAAACTTGATACTTCAAACCTTCAAATCTTCTATCGTATTTTCCAAAATCAAGACTATACTTGTGAGTGGGAACCTTCTTTTAATTAAATCAAGAAACTAATTCTTGAACTAGGCAATTGAAACAATCAAGAAAAATAATTTTTCCCTCCTTTTTTTCTCTCTCCAAAATTTGAACACCATGTAATTATGTATTATGAATGCCATACAATTCCATAAGATGTACAGATCCATCTAATCTCTATTTATAGAGATAGAAAAGTTCCAATCCTTATGCAATAATAATTCCATATTCAAATAGGAGTTTTAATTAAAGTCCAAATCTAATTAATTTACATATAATTACACGTGTAGTCTTAGAACTTCAATTACAATTATAATTAAGTTTACAACTTTTATAGTAATTACAACTAAATATAAAATTTTATTATAATTACAATTAAGCCCAAAACTGTTGTAATTACCCTAATTAAGTTCCAATACTTCATGAAGCTACAATGGGACCTGATCGGATATATATTATCTAAGCTCCAATAATTAGATCATGTCTATTCGACTCTAAAACTTTCAGAATATATAAGATCATAGGAGCCAATAAATCTATAATACTTTTCCTCTGACCTGCCGTATATGTATTTTATCCCCATCCAGGATCCGATAATTAGGTACAAGCATAAATAACTATTTTGTCCCTCTAATTATTCTCACTAATTTAAATTTCATTTTCTTTAATGATCCTATGAACTAATCACAGATATCGAAGTTTAGACGTCACTAAACACTGAGTTCATATTTTAATCGTTCAACAGTATATACTTAAGTAGTCACTTTACCCATTTCTTAGGGTGACGGTTCCCGTCACGAATTCGTGTTGTCTATTTTACTCATTCTCAAGTTCCCAACTCATCGAGATATTTAACCAATCAAATTGATCTCATCCATTGATAAATCAAAGAACCATTAAAATCACGAAAAGATATACATAATCCTATCAAAGGATTTAGGTGAAATACATAGCGTTCGAGTGGATTTAATTCTTCGCATGGTCATGCTATAGAATTAAATTAAGCACGCGGTCCATTCAATACACTTAAAGTGTACTAGTGTCATCTTTAAATATTTCTATAATAAGGACAAATCACAAACCTAAATAATGAATTGATCAACACTACAACCTTCCAGTACAAGGTGTCAACCCTTATACATTAGTCGTGAACAAATTATTTATGATTAAAATATAAATTGTGTCACACTGTACTTCTCAACGTAAATATTCAACTTATATTATCTCAAACAATCATAGGCACTTTAATTTGTATGCTCAAATATAAATAATACAATAAATAAATAAAATTACAATTTATTTATTATAAATGATTATTTTATCATAGCAAAATATATTATCTAGACACACAATCCAACAGTATAACATGAGAAAATCATGACTTACTGGAACGTAGAAAAAAATTCGAAAGAGATTAATATGATCAAATGGACATCTATCCTTCAAAATTCAACTTTTCTTCCAAAATGAATATAGTATAGGATTAATTTTTTTGGATGAACTAAAGCTCGACTGTAATCTTAAAGATTGAATGATATTGGAACACTAAAAACACGAAAATAATTCATTAATTGTTTTTACATAATTTGGAGAATGAAAGAATCAGAAATCAATTTTATTGAATAATTTCAGGATGAATGAAATGAAATGAAGTGGATTAAAATTATACATTCAATGTATCGTTTCCACATAGGTACACCTTTTGGTATAAATTAATTTGAATCATTAGATCATACCTTTTTTGATTGGAACATGAGTTGACAGTCTAAATCATACCACTTATCGAGGCTCATGACTTTTCATTATGAGCTATTTGAATGGTCATACCCAGTTCACAAAAAAAAAAAAAAAAAAAAAAAAAAAAAAAAAAAAAAAAAAATAAATAAATAAATAAATTGAAAAAGAAAAAAAATAATGCTATTTGCAATCACTCACCATCGTAATCTCCATACGCAACATATATATAACAATTAGTGATTTGATATATAAAGTAAGAAAAACTATTACATTAATACATCAAGTTTCAAACCGCCATGTAGCATGTCACATAGAGTGACTACCGCAGTGTACAACTATGAATAGTATTACTCAAAAAAATATGACTCTTCAATATGCATTGTTTACACTTGAAAAGTCATGGCTGATCATTGTGCCGATTGGAAACTTTTCAATTCCCACAAATTAAAATCATTAAATCGCATCTAGTAAAATCATTAAATTCCAACAAACTAGTTGCTTCTACAAATTTAATCCAACTGAAATTAAGGGGAAATTAAATAGTGATTTGAGAGCAACCTCAAGGAATAACGTCTTGGGAGAGAGAATAAATATCAATTTTCCGGGGGGGGGGGGGGGGGGTCATNNNTCGGCTCGTGGGGGGGGGGGGGGGTTGTGCATCTCATAAGAGAGAAAAGATAAAACTTGATCCTTTTTAGTTAAAATGGAATCAACTTGAAAATTGTCTTTTTCATGTAATCTTGACTAGACTTAGTTGATAAATGGAGTTGGTTATTCATATACACACGGTCGAATATTAGATAATTTAAATTCTTTTTGGCGACATCATTTAGAGCTTATTATGAGTTGCTCAATTTTGATTATGAAATCTTTGTGGTGAGCTATCTACAAAAGTAACTTTTTTTTTTGAAGCTTTTATGTTAGAGTAGTTGAGTAAATATTTTTTTATTGGGACTAACAAAAGTGTGTGATTGAGAATGCTTGATAAGATTATTTTATTTGCTTATCCAGGCTTCCAAACTCGTAAAACATTTTTTTATTAGAAAATTTAAATCATAACTGAGTATATATTGTATTTAGAGGTAAAATTCCAATTTGAAGGTAAATCGATAGAAAGTGAGAGTAATTGGAGCTTAATTGAGCTAGAAATGTCATTCCAGAAGCAATTTGAAGAGGGACTAAAATTGTACAAAATCTAGAATTGTGGTACTAAAGATATATGAAAACCTAGATGGAGACCAACATGTACATACTTGGAAGCTAAAGGAGTAGAATAAATGAAATCAAAAGTTG
>NC_036254.1:14523863-14532516 GCF_002742605.1 Olea europaea var. sylvestris | reverse complement strand
GAATTAAGAGTATAATTGTACGTTTCTTGTGATGTATTTATGGAAAAATATATTTTAATCGTGGTGTGATTATGATATGTGTAGTAAGTAAATTTTGCAGTGGTAATATAATTGTTGCCCTGTAATAAATATCATATCAAATGAAAATCATTTTTTAAACAATTCTAGCTTTACTATAATTCAATTATTTTAATAATACATTACTTTTTATTTTTCAATATGTATTTAATTTATTTAACCATTTATTTACCATCAATATATATGTACATTTGACAAATTCATTTTACTCGTGTACCTTTATTAATGTATATTCCCTCAATTAATTAAAATTTATATTTATTTAATTAATATTCATTTTTTTTTATATATTTCAGTGTTATTAATTCTATTTATAAGTTAATTAGAATTTCAAATTCAAAAATACATTTCAGTAATCACGTCCATAGATGTTAATTACCATATAATTTTACTTAATTAAAAATTAAATAAATAATTAAACATTCATTATCACGTATATAATCCTTGATAAGCTGATATTAATTCTAAGTTAATTAATTTTCACACATATTCAAATATTATTCTTACAACACTTAAAACCTAAGAAGTATTATTTTAACGTTGACTAGCATATAACATTTGAGTTTTAAACTGCCAAGTTCGGGCCACATGGGCTGCCATTTAATTCAAGAGGAAATTACATGTATTACTCATTTTAAAATAATAATTAATATAATACATTCCCACTTTTTTTTTTTTTTTTTTTTACTTTTTTTATTTATTTCATAAAGTAAAAAATGAAACACACAAAAAAAAAAAAAAACTTATATCTGTATTTATTATTTTGACGGCTTATATCACTCCACCAAACAAGCCAATCTATTTACACAAAAAATGTTCAAAATCACCAAATTACCGTTTTTTACCACAGAAAATCCCCAAATCCAAATAACCATCTTCGACCAAAATCAAATTCCAAATCTACTAATCCAGAAAATCACAAATCATCCCACAGATCACTCACCTTTAAATCTCATATTGTGAAATCCATATTCTGAATATCAAATAAATGATCTTTATCGTTGAATGTTGAAGATAATGGTGTTTTATGAATGAAATATGAAAACCCTTTTGAAGGATTAGAGAAGCACAACTCGAGGAAAGTTTAGGAAGCAGATATGAAATAGTACAGTTCATAACCAAACAATTCGGTTGAATAATGGCATCCTCTAATCATGGATATTTCTATTCACCGCTAATCCATGGGTCCAACCATGAACCAACAAAAGAAGGTGAGTCTGTGTCACACATATTTAGTATGAAGTAATCCTATTCTGGAATTGTTTGCACTTAGACTATATATGCAGCTCTTTAAAAAGAATTTTCCCATTAATTTACAACCCGACAACCAATTATTCCAATTTCATGTTTTTCTTTGATTTGTTGTGTAATTTTACACTCCGACATTTCGTGATCACCATGAGAAAAAAGGCAACCATTTTTTCGATCATATTAGCATAACTCATTCTTGTTAATTTTTTTGCATTAGCGTCAACGCTAACATGTCGCAGAGTGGAAAATTACAACTATTTCACCTCAAATCCCATAATTGATGTGTGTTTTTTTTTTCCCTTCAAATGATTACAAATATGTATGAAAACACCACCAATAACGTGTGTGTGTGTCTATATAATATTTCATTTATGCTATATGTGAAAATATTTAAAATTATTGAGTTAATATAATAATTTTATAATTTTCACACATAAATTTTGCCACATAAATTAGCCAACTGCGTTATGTCTCACAATTCAAAACTGACCAATTTTTGTTTGCCGTCTTACAAAATTATGAATTCATCATCCACCTCGTGAATAGATTAGGTGGCAACACTAATGTCTTCTTCAAAAATGACATTATATCAATCCTGAAGGCGAAGTTCACTGTAGCGCAAAAGGAGTTATTCTGAACTTCGTGCTTAGGTCACTTCCTTTAGTTGAGCGACATCCGATTGCAACATCTAGTTATACACAAACTCTTTATTTTGGAAGTTAGGTAGCCGAATCAATCACGATGAAATGTGGTTTGAAGTTGAGGGGAAGATTCTCAGATCTACCATGAATGATTTCTATATTGTTAAGGATCTGAAATGTCGTAGTATTAGTCGTCTATGTTTTTTACTAGTGTTATTGATTCTCAGTATAAAATATTAGTGGTTATGTCGAAAGATCCAAGCTGATGGGTGCAGTGTAGTTGGATGCATATGATCTAAACAAATGCTGTGTCATTTTGATCAATCTGGAGCTGTCTAAATGTCACTATTGAATTAGAAAACTTTGTTTAACAGACAAGTTCCCTTCCTCCATTTTTTTTAATTAACTGGCTTTTCTCTTGTACATAAATACTAACTCTCCTCGTTTTCATAACTCGGGAGGTGACAAATTGTATTGCTATATGTTACTTACGTCCTATCAATTTGATTATATATAGACCAAAACTCTCTTTCTAGTGAAACTGTCATTCAACATCTTGTGTATGCAATATAGTTACAAAGGCTCACAACGCATCAGGATTTAATGTGAATCTGTGATTCAACATGCTTAAAAACAGCATATGAATTTTGCAGATCAAAAATTTGGAAAATGAACAGTAATATGGCAAACATTTATATCTTCATTCACAATTCGAAAAACATCAACATCAAGAATATAGGCCAAATATATGCAAATCTACTTTCACTATTAAACAAAAAGACAATTCAATAGGAAAACTAATGTATTCCCCAAAACATGCGATGTCAGAATACTGTATTTACAAATGGAAGATAACAATTTCACTACATCATAACGTTAGGTGATGTGAAGCCCAAACATGTCTTTGTATTTAAGTTAGACCGCCTAACCTCATTTACGCTTGCCTATTGACAAAGTGGGAGTTGTTGCATATAGGTTTGCCTGTTCTGCCCCCTCCCGCCACACATTCCACATATTGTTGCTTTTAATCACTCCATCCTAGTCCGTCTCCCAGTCTTCTTAGGCTTGCCTAGTTACCTCTTGGATTTAGAAGGAAATATTTCATCACGTGCTCAGCAATTGTCGACCTTTCATTGTGCACGATCACCAAGAGGAACAACATTATCCAATGTACCACACCAAATAACACTCCTTTAGGAAAATCAAGTGGAAATATGAAGCATCTGCACTGCATGCTTCCCATTATAAGTAATTCAGAATTGATCATCAATTCGAAAATATGAAGGTTTCATTACCCTTTTCTCAGGCAAGGGCAGAATAAATTGTGATAAAACTTCACATATTGTGAAGTGATCTGAGTACAGTTTACTCAAACTACCTAAATCGTTTACAAACACATTATAGACACTGCAACAAATTTGTTTTTCCATAGTCAAGATATGTTGCAACTCATTCATATTTAGACTTTTTATATATCTATCTATATATATATATAACAAATATATGGTGAAACATCTAACCACAATCTGTAATCTTATCATATGCAAAGATGATAACAAGTTAATACAAAACCAAAATAAATTTTATCCGATTGATTGTGGAAATTTCTTCTGTATTATGAGGTTAGCACAATAGAAAGATTCAATTGTAAAAAATTAGAGTCTCTCACCACTGGTATATCACAAATGGCAGATGAAGAATGATAAATAATCATCCATTCACAATTATCTAAGGTTGAGAACCAATTGAATTTTGAATTCCCAAAACTGCGGGAAATGAGCAAATGATTTCCTTTATATAAGCCCATTCAAGAATTTCAGTTACTTCGTGTTAATTGAGGAAAGTTTCTGTTTCGCGCGGGTTAGTCGCTAACAATTAAAAAGGGATAAGACGATTGTGTAAGGGACAAACCTCTTGAAACAAAGTCCCAAAAAGGGGTGTTCTTTTATTGGCGACGACTTTACAATTGGAAATTAAAAATAAAGTGCCTCCAAGGGGCGCAAACACACGAGTTACTTAAAAAAGTGTTTAAATCTAAGCTAAGGAAATTAAAATTACATGTTCTCTGTTCGAGAGTTTTTGATTCCGTCTTTTGCTCTATGTCTTTTCTCCCTTTTATACTTCATGGACGATCTCTTTGTGATCAACCGCCTAAAAGCTGCTTGATCGTTCTGCAACTGCCCACTTTCCTCATAATGGCCAACTTGTCATGAAAACTGCCTTATTTAACTGCTGCCATTACTCTTCCTTGTTCAACCGTTTTCGATTGAATTCCTTGAATCGTGGAATGTGATGGGGCTGCTTTACTAACTGCTTTGATAACTGCACTTCTTGATAACCACAACGCTTTATGTTTGTTAAGACTTTGGGCGACTTGAAGGTTTTGACGAGAATAGAGTAATAGCTCTGGGCGACTGCATGGCACTCCATTCGCTCAGATTCTGGGCGACTTGCTATCTTGGGCGATGGCGGTACCACGTTCTTGGGCCTCCCTATTTAGGCCTTCATCTTGAATTGTTTGATTGGGCTTCGTTCTTTGGGCTATCTGATTTGGGGATTCTCCAATTGGGCTTCATTCTTTAGGCCGTTCGATTTGGGCTGAATTTTTATGTGTCAACAATTACCACCCAATATGGCAGAATTAATAATTATTATTAAATTTTGCCATATTCACTTTGTGTTTCCAGCAACATTCAAGATTTCCAAGAATTTCAATCATTGTTTTCTTCCATAACTTGAAAAGGTGCGTCATTTTGCAAACCTTTATAACCCCCAAACACGCCATTTCACTGCACCACTAAATCACGCCTCAAATTTTTCGCGTCTCTCCCACGATTTACTGTTCATCTTTTGCTTCCCTGCTACGTAACCCTGAAAAACTTCGTTCCATCTCAAATGGCTACTTCACAATCTCAAGCTGGCGACTCCTTTAGTTTTGATGACTTTCAGAAACTTCTGAGTCATCCATACATAACTCCGAGTTTTCTCGCGCTCGCTGATGTTGAACGCAATGAGTTCTACTTAGGTCCTTTCTTCAACAATGTAGAGGCAGTTGAACAAGCGGCGGTGGGTCAGCTGTTTCCTTGTACTCAAGGCCTTCCACTTCTAAACTCTCTGCCGCTGGGGCCACTTCGTGAAAGAGGTATTCGCACTTGACCTAAATCTGATGTAGCTTTCCATAGGTGACATGCTCATCTTGTGGGTCATGGTCCTACTAAGGCACTTTTTGTTAGCGCTAGGATTTTTGATTTGTTAGAAATCTCTAGTCGCCCCCTACTTTTGATTCAGCACTCTTTTCGATTGTTTTGAGTTTTTGGTCTTCCGAGTATAATACCTTTATTTTCCCTCTTGGCCCCATGTCTATTACTTTAAGGGATGTTGGGGTCCTGGTGAATCTACCACCTTTGGACGATACCATTTTTCCTGGTATCTTGGTTTCTGGTGGCGCCCCAAAGTTTGGTAAAAATTACACCGAATCTTATTCAAGCCTGCAAATCCTTCACAATCATTCGAGCGCTGAGCCTTCCCATACTGAGCGAGTGGCCTTTCTTCTAGTTTGGCTTTGTAAATTTGTCTTGTGTGTGCCAAGCATAAAGCCCTCCCTGAGTTATTTACCTATAGCGCACGAATTGGCGCGTGGCAGGCCTTTGAATTTATGTTCTTTCTTTTTGGCTGCCCTTTATAGAGGCATGACCTCTTTTCAAACTCAATTGAAGAATGATGCATCTCCCACTGGCAGTGGACCTCTTTGGTTCACTCAACTGTGGTTGAGATCCTATTTTTCATTGCTTGGTGCTCCATCAATTTCTCGCTCCTCTGCTAACTGTTATGGGCTAGCCATGGAGCCCTTGGCTCCTGTAAATATGTCCAGAAAGGACATTTTTTCATTCTTTTATTCTTTGGATTCAATCTCTTCCTTTTTTCCTTTTTCTCCTTTTTTGACTCTAAACTATGTACATCCCCCCTCCACTATGGACAGCGCGAGCACCTTCCTGCTTATTTGGATCCAGTTTTTAACCGGGAGGGAGCTATTTCATGATATTTTAACTGGGACCAATGCCAAGGCAGGGGTAGAAATTTATGCTCCCCAATTTTTTGCTCGCCAGCTTGGTTTCGGCCAAACTTGGCCTGTTCCTCCGTGCTATTCAAGGAACTTAATTGACCGTTTTCATACTATTAATAAGGCGGAGGCAGAGGCTATAAATACTCGCAATCTTCTTTTAACCAGCTATTTTTCATTAGCCCCCTTCAATTCTAGCCACGCCATTCACCCTCTTTTTGAACAGCTCTGGCCGTCAGTGAAGCGCAGATTATTTGTGACTGATGGCAATGGTGCCTTTCATTCACTAGACTAGCCGAGCATTTCTTCCCCTCCTCCAGTTTTAGTCACTTCTTTGTCCATCCGGAGTCCTTCTCCTCCTCATCGCGCTAAACAGTCTGCTCGTCCATCTTCTTCTCTCCCTGCTAAGCCTACTACAGCCAAGAGTGCCCCCAAGCCGCAAACGGCCAGCCTCAGCATCTCCCATTCTGGAGGATGATGTTGATGATGATGATGATACCCCTCTTATCGTCAGGAGGAAGGTAATTAAATTGGTTTACTCACAAGCATACTTTTCCATACTTGAAACTTTTCTGTGTGCTGATGATTTTTTGGACTTTTCAGAAAAGTTCAGTCTCTCCTTCAAAGGCTTTGGCATCGACAGCTCCTGCTCCATCATCCTTTGCTGAGACTGCTTCATCCAAACCGGTTGATGAGGGGACTATGCTTAAAGAGACATCTTCAGTCCCAGAATCCTCATCACAACCCATGGATGAGCCACCTTCTTCCCAGGGCGTCAACCCCCCAAACATCGAAGTAGAAGGTAATTCAGTTTTTTGATGCCTTACCTTTGCTTGTGCTATTGGTTTCTGATTTGTTGCTCTTGATTTTTTGCAGATACACCTATGAGTTTGCCCGTTGTGACAACATCTTCTCGGTAAGACAAGGGGAAGTCCTCACGAATGGAGGAGTCATTAGTGGCAGACTTGGCTGAGGACATGCCATCTTCCACGATTGTTGATGAGGTAATCTTTGCTTCACTTTTATTTCTATCTTGTTCGTTGTAGTGAGAATCTTTAATATTGGCAATTTTCTTTGCAGGATGCTGACAAGATAGTGCGTTCTATCCAAGACTTGTTCGCTTCCTGGGGGCAAGTCAAGACGTCTCGCCCTGCTCCATCTGATCGTCCTGCTATTTCTTCAGAGGAAGATTTGAAGTTCCTCAAGCAGTTGATATTTGAGTACGTGTCCGTCATGGACATGGACATTGGTAGGGCTAATGCTGCCAGACACAAGGATAAACTTGAACATTTGAATGCGAATTTGGAGCAAGCACTGACGCTTCTGTCGCTCAATCTTTCTGCCGATTTTAAAGCGATGTTGAAGGTTATCCACTCCGAGATCCTTTCTTTGCTGGCCAAGAATGCTGAACTAAAGGCCAAAAGTACTCAATATCTTCAAGCCGTATCTGAGAAAGAGTCTTTGCGTATAAAGATCAACAAGGCTGAGAACGAGTTGAAAGAAATCTCTTCCGAAGTCATGATTGAAGACTCTTTGATGGTTAATTTGGCTGCTCAGATGAAGGAACTTCAAGCCAAAATGGACGACTGCAAGGCGAGAATGGCTGCCAAAAAGCGCAACGCCTCCCAGGGAATTGAACGAACTAAGTCCTTGGTCGAGCAGTACAAGAAGTTGGAAGTTGATGATGATGTCGTGGCCGAATTGAACATCAATTCCTCTCAGCAGAATGAGGATTGGGAAAAACTTAGGGAACGAATTCGTTCAGTATGGGGTGGACTGTAATTAAGACATATGACGCATTTTTCTTTTGTAATTTGATTTTCCCTTTGTAACTTTGTTCATCATTAATAAACATTAACTTCTTGTGCATTTATTTGACGTTTATTTTTTAGTCGTCAATTCTTCAAGCATTTAACTGCTTTGTGCTAAAAATCTTGCCCATTTTCTTTTGATATTTCCACCACTTTTCCCAAAACTTTGGGCTATTTAATTCCATTTACTAGGCAGAATGTGGCTGCTCATATTCTATCTCTTCATCTCCACCCCCTATAAATGCACGGACGCTTCGCATTTTCTTCCATCTTCATCTTCATTTTCTTTTTCGAAACCAATTTGCTGCCATTGTTTGGCACTCCGACAATCAATCCGATCCAAAACCTTCATTTTTTCTATAAAAATGGATTGTTTAGTCCGCCCATTTTACTATTTGCCTTGATGTCACCTTTGGTGTGGGAGGTATAGGAAATATTTTTTGGCCAGCAGCAAAGTTTTTACCATCGAAGTTCTTCCCATCGTCTCTTTGTCCTTTACAAGAAGTCGATGATAGAAAGCAATTTTTGGGATGCTTGCGGGCCACATTGCTTGCTGAGAGTGCTTCTCAGCCTCTTTACCCGCTATTGCAACGATGCATTTAGGAAGGTGGTGAGGCCAGTCCACCCTCTTACTCGGTGATCCCACCATTGCAGCGATGCATTTAGGAAGGTGGTGTGAGGCTAGTCCACCCTCTTACTCAGCGATCAACCGGGAGATTAGCTTACTTTTGATTGTAGTTTGTAGAGCATCCATTATTTGTATTTTCGCATCTTTGTAATGAACGTTTGATAATAAAGGACTTTATTTGAAT
>NC_036254.1:14513793-14523526 GCF_002742605.1 Olea europaea var. sylvestris | reverse complement strand
ATCATCTTTCTGATGATATTTTTTAGAATCTTATTAGAAAATTCCGCTTGTCCGTTGGATTGAGCGTAGTATGGTGTGGAGTTTACTAATTTAACCCCAAATTAACTTAAAAATTTGTTCACTTGATCCCCATTCAAAGATGTTCCGTGATCTACCATTAACATTTGTGGAATTCCAAACCTATAAATGATGTGATCACGGATAAACTCTATAACATTTTTCTGGGTGATCTCTTTCAAAGATACCGCTTCTACCCATTTGGTAAAATAGTCGGTTGCAACTATAACAAAAGTATGTTGCTTGGACGATGGGGGATAAATTTTCCCTATCAAGTCTATCGCCCAACCCTTGAACGGCCAAGGTTTAATAATAGGTGCAATCACTCGCGCTTGCGCCCTTTGTATTGGACCATGCTTTTGACATGCTAAACAACTCTTAACATACTGAACGCATAATTCTCCCATCTTTGGCCAAAAATATCCACTCCTAATAATTAACCATCTCATCCTTTGGCCAGCTTGATGAGCTCCACATATCCCTTCGTGCACCTCAGCCATGATCGTCTTGGCTTCTTGCAAACTTACACACTTTAGTAATACACCATCAGAGCGTTTCTTAAACAACTCTTTAATCTATTAGTGTATAGTTCAGCAAACACAGCTTCATTCTCCTACTAATCCCTCATTAGGTTCCTTAAGGAACCTTTTAATATCTGTTTTCCAATCCATTGCATCTCCATCTTGTATGCAGTGAAGTTCAATCTTTCTCGCCCTTCTTTGAGTCATGGGCAATATGATTCCATACGCACAAGTAAACTTCCAATTCAAAACCTTTGAGTATCTTGAGGCCATTTGGGCTAACTCATTTGCCACATTATTATATATCCTATTAACGCATTGAAGTTCTACTTGGTCGAATTCCTCCAACAACTCTTGGGCGATCTCATATTGACTTATAATGGAATCACTTTGACATTTAAAATCACCAATAAATTGGTGGATTACCAATTGAGAATCGCCCCTAACAATCACATTTCTTACTCCCATATCTATCATTAGTTCTAGGCCTACAATTAAAGCTTCATATTCGGCCTGATTGTTGGTGCATATTCTGTCTAAAGTGAATGCGAACTTGTAGCAAATCCCTAAAGGATTAATCAATCCTACTCCTACTCCTGCACCTTTAGAGTTTTTGACCCATCGAAAAACAACACCCAATGTTTTAACTCGAACGAATTGATTTCTAGTTCAATTTCTTCAGGCATGGATGATTGGCTAGAAAATTAGCCAAAACCTGATTTTTGACTGCCTTTTAAGGTATATATTGTATCTCGAATTTTGATAAAACTAGTGTCCAAAGGCCTACCATTTGGTGTTAAATAGGGCGCGAGAACATATACTTAACTAAATTTACTTTAAAAATTAAATAAACGGTTACGGGCCATAAATAAGCCCTTAATTTTGTACATGTGAAATATAATGCAAGACATAATTTTTCGATAGCAGAGTAATTACATTCACATTTCTTTAATCTCTACTTAAGTAGTAAATTGCCCTTTCTTCGCCAAATTGGTCTTCCTATGCGACCATTCCAGCTATTGATTCTTTTTCGATCGATACGTACACTTTCATTGGCCGTCCTTGGATTGGTGACACCAACACTGGTGGACTTGATAAGTATGTCTTTAGGCTTTCGAAAGCCTTTTGATATTCTTCTTTCCAGACGAATTCGTTCTGATTTTTCAGCTTTAAGAGCGGCGAAAAGACTTTAGTTCGCCCTGCACAGTTAGAAATAAAGCGTTTTAAAAAGTTCACTTGGCCTAGAAACTTTTGCAATTCTTTTTTGTTGCTAGGTGGTTTGGCGTCTAAAATAGCCTTCGCTTTATTTTTATCAAGTTCAATCCCTCTCTTGTGTACTAAGAAACCAAGAAAATTCCCTGCATTAACACCAAATGCACACTTCAAGGGATTCAACTTCAGCTTATATTGCTTCATTCGCTCAAACGAACATCTTAACTGTTCGAAATGGTCCTCTTCTTTAATGGACTTGACTACTATGTCATCTACATACACTTCAACAAACTTGCCTATCATATCATGAAAGATTAAATTCATTGCCCGTTGATAAGTTGTCCCTGCATTTTTTAGGCCGAAAGGCATAACCACCCATTCAAAACATCCTAGAGACCCAGGGCATCTAAATGCAGTTTTGTGTATGTCTTCTTCAGCTATATAGATTTGATTGTATCCTGAATACCCATCCATGAAAGAATACATGACATGTCCAGCGGTCGAGTCTACTAAAGAATCTACCGTGGGCATTGGATACTCATCTTTGGGTGTAGCTATGTTTAAATTCCTAAAGTCTATACACACCCTTAGTTTACCATTCTTTTTTAGTACTGACACGATATTGGACAACCATTCGACATATCTGGTTGTTCTTATAAAACCTGCTTTCAATAATCCCTCTATCTCTTTCTTGATTTCAGGGAGTACATTGGGAGCAAAACGTCTAGGAGGCTGCTTATGAGGTTTAAAGTTAGGCTAGTTGGTAACATATGTTCCACCAAGTCTCTATCTAAACCAGGCATTTGTTCATATTCCCAAGCAAAACCATCTTTGTACTCTTTTAGCAAAGCGATTAATTTGTTACTAACCTCTTGATCGAGCATTTGGCTGATGAATGTTGGGCGATCTTCTCCTTCATAGCCAATATTTACTTTGATCAGAGGGTCTTGTGCTTCAGCGTATCCAGGTTTGGCGATTCGTATCACTTTGTCGTCCAGTTCCCTTGTAAGTACTTCCTCTTCTAAACAGTCCACCTTGTTGACTTCTCGGCCAATGCTTTGTTCTAACTCGAATACTACCAATTTGTCCTTCAGCGCTTTTAGGGCGGTCTCTTCTTTCGCCTTGTCATTGCATTCCTTATTGAAAACCATTAGTCTGGCTTTGAAGGCCTGAATGTCGGCCATTTACTTTTGTAACTTAGAGTCCATTCAAGACTCCTTGATTATTCTTTTGCCAATTACTGGCTCTTCTAGGGCCACTATATTTGGCCTCATCTGTTTGAACATTTCAGTGAGTGCGTCTACTCAGAATGGTTCTTCGCTTTGCGCGACAACTTGAGTTTCTTCCCCATCTTGTACTACCCTGACAGGTCCATAGTTTCCTTCGTACATGAACTTTTCCATCGAGTTTGCTTCTGCGATAAAAGGCCTATGATCGGCCTGTACCACCTCTACTTCGCCTTTGTTATTCCAAAAGATCAGGCATTGATGGAGCGATGAGAATATATAGCGACTTCCATGTATCCAATATCTTCCTAGTAGCACATTGTAACTAGTAGGACCGTCTATTACAAAGAAGACAGTGGTCCTAGTAGTCATCCCTATAGTTATGTCCAATGGCATAACTCCCTTGGCTGAAGTTGCTCCTCCATTGAAGCTCGTGAGGATGACTTTTGTAGGAATCATATCACCCTTTGTCTCCGCGCACTTCCTCATCATTCTAGATGGAATGGTGTTTATAACTGCTCCATTGTCGACAAGCACTTTTGCCACTGGGATGCCGTTAACTAGAGATTTAACGTACAATGACCTCAAGTGTTTAGTCAATTTCATGGCTGGCCGTTTAAAAATAACCTTTTCAGCAGCCTCTATTTCTACTTCCTACTTGTTTTCTGTCGAATTATCCTCCTGTGACAAGTCGACGTGCAGCATATCGCGCTGATCCTCTGTCTCTTGAACTTCCTTCTTACTTTTTTCTAATGCTTCCTCATCAGTTACCCAATTTGTGGGAGGAAGCATTATTCTTGGAGGTGACCCATACTTTTCAGAGCGAGGCACTCTCTTCTTCCTTTTGGGTGTCCCATACAGTACGTAGAAATCGAAAGGACGCCCAGATGGCTCTCCCAATAAGTCTACTTCATGAACTCCTTCTCGATGTAGTTGCTTCAACAGAGTATTGCGCGATACTCCTCTCTTTCTTCCTTCTGCTTCTAGGTCGATTTCGTCTTCAATGTCTGTCATCCCATCGTCCTCTTCATCGTTGTAGGCCTCTCTAGAAGTCTGGCCTTCTTCACATTCCAGTACGCAAGTTTTTCCTTCGTTGTCCTCCCTCTCTTCTTCTTTTTCTTTATTCTTGAATTCATTGGCCAGTAAGTAATTATTGGCCACGACAAGAGGCAACGTACCGAATTGGATAGTAAGGGGCTGATCTGGATCTTCTCCATCCCTTCTGTCTCGCTCAAACTTTGATCTCCCAGAAGAAGTTTCTGGCAGTTCCTTCATTGATTCATCTGTACCGGTCTCTTCACTATCTTTGAGAACATTTTGATTGGCTACCTTGAGTAGTTTAGGCACTTTAGGATGTGGCACTCCCTGTTGCTACCTCATCATCCGTCCATAGTTTCGTTGGAAACGCCTTTGTTAGGTTCTAGTCATCTCATCGAAGGGTATTGCCCTTCCTGCATTATACTGGAATAAATGTCATACATTCGGCCGGCGAGGTTGCAGCTTGAATGTTCTTCCATTATTTGCTGGCCTGAACTGTCCCTCAAAAGGCGGTCCTCTATAGAATGATGTACCTCGCCCTCTACCAGGCTGAGTGTTTGGGAAGAAGGTAGGGCGATGGGGATGCTGCCATATTCCTGGTTTCTCTGTATTGCCATTCATTTCTCTTTTACATCTTGCATACAGGACGCCTTCGTCCTTTTTTGGTTCTTTTCCCTTGATTCGTTCAAAAACCCTGGGATGTGGTCTAGGATCCTCTTCTCCATCATCTATAACCAACTTGAATTTTGGCAACTTGTTTTTGAATCCAGATGTCACCATGTTCACTCCAAGTGGCTGTGGAAAAGGATTTTCATCCGCTGCCATCTTCTTCTTATCATCGAACGTAATTCGTCCTGATTCAATGGCATCCTGCAATACATGGCGAAAAATCAAGCAATTGTTAGTTAAATGTGACCATGCATTATGCCACTTACAATATTTTTTACCCTTAATTTGTTCAGGGTTTGGCAATTTGTGCTTATCGCTCAACTTTATCTGCTTATCCCTATATAATTTATTAAATATAAGGTCAACTTTAGTTACATCGAACGAGAACGTTCTAGCCTTTATGTTTCCATCTTTTATGGGCTCATCTTTGCCCGATGGTCTAGGCTTAGCCATTATAGGACAAGTATACGTATCTCCTTTGACCAATTCAGCCAAACACATTTCAGCCTGGTTGTATGACTCGTCACTGATGGTATGAACATCAAAATTTGGGTCTTTATAATAAGTCCCTTTACTAGAATTTTTCATTTGTTCTTCCTCTCTTATCAGTCGTTCATACCTAATCACATTTGCACTCAACTGGAAAAGGTCAGGAAATTCCTTGTCCTGAAATTTCTTTTTTAAATCAAAGCTTAAGCAGCCCTGAGCGATTTTGACAAATTTTTTTCCGGGCAAAGGTACAAAACACTTGCTTCTCGCTGTCTTGAACCTTTGGAGAAAACTTTCTGCCCATTCGTTTGGCATTTGACGTAGATTCGCCAAATCAGCCAAAGTGACTTCAGATTCAGTTTTATAAAACTAAGCGTGAAATAACTGTTCCAATTGTTGCCATGTTTGAACAGAGTTCGCTGGCAAGTTGATGAACCAGGAGAAAGCTACTCCTGTTAATGAACTAGGGAAAAGCCTCATTTTATGGTAATCGGTTACATCACTACTTTGCAATATGAATCGCCCTATGTGTTCTAGAGTAGACACCTCTCCTAAACCGATAAACAGTGAGAATTCTGGCACCTTATACCCTCTAGGCCATGGGTATGCTTGGTCTACCCAATCAGGGTATGACTTTGTGTAAGTCGGCCTAATGACGAGACGCACCCCAAAAGCCATCTGATCCTATACGATTTCCATAATCTGATTTCTCAACATGACGTTGGGGTCATATGGAATTCCTATAGGTTGGTTAACCGGTTGATTTACATGAGGCCTGATGTTTGGTCCTTGATTGGCAACAAAATTACCATGATTAGGGCCATTACCATTAGCCTGAACATCTATTCCCTCATTAACACGTGGAATATTCTGTCCATTGTTTAGGACATTATCTCTTATGTTTGGATTACCCCCCAAGTTAGGCATACCACTACCATTGTTCTGGTTTGGCACTGCAGTACCCCCTTGGTTTGAAGTAGAGGGACCAGAAAGTGGTTCTATCCCTTGGTTCGGGTTTAGGACTGAGGGATTATGTCCCACAATTGTCCTAGTTTGAAAGTGATTTGCAAGAGGTATAATCGGTTTACATATTTGGCCTACTAACTTATTCATTGTTTCTTTCAAAGTGTTTAGTTGTTTGGCCATGTTGTCATAGTGTGCATTCCCATTTTGGATAAATCTTTCCATATTATGAATACTTCAAAGACTTACCTATTCAACAACGTCTTATGTGAGTTCTCCAAGTAATGCACGCATGGTTCGAGGACTCAACTCCGTCATTGGTTCGTAACGACTGCTACTACTCTGATTCTGTCCATCTGTTCGTGGAGAGGCATGCTGCTCCTCATATCGCTCGATCACAGACTAGATTCCTCCCTGACTTGCTGCTTCCTTATCGGATCTCTGTCGCATATTGTTTCACCTTTTGTACTTTCAACACCAAACACCACCTGTCCCACCGGGCGTGCCAAATTGTTTCGTGCGGGTTAGTCGCTAACAATTAAAAAGGGATCAGACGATTGTGTAAGAGACAAACCTCTTGAAACAAAGTTCCAAAAAGGGGTGTTCTTTTATTGACGACGACTTTACAATTAGAAATTAAAAACAAAGTGTCTCTAAGGGGCGCAAGCACACAAGTTACTGAAAAAAGTATTTAAGTCTAAGTTAAGGAAATTAAAATTACATGTTCTCTGTTCGAGAGTTTTTGATTCCGTCTTTTGCTCTATGTCTTTTCTCCCTTTTATACTTCATGGAAGATCTCTTTGTGATCAACCGCCTAAAAATTGCTTGACCGTTCTGCAACTGCCCACTTTCCTCATAATGGCCAGCTTGTCATGAAAACTGCCTTATTTAACTGCTGTCATTACTCTTCGTCGTTCAAACCGTTTTCCATTGAATTCCTCGAATCGTGGAACGTGATGGGGCTGCTTTACTAACTGCTTTGATAACTGCACTTCTTGATAACCACAACGCTTTATGTTTGTTAAGACTTTGGACGACTTGAAAGTTTTGGCGAGAATAGAGTAATAGCTTTGGGCGACTGCACGGCACTCCATTCGCTCAAATTCTGGGCGATGGCGGTACCACGTTCTTGGGCCTCCCTATTTGGGCCTTCATCTTGAGTTGTTTGATTAGCCTTCGTTTTTTGGGCTATCTGATTTGGGGATTCTCCAATTGGGCTTCATTCCTTGGGCCGTTCGATTTGGGCTGAATTTTTATGTGTCAACAGTTTCCCTTGCAGTAGATTTGATGATATTTTGTGGAGTGTGTAATAGATTTTGTAATTTATGATTTTTGTAGTATTATTTGAAATATTTTATATTTTGGAAAAAACTATTCTAACATATTCATTTGAACAGATTACTCATAATGATATTATTTGTGCCATTTTTTAATTCGGTGGGACCCATCTCATTTGTGAGTAACGTGTGCAAATTCTGTTCAAAAGAATCAGGTTGTATAGCAAAGTTCTGGATTCAATTTGAGGCCCAAATTAATGAACTCGTGGAATTGAAGTGGGCGGCAGCCCCTAGAAACGAATGGGCAGGCAAAATGCGGCCTATTTGCTGCACCTAAATCATTCCCAAGTAGGTGGGGGCATATTGTCCAACACATTATTTTTATTTGAAACGAGATTTGTGCACAGCATGGTACACAACTCTGTTCATAGCCCCCTCATATTGGGAGGGCTATAGATTAAAAAAATGGACATGGGCCCCCCCTCTACAGTGAGGGGGCTATAAGTGTACAGCGTACAAATAGGTTAATTGTTTTTATTTTATTTCTAGACGATAAAGTAAGGGCATTTTAGATATTATTCATAGGCATTTTAGGATTATATAAGAGGTGAAATCAGGTCTAAGTTCTTCAATTTTTTATTTTTTTGAGTAAATAAATGTATTGAGCAAAATCTTGATAGCGCAATTTCATAACCCAATTATGTACTTCAATTTGATGATGTGATCTATGATTAATATGTGTAATTAATTTTTTTAGTTGGGATAAGTTATGTAACCTAGTTTTGAACTTTCAATGTCAATTATTAAGTTTCGATTTTCAATTAATATTTTTGTAACGTTTTTTCTTCCAGTCTTCATGCCCTAAAATAATTGACCACTTTAGTGATTTGTGAACAATAACTAGATGAGAAGTGAATAATTTGTTTAGATCACGTTGTAATTTTGAAATGGGCAAAAGGTAGATATACGCTTTTATTAATTTTGATATCCTTATTTGAATGCTTTTATGATTGGATATGTTTAGTTAATTAAAACAATCAGATTCAAAGATGTATCACATTAACCTAGTTAACTATTATTAGTTTAAACACAAAAGAAGTAAATCAATTAATTTAAAGAATTAGACCAAATACACAAAATTGATTTTTGTCAGGAATTCGTAATCAGGATTAAGGGGATAACTGTAACGACTCGGGTCTCTGTCGTTTTTTTGCAACAACTTGGGTACAGAGATCCGGGTCGTTACAATAACTATGGTAAATTCATGAAATCTAGTACTTTTCATACATAAGTTAAGATCCAAAGAATCTATTTGCAAATTTTTGAAGTGTTTTCATAGTTTATCAAATTTATACTAATAATCACAAACTATTGATTTTCTTTTTCTTAAATTAAATAAAATCATGTTTAGTTAAATCAATAATAGAATAAAATCTCATGGGACAATAACCCAGATTCTCCAAGTTCATTTTACTGCTTGGTTATTCACATCGTAAACTTCTTGTTTTCGTACATAAGTTAAGTTCCAAGTAATCTATTTGCAAAATTTTGAATTGTTTTCATAGTTTATATCAAATTTAGACTAATAACCACAGACCATTGATTTTATTTAAAATCAGGTGTAATTTAATCAATAATAGAATAAAATTTTGTGGGACGATAATCCGAACTCTCGAAATCCATTTTACTACTTGGTTATTTATATCGTACACTTCTTGTTTTTACTGAACAATCTCTAACTTTTTTAACGTAGTATTATTGTCCCCTTTCTTCCAATAATTAGTTTATCTTGTCAAGAATCTGTTAATTGTGCATAAAAAGTCTAATTTGCCCTTTCATATTTTAAACAATCCAAGAAAAATAAACGAAAGTTCTGTTGGGAATCTACTTATACATGCACAGCGGAATTTAAAATATATTTCGATTCCCATCCAATAGATCTCATTGTGTTTGGTTAGGAATTGTGATAGGATTTTACCTTTTCCAGATCTGCAATCCTTTTGCTTTTCTTTTCGTTCCACAATTTTGATTCGCCACCACAGCTGTCCAATTGTCCAGCCTCCAACGGTGATCCACACAGAGAATTTGATTGCAGCCTCTAGGGTTTTCTCTTGTGCTAGCAAGAATAATGAAAACCTTAATGGACCTCAAACCCTAGTTATGTATTTATATAAACCCAAATAGGCTCGGCCCGGTCCGGCCCAATAATTAATTAATCCAATTAATTAAACCCGGTCCGTGAATTAATTAATCCAATTAATTAATTCGAAAATATAAATAA
>NC_036254.1:14505019-14511191 GCF_002742605.1 Olea europaea var. sylvestris | reverse complement strand
CGAACGATGTCGTATTAGCGGCCCTTTTCAGAGCAACATCCAACACCGCCAAAGTATGACTGTCCTCATATAAGGTACCATGACGACCTCAAGTCAAAGGACCAATTTCACTACCGAACGTTAGAGATTAACCACCGACACTCAGATAGTTATCCATGTGGAATCTCTCGACGGGTCTCCAATGTTTTGTTCTATAACAAACATCCACGTGTTCATTTAAGTGTCACCACACTTTAACTTGTGAGATCGGCTACTTACTTCACAAGTAAGAAATGCCACACGTGATGGTCTATCCGTAATAACGATATCCGTATCTCGTTATTACTTACGACCACGGATGATTTAAGATTCAATCAGATATAATATGTATCTCACAATCACAACTCCTTGTGATTAATAAATTACAAATATTTGAATCTACGGACTCTATTATTTATTTAATTGTCAATTAATTAAATAATAGATCTGCCATTTAATTGCATTAATCATATATAAAAGTATTTATGTCCAAAGTCGATTGGACCTAGGGCATAATACTTACAAGTTCAACAAAATATTTTCCTTATGAATTTGATGAAAATTGGTAACATAAGTTCAATAAAGAGAAAAAATTGAGGACCGTCATTGAGATTAAAATGTACCGCAACAAACAAAAAGTGTGACCGGATTGACACTACAATTTCTTACAAGTGCAAAAATATTAATTGCATTAAAGGTCATTAACCTTTTTGTCATAATTATGTCATGGACTTTTTTAGTCTTATTTTTATCTTCAACGTTTCATTAATTAACATATATTGTCTTCGATGACAATTCTCATTCAACAATTCTATTACACGACGTAAAAAGACTTATTTAGCTCTCGTAATTCTAAATAAGCCCATGTTTGATCCCCATTACCTGAAAATGAAAACGGGGGGAATAGTATTTTTTAGAAAAATGGGTGGTTGAAAAAGAAGGAAAAATTTTCGATTTACGTATAATATTATTTTATGAAAGATTGTGTGGTTGAAAATAGGAGAGAGAAAAATGGAATGCAATGTAATTTAATTTAATGGAGATCAAAAAGGGCATAAGTAAAATATAATAACAAACACAGAAGTACGAATAAATGTTTTCTCTTTATTTTAAAGTGTGCTAATAAAGTTTTTAGACAAAAGTGTTATGTACCAATGATCTATTAAGAAAAATAATGTGACAGAAAAAAGTTGAAAACATGATTACGATGATAAGTAAATGTTAGAGTCCTTTAATGTAATTAAAATATGGTACATTTATGAAAAATAAAATTGTGATGTGAATAGAATTATCCAAACAAATATTGTAGTGTAAATATAATTACCCCTTATGTCCTTTTCCTTTTGGTTATTAAATACTCGGTGGTTTTGCTTTAAAAAAATGAAAAGAAGGCAAGAATCTTTTTTAAAATAACACTTTTACATAAGGATTAAAAAAAAGGTTATGTGAAATGTTTAGAGAGAATAATTTAGTCTCAAGAAAAAATGGCCAGTCCATTTATTATCAACTACCAGTGAGGACCTTTTTCCCATTTGAATAGCAATATATTTAATGGCAGTTAATTAGGTGACAGATGGGAAGCGTAGGGCTCTGATTGAAATAATTTTCAACTACTGCACAATACAACATAATGTCTATAGTAAATGTTGAACATAAATGATCAGCAGTTCATGGCCATTCCCAACAATGGTGGTTGAGGCCATGAACACTCCGAAAATCAAGTTAGTTGATGATAATCTGCACAACTGATTTCAGTAGCAAAGATCATCGGACCTTTTAAATTATCTCAAAAGGGAAAGAGAAATGGTAGTTACTTAGGTTGTGTTAAATGATTTGGCGGTTGATATATAAACATAGCCTAAAAGATCAGTATCTAATGCCGAAACTTCTAGGCATTGCGGCTCGGATTTTGTTTACACTACTTCGGACTGGATGCTATTCACCTCAGATTCCGCCTCACTTTATGTTGATGTGTTAGGTGCTTTTCGGTGTTAGAGTGTGGCTTGTGTTAAATGATCTAGCGATTCGTCATTGTGTAACAGTAAATCATCATTTTGAAATTTATTTATAGTCACTCTAAATATATTAGAAATAAATTTCAAATGAAGTAGTTATTAGTGTTATTATCATTTTTTCTTATTTGGTAGTAGAAAGTACGTTATTGAATTAGTTTAGTACTATTAGAAAAGGTTAAACCCTAACCTTAAGGGTCCCCCACCACCCCTACCATGGAGCATCGTAAGGGAGGTAAATCGCAGGTTATACCTCCAAGAGTACAGGGTGGAAGGCTGCTTGTACACTTGCACTTACCCAAAAGCCAAATCCATATTTCAGGATTCGAACCCTTNCCAAGAGTACAGGGTGGAAGGCTGCTTGTACACTTGCACTTACCCAAAAGCCAAATCCATATTTCAGGATTCGAACCCTTGACGCAACAGCCTCAAGCAAAGTTGGATTTCTCCACCTTCCCCTTTTACCACTTGGAGATGTGCCTTGGGGGTAGTTTAGTACTATTAGTGTATTATTCAATCTTGTTCAATATGTATGATTGTTAGATAAGGGTAAACCGAAGGTGGACCTCTTGAACTTTTACCTTGGTGGTTATACTCCTTAACTTTCAGAAGTGAGATTTTGTATCCTAACATAGTCAAATATGGAATTTAGGTCCTTATGTGACGAAAATTATCAATTTGGATGTTAAATTGTGCGCGACTTTCAGTTGAATTGGAGATAAATTTTAAGTGGTTTAACTACTTTTATGATCTAGTTGTGCATCATTTAAAGTCGAATGTGATTTTAATGTCTACAATGATGATTACAGTCATGTGGTTATTCAAATCCACATAATTAAGTATGTTAGGCCCTAGAATCCTCATTTTTTAAGATTGAAGATTTATAATTGTTGTTTTTTTGGAATATAAGTACCTTCTTCGAACAATCTAAAAATAATACACTGACAAAATTACTATATTGTAATTTAAACAGCATAACATGATTAGAATGTTAATTCGAGCCCACCAAATTCACGATATTTTCTTAAAAATGAATTTCCTGCCTTTAAATGTTCTAAAGGCGTATATCAATAATTTTCTAGGATAAAATGAATTATGTCTTCTATGGAAGCAGCATAGCAAACAACAGGATTCCAACGAACTCAATGAAGTGCTTTTACGTCAAGAACAATATCAGAAGAGAGAGATTCTAACTGGAGAAAATTTGCAATGAAAATGATGTAACTATTTTGGTAGCAAGGTAGGCTATTTATAGATTCGTTCATGACTATTTAAACGTCTTTCAAACCTTTTCAAAACAATCGTCACTGTACAGATATCCCTCTAACCCGAACAAATAACACTGTTCAAAATAAATACTGCGTTCCTTAAGTCAGTTAATGAAAGTCTGTTAGGTCGATTAACAGCCGATCCAGACTAGAAAATACCTAAGAAAAGCCAACGGTATGAAATAAAAAATTACTGTTTAAAATTAATTCCATTAAGTATCCAAGAATTTGATTATTATTGCTAAACTTCCATAAAGTTTCTTAACTTTCCTATATGTAATAAGTGTTTAGCAATTTCCATTAAATCAAATTCCCAACTAGTTATACTGTCAAGTGGATTGCTTTGACATCAAATATTTCATTCAATTCTAAATGGTTTTCAATAAATAAATATACTACATTAATCATCTCGTTGAGTAGAACGTGAATATGCTTGGTTCCAGTAAAATTGAAGTACGGGTCTTACTAAAATTGGAGTAAAAATTGATCCAATTCACTAATTAAAACCATTTCCAACAATTCCCTACATGAATTTGAACTTTTTCAAACAACATCTAAGATTTTTTCAGAGTATAAGTGAAGAAAAACTTTTTAACTTTCCTAGGTGAGATAAATATTTAGCAATTTTTAGTAAATCAAAATTTTCACTAATTTATAGTTTCAAGTGGGTTATTTTGATATCAAATATTTCATTTAATTCTAAATTATTTTCAATAAAAAAAATATCACATTAATCACCTCGCCGAGTAGAACGTGAATATGGTTGTTTTAGTCAAAATTGAAATACGGGTCCCACTAAAATTGAAGCTCAAAGTTGACCCAATTCACTAATTTAAAACATTTCCAACAATCCCCTACATATATGTCGACTTTTTCCAAGCAACATTTAATATTTTTTTCGAAATATAAATGAAGAAAACTACTTCGGAATAAGTAGCCAAAGACTTTGAAGTTTTTCTATTAAAATTTATCATATTTACTTGGTCAATCAATAGCAAGATGCTTTAAACAGTCAACTGTTTATATAAGCCTAGATAATGGAAGTCACACAGTTCCCTTCTAATGCAATTGGTTCTCACGCTTGTGTCCATTTTGGCATTGGGTATCTCCTGGTTCATGAGTGATTTTTAGAGAATTTATCTTCACACAAATTGATCACGGGCCTGTTAAAATCATGGAGTAGAATGTGAATATGCTTAGTACCGTTAAACTCGAAATATAGGGTCCCATTAAAATTAGAGCTTAAAGTTGACCTAATCCACTAATTCAAACAATTTTCAACAATTTCCCAGATGATGAAAGGTTGTGGAGCCTGCCTCTAATTGACCCATGAAATTCAACTGGACTAAATAAATTTATTTGAGAATAGTTTGAAAGCTTATTCTAGGAGAGGAGTAACAACTTGCTAAAGGAACAAGTCTAAGTTTCACATTCTTTTAATCGTAATAAAGACATTATAACAACATTTTTAATTTTCCATGAAATTGGAGGGCATTTTCTTAAATTTGACTGGAATTATCTATAACAAGTAGGAAATGATCACCAACTTTCCTTTATTTAAGAAATGATCACCAACTTTCCTTTATTTTTCTTGCGCTTGTTTAAATAAACTTAAACTTCTCATGATTTTCCCCACAAATTATAAGTAATAGTATAGGAGAGTATATTTGACTAGTTGGCTGCGGTTAATTGGATGATTTTCGAAGTTAAAGGCATCAAATTCCTCAAAAGACAAAAAAGAAATCATGAATGATTCGTGGTGGTTGATTGCTGTAGATTTTTACACCCTTGGCCTCGTACGTGTTAAAAGCCAAAGCCCTCTTTGGTTTTGTTAAATATCAAAATTTTCATTGATTTAAGGAAAAAAAATTTGTTGAAAAATTGATAAAAATCATGGATCCCACAAAATATATGGTTGACAATGAATTTGGAGACAAAAAATTAGAATCAAACATGGATAAAATTTATTATTAGTACGGTAATACACATGATTTTCCCTAATAGTTTTATATTTATGCTATTAGATGGGGTAATTAATACGTTATTAAATTCATACACTAGATCTAAAAGACTAGAATTATTGTCTGTTTCCATTTGGGCATGTCCATGTAGTTTACACGTGAAGGGACATATTGAAGATTATAAACAATTTGTAAATAGTCAAATATCACTTTTAATCACATATTTTAATAAATTTAGAAGTACTATCCACTCATCTACACTTATTTTTACTTATTTTTAAACTAAATCATTCGTAAATTTTTTCCAAACAAAAGCTTTTATAAGTGGTGATGGATATGACATGACATGACATCTTCGGGGGTCTCATTATCATTTGTTTATAAGCTCGTGAATAATGTATGGATTAAACCAGATGTACAATACTTGCTGTACATCATGGTTCACGGTCCCCTCATAATGAGGGGGCCCCACCTTGGTTTTATTTTTTTAATGTGTGTGGGCCAGTTTCGATGTGAGGGGGCTGTCAACCGTGCTGTGTGTCGAGCTGTGCACACAGCACGGTCCATAATGTATTGTAGAAAACATTTAAACGTCTACGAAATGGTTTTGAAACTGTACAAATTAATATCATTCTTTTTTTTCCTTATCAAACATGCCCCACTGCCACCTCCGTGAGGGACCGAAACGGAACGGAACGGTTGGATAATTGATATGAAGAAAAGAAAGAATGGTATCCACTCATCAATAACGTGGCAACTACGCAATAATAAATTAGATGAATCCAACAGCTACTTACTCCTGCAATTACACTGAAACTACTACAACTTTAATTTGGTCCCTCCACCGTCCACGCTCCAACCATAAATAGTGCATTTTTGAAGGTCTTCACTCATATCCTCTCTCTCTCTCTTA
>NC_036254.1:14354858-14503578 GCF_002742605.1 Olea europaea var. sylvestris | reverse complement strand
ATTTGGTCCCTCCACCGTCCACGCTCCAACCATAAATAGTGCATTTTTGAAGGTCTTCACTCATATCCTCTCTCTCTCTCTTAGTGTGTGTGTGTGTTTTTTGTATGGCTCAAACAACTCCAAACCACACACAGACTGTTTCAGGATGGGCAGCTCATGAACCCTTCGGCAAGATCACGCCGTATGTTTTCAAAAGGAGGTATGATATACAGTGCCTGTCGGACGCACTTTAATTTATTTTATAGTTTATTACAAAATCATTTTTAACCGTACATTCACATAATAAAATATTTTATATATATATATCAAAAGTTTTTTTTTACTTTTTAACCACACGTTATCCTTAAAATCACTATATTTTTGTCAAGTAATTATATTCACACGCTATAAAAGTTTTTATTATTTGCATCAGGTTTTAATTGCAATAAGGTCCCTAATATTTGCACACTTGTCCTGAACTATTTATTTATTGCATTTTTTATTCATGATCTTCAATTAATTTACACATCTCGCCTGAGATGACAATTTCTTTTCCAAATATTTCTGTTGACATGCATTGAAATGATGGATAAATGTTTTGTCGAACTTTTGTATTTCTTGTTTATTTTAATTATTTACAATTCAAAAGGCAATTAAGTAATTTTATGCTCCGTAAAAAAATTTCTGGACGGAAATAATCATCAATGACAAGACGTGCAAATTAATAGAAGGCTGTTGATAAGAATTTGACCAAAAATATTGAGGGTATAAATTCAAAAATGAGTAAAAGTTAGATACATTCTTTGAAATTAAATGTGGTGTAATTAGCAAAAATTATGGAATGAATATAATTACACTTTTTTGTTTTTGTTTTTATTTTAATTGCCTATGTTAGGCTTAGCCTTAGAGGTGGTAAAATGTACCTTTCACGTTACATTTTAATAAAGATCTGGACTATTTTGACCTTAAGAACTAGTAATGCAATCAAATTAAAGTTTAGGACCAAATTGTTTCTTTTCTAAAAATTTGGGGATTAAATTACTGTCGAGGAAATAGAATGAGGACCAACGATGTAGTTTTCTGCATACAAGTCAGAATATTAATTTGTGATTACTGAATTTGTGCTTCAATTTGATTCGGGTCATGGGATTTATAATATTTTAAATCAAGTTATTCATCTAAAAAAAGTTAGCATCATAGAAATCAATAACTTGACAATCGATAAATTGTTTTCAAATCATATTTATTACCACGTCAACGTCTATATCGTTAATTTGCTTGCGAGCTAATAGAATTGGATATTGGATGACTCGACTGAGTTATAATTTTGTTGTGACAAAATAAAGATAAACAAACCATTCAAAATTAAGATACAAGTTCTGTGACATCTTACACTATTTTTTACTATGTAGTTTCACAACATTTGTGTAATATATAAGCTTAATGTTTTGTTGTGATGAATGATAATCAGAGAAAATGGAGACAACGATGTTACCATCGAAATTCTATATTGTGGGATGTGTCATACAGATCTTCATTACATCAGAAATGATTGGGGCATCACCATGTATCCTGTTGTTCCCGGGTAATTTCTTCCTATCCTTCTCTTTTTTTATAAAAAAAGTAATTTGACTAATCGAGAGGGAAAAAGAAGGAAAAAGCTTTATAATCATGTTCATCTAATTAGCTTAAAAGGTATACTTGCATGTAAATAAATAAGCACTTTTTTTTTTACTAAAAAAAAGTATAATTAAGCATATTTGGTAACACTCTAGACAACAATTATAAGTAGATTTTAGCTTTATTTTATTAATTAGTTGTATACTGTCGAGTCCTGCTTGCCGAACGTACAAATAATGTTTGCTTCTATGGTTATAGGCATGAAATAACTGGGATAATAACAAAGGTGGGCAGAAATGTAAGCAAATTCAAGGTGGGGGATAGGGCAGGAGTTGGGTGTTTGGCAGCAACTTGCTTGAAGTGTGAATACTGTAAAGATGGCCAAGAAAACTATTGTGATCAAGTTCAGTTTTCTTACAATGGCATCTTTTGGGATGGCAGCATCACTTATGGAGGCTACTCAAAGTTTCTGGTTGCAGATCATAGGTGAATGTATATTTTACTCAAACATAAAATAAAAAGAAAAGATGGAGTTCGATACTACCACAAAGTCTCTAATGGCCTATTTGGCATGGCTTTTGAATAGCCAAAAGGAGCTTTTGAGATCCAAAAATCGATTTTGGACTCATTTGGCAAATTTTATGAAAATGCTTCTAGCAGTTGAAAGAGCTTTTAGAGGAAGTAGATCCTATGTGACTTCCTCTAAAAGCATGCCAATCAGACCCTTTCGTCTTAAAATTCTCGGGTGAAAGCTCGAACTAATTTTATTTTCTTGAATTTATTCTCGACAGATATGTTGTTCGAGTGCCGGAAAGCGTGCCGATGGATTCAGGAGCACCCCTATTGTGTGCAGGAATAACTGTGTATTGTCCCATGAAAGACAACAACCTATTGGATTCACCTGTGAAAAGAATTGGAATTGTTGGATTGGGAGGCCTTGGCCATGTTGCAGTGAAATTTGGGAAGGCATTTGGGCACCATGTATCAGTAATCAGCACATCACCATCCAAAGAGAAAGAAGCTAAAGAGAGATTGGGTGCAGATGATTTCATCATAAGCACCAATGCTGAACAGATGCAGGTTTGTTTGAGAAGTTTAATAAGCCTTTAAAAGAAAAAATTTAAAGAAAAGCATTGACTTCATATCTAACCAATTACATGCTTAACCGAAGTGGTGCAACATCGTATCCCAGATATAAAGCTCATGAATTCAAATCTCTTTGCTACCCGTTTATGAAAACTATCCAACTAGAATAAAACATTAGCATGGGGATGTAAACCTAGGATTGCTAGCCAATTTGCAATGCCTTTTTTAAGAAAATCATAGGAAAGGTCAAAAAACTAAAAAAATGTTACGGGATGTTGTCTAGAAAGGCACGGTGTGAAACCGTGTATACGGGTCATATTAGGCCTTGCACTATTTTTGTTGAAAAATACAATTTGTATTTCCTTTGCATCTCTTCGTTGGAAAGATTTTTGGCCACTTTGAATATCTATATCACAACTTAGATCTAATTTAGAGCACAATTAGAGATTCTCTAATCTATCTATTTTACACGTCTATGTAATTTTACCCTTGCACTTGAATTTTTTAAAATAATTTCTTCCTAATATTGTGCAATTTTATTTATATTTTTTTCTGCAGTCAAAGAAAAGGACCCTAGACTTTATTTTGGATACAGTATCAGCCAAGCACTCTTTGGGACCACTATTGGAGTTGTTGAAAGTCAATGGAACTTTGGTGATTGTCGGTGCACCTGATAAGCCTGTGGATTTACCATCCTTCCCCTTGATATTTGGTAATTAGGTTTAACCTCTCTTATAATTTCTTTCAGTTTTTCTCTAGAGAAAAAAATATTAAAAATATATATCAAATTATTTTCAATAATGGTTTAAACGAAATTTAGCCAAAATCGTTATCTATCTTAAACTGTACAGGCAAAAGAGTTGTGAAAGGTAGCATGATAGGAAGCATAGAAGAGACACAAGAAATGATGGACGTGTGCGGAAAGCACAACATAACATGTGACGTTGAGATGGTATCCACAGATCAAATTAATGAAGCTCTTGACCGACTTGCAAAGAATGATGTGAAGTATCGGTTTGTCATTGACATTGCTGGGAAATCGTCAAATCTTTAGAGCTCATTACACTTGCTACTTTTGCATTTATAAGAGATTTTAGCTTTACATATTTTCATGTGCTCAAAAAGAAATTAAACCTTGAAGGCCGTCACATAATATTATTTATGACAGGTAGTATTATAACCGGCGTCAACACAATTGCACAAATCTTGGAACTGTATTTTTCGATGGTTGTTTTGGAACTATAATGTTCGATGGTTGTTATCACAAATAATGGGATCTATTTATTTATTGAATCGAGTTTTTTTTTTTTTTTTTTTTTTTTTTTTTTTTTTTTTTTTTTTTTTCACCATTCTGCACATGTTATTTCTAAAGACAGCCCTTTTTCTTAAGTACCATTTGAAAAAAAAAAAAAGAAAAAGGAAATTCTGATTTAGGAGTCAAAATATTTTGTGAAAAGAAATCAATATTATACGTTCTAGTAGAAATTCAAAGTAAGAGGGGGAAGGGTTAAAGATTTACCAGTGGGGTTTGAAACCAAACCTCTCCTCAAGAGGATAGATGGGGCAATTCGGGTGAGATCAATATAAGAATTTAGAGTGTATAAAACAAAATGTGCAATGAATGAAGTATAAAAGTAATGTTAACTTTGCCCAAAAGCATATGATGATGGGTGTTGAAGGAAAAAGGTTATGAAAAACAGGAGATTTTACTTATGAAATTTGGGAGTTTTACAATTGAGTGGCTACACCACACTCAATTCTATGTTTTTTTTGTAGAGAATTTCTTACAATTTTCCCATCTCATGAGCACTAGATATATGCCTTCCTCGTATAGAGAAAATGGAGTAATCTAGTCCAAAAAATTTTCTATCATTACAATGGGATAACAGCTATAGTTTATCCCCATTTGCAATTGTCTTCATTTTTATTTGCAGCCGTATGTATTATCTAGAATGTTTGAGCCTACTGCTTGTAGCTTATTTTCAAAGTTCTAGCTTACATCTTTGAATATTCAACTTGAGTATAAATCGAATAGTAAATCTTATCCATTTGACCTTTTTTTAATCTTCCAAAGTTGTTGAATTGTACTAATTGGATTTGAATTTTTTGAAGATTACAAATTAATTTAAAATTTTTAACACCCCTCTTAATTTGTAATTGTCAACTGTCTCTTGAATTTTTTTTAGAACTTATCAATCGCCACTGGCTTCCCAATATGTCCACTGATTGATCGTCACTATTTATAAATTTCATGCAAATTTCTTCTTGATTTTTCTAATCTCTTATAAAGTGATGTCGAAATTCAATATATTTTGACCTAGCATGGAAGACTAAGTTTTTTGCCATTGCAATTTTCAACATGTTGCAATAAATTACTGTTGGTCATTTCTATTCAAATTTCATGTCCTTCAAAATTCTTTTAAGCCAAACTACTTCGTAAGCTGAATCTATAGTAGTGATGTGCTATGCTTCTATTAATGATAAAGCAGCAGATTTTTGCTTTCTCGAGCTCTTGGAAATCACATTTGATCCAAGGCAAAAAATGTATTTAAAAGCGCTCTTCCAATCATCAATAGATCCTTCCTAATCACTATCTATATAGCCAACAAGTTTGCAAATGTTTCCTTTTTAAACTTGATGCCATGGCTTTTGGTTCCTTTATGAAATCTCAAGATTATTTTTGTTACTGCAAAACGTATTTTATTTGGTTCATACATAAATCCGAATAATATGATGACTGAATATGTTATGCCTAGCCTTGTATTGAGGTAAATCAATGAATCAATTAATTTTCTATAAATTGTAAAGTCAAATTTTTTTTGGCAATATCATAAACCTTTAATATTTCATTTAAGACCATTGGAGTCAAACTGGCTTGCACTAACTCATGTGGAGTTTCATTAAGAGATCCTCAATGTACTTTTCCTAAGAGAGAAAAATCTACCCCGGCTTTGCTTTACTTGAATTCCAAGAAAATATTTCATGAGTCACAAGTCAATCATCTCGAAGTCTTTCATGATTTTAATCTTAAATTCTTAGACCATTGCTTTATTTGTGTCGAAGTAGATTAGATCAACCATGTATAAGCATACGACAAGAAATTCCTTTTCAATGTTCTTCACATAGAGTGATGATTTGCTTGTGCCTCGATTGAAACCATTTTGAAGAAAATAGCTATTGATTTTGCTATTTCACACGAGATGCCTGTTTCAAGCCATGTGATACCACTTTAAGATGATAAACTTTATCTTCTTTTTCTTTGATTACAAAACATAGGTTCCTTGACATATACTTCTCTTATATTTCACCATTTAGAATGCTGAGTTTATGTTAAGCTGAAAAATATTGAGCTCCAATTATGCCACTGAATGTAAGACATTAAACCCTACTATCAAGATCTTTAGAATTCATGATTTTCACATATGAATTTAATTGATCAAGAAATATATCTTTATTAATGGCAATAATTGAGAATTTTAGATCTGCAAAATAATAAACTGTTAAATTAAAGAAATCGTTCTCTCACTTTTCCTCTCTTTCATTGAATGAATTAATTGATGGGTTTCATTCACATTTATAGGCAGAGAAAGGCAATCTCCTATGTGCCATAAAACTCTCCACAAGTAGACAATTATAAAACTGCCATTTCTCAATTGGGCCAATAGGATTTTAGTAATATTAACCACCTTTAATTAATTATTTAATATTACATGGGCCACAAATAATTGGTTTTACATCCTCCCACTTGGCCCGTGTAATATTGTTTTGTTATGTGGTATATAACATAATGCGCATACCATTAGCTAAAATCCATCATACATTAGCCACTTCATATATCATCCTTAAGTAAAGACTAATAAGAGTCATGGCGGATTTACACCATCATATAAGCATAATTCCTTCCATGTACTACAGTATTAGTCCCTACCCAACATGACACATAATGAGAAGTTCGATAATTGCATTACAATAATGTCTTCGAAAAGACTATCCCTATCAACATTCACATAATTCATTCACGTACATGTATCAACAGTTATGACAGGAATAATATTTTGTCAAAAACAATACATAAATGAGCTCAAAATGTCAATACATAATCACCATAAATTGCATAATAATGTCAATGATAATTTTCAATAATGCCCATCCTTTCGATATGGTCATTGAATGTCTTTGGTGGCAATCATTTTGTTAATAGATCTGCAATCATAAGATTGGTGCTAATATGCTCGATTGACACCCTTTGTTTTTGAACATCTTCCTTAACGGCAAAGTACTTCAATTCCATGTGCTTAGCACCTTTAGAGTACTTGTCGTTCTTTGAAAAAAAGACTGCTACAGAATTATCACAATAAAGTTTCAGTGACTTGGCTATATTGTCGACGATCCCAAGTCCTGAAATAAAGTTTCGCAGCTAATTTCCTTGAACTGTGGCCTCAAAGCATGCCACAAACTCGGCTTCCATAGTGGATGCAGCAATGATTGACTGCTTCGCACTTTTCCATGATATAGCCCCTCCAGCTAAGAGAAACAAATGGCCAAATGTGGATTTTCTAGTGTCCACACATCCAGCAAAGTCCGAATCTGAATATCCAATGACCTCAAAGTTATCAGATCTCCTATAAGTGAGCATGTGATCTTTCGTTCCTTGCAAGTATCTCAATACTTTCTTTGCAGCTTTCCAATGATCAAGTCCCAGGTTACTTTGATACCTGCCCAGCATTCCAACAGCAAAACTGATGTCTGGCCTGGTGCAAGTCTGAGCATACATTAAGCTCCCAACAAGAGATGCATAAGGAATAGTTGTCATTTGTTTGCGTTCCAATTTGTTTTTAGGACATTGCATGAGACTAAATTTGTCTCCTTTTTGAATTGGAACAACACTCACTGAATAATTTTTCATATTGAATTTCTCTAAAACTTTATTGATGTATACTTTCTAAGACAACCCTAACAACCCTTGTGACCTATCATTGAATATTTCAATTCCAATCACATAGGTTGCCTCTCCCATGTCTTTCATTTCAAAATTTTTAGAGAGAAATTTCATAGTCTCGTATAATAGACCAAAATCATTAGTAGCTAGCAAGATATCATCAACATATAGAATCAGAAATATAAACTTGCTCCCACTGACCTTTAGATATATAGTTCGATCAACGACGTTTTCCTTAAATCCAAAGGAAGTAATGGTATTGTTGAACTTAAGATACCATTGACGGGAAGCCTGTTTAAGTCCATATATTGATTTCTTTAACTTACATACCATGTGTTCCTTTCCTTTAACTGAAAAACCTTTAGGCTGATCCATATAAACTTCTTCATCTAAATTTCCATTTAGAAAGGCAGTTTTCACATCCATTTGATGTAGTTCTAAGTCATAATGAGCTACTAAAGCCATTATAATTCTGAATAGAGACTGGTGAAAATGTCTCCTTATAATTAATGCCACTTTTCTGAGTAAAACATTTGACAACAAGTCTAGCTTTATGTCGTTCGATATTACCATTAGAGTCGCGTTTGGTCTTAAAGACCCATTTACACCCAACTCTTTTACATGATTCTGGTAATTCAACGAGATCCTAGACTTCATTATGTTCTATCGATTTCAACTCATCTTTCATAGCATCTAACCACTTATCAGAATTAGTGCTCTCAATGGCCTGTGAAAATGAAACTGGATCATCATCAACAATTCCCAAATCAAATTCAGACTCTTGCAGGTAAACCACATAATCATCAGAAATAGTAGGTCTACGTTGTCTTTGTGACCTTCTTAATGTTATTTCTTGTGGTTCATTTAATGCAGGTTCATCAGTGACAACTTCATTGTAAGGTGTTTGATCATTTATTTGTTATTCGGGTAAATTGTCACGTCGTTCAACAATTTGAGGAACAACAATATTAGAAGAAGTTGAGGGTAGAGAAACTTGAACTCTAACTTCTTGTATTTCCACATTTCGTGGTTCAAAACTCTCACTAACTTTACCATTCTCAATGAACCTAGCATTTCCTGTTTCACCAATTCTAGTACTATGGTTAGGACAATAAAATCTATACTCTTTTGATTTTTCTGGATAACAAATGAAAAACCACTGATTGTTATTGAGTCCAGTTTCTTTTCATATGGATTATAAATTCTTGCTTCTGCTGGGCAACCCCAAATATACAGGTGCCTTAAACTGGGTTTCCTTCCCGTCCATAGTTCAAAAGGAGTCTTTGGAATTGCCTTACTAGGAACCCTATTTTGTAGATACATAGTAGTCTTTAATGCAAACATCCACAAAGATATGGGTAAAGAAGAATTGCTTAACATACACCTAACCATTTCTATTAGAGTACGATTACGCCTTTCAGCCACACCATTTTGTTGTGGTGTGCCTGGCATAATGTATTGAGAACATATGCCATGTCTTTCAAGAAATTTAACAAATGGACCTCGGTGTTGTCCAGTTTCATCATACTTTCCATAATATTCACCACCTCTATCAGATCTAATAATTTTCACCTTTCTGTCTAATTGTCGTTCAACTTCATTGGCAAAAATCTCTAAAATATTTACAGCTTGAGACTTTTCATGTAGTAGATAGACATAACCATAACGTGAAAAATCATCGATAAAGGTGATAAAATACTTTTCCCCACCAAATGATGGAACATCAAAAGGCCCACATATATCGGTATGTATTATCTCAAGAAGCTGTGTGCTTCTTGTGGCTCCTTTCTTTTTGTGTTTGGTTTGTTTACCCTTAATACAATCCACACAAATTTCAAGATCACTAAAATCCAAGTCAGGAAGGATCTCATTCTTTATTAATCTTTCTATCCTTTCCTTGGATATGTGACCTAAACATTTATGCCACAAGTTAGCAGATCGTTCATTCAGTAAACCGCATTTAGTACCAATATTATGATGCAAGGTCAAAAGAGTCTCGGCAAAGAGGTTATCAAACTTTAATTTATATAAGCCATCACAAATAATAGTGGAACCGATAAGATGATTTTGTTTAAACAAATTTAAACATCCATTTCCACCATCAAAGAAATATCCAACAAAATCAAGTTTCAATAAGGAAACTAAATTACGAGAAATAGAAGGTACATAAAGAGTCTAAAATAAATCTAAATGATGTCCAGTATCTAAAATCAAACGATAAGTTCCAATGGCTTCAACTGGAGCTTTGACTCGATTCCCATGAGGACAAACTTTTCATTTGGATTTATGGTCTGGGTTGAAAGGAATCCCTACATCGTATTAGTAACATGAGTGGTAGTTCCGGAACCAATCCACCAAGTATTATAAGGAACTTCTGCCAAATTAGATTCGAAACATACATAAGAAATAATCTTACCTTTACTTTCGAACCTCAGGTAGTCCTTTTTATGGTGCCTAGGTTTGCGACAGAAATGGCACGTATCCTTCTTGTGTTCCTTATTGTGGATTTGGGCAGAAGACTCATTTATCTTTAGTTGTCTTGCTTAATGCCCTTTCCAGATCTTTTCTTATATTTCTTTCCAGCTCCTTGATGACCTACGAGATGAACAGAATGAGTTCCTTGATTCTTAAGCCTTGTCTCCTCTTGCACGAGCATATTGTGCAATTTATTCACATTCCATTTATCCTTTAAGGTATTATAGTTCATATGGAATGGACCGTACTCGAGAGGCAAGGAGTTGATGATAAATTGTACCAGAAATTTTTCATCCACTATCATTCCAAGAGTCTTAAGTCTTGCTGCAATGTTACTCATTTCAGTAGCATGCTCATGCATGGTACGAGAACCATCAAATTTAATGGTGGTTAAGGTACCCATCAGAGTGCCAAAAGTGATTTGTCAGCTGTTTGGGAACGTTCTTTCACAAACTTCATATATTCCTTAGCATTCTTAGTTTTAGGGATAGTAGACTTGATATTCTTTGCTAAGGTCATCCGCATAAACATTAAGTTTAATCCATTTGACCTTTCCCGAGCTTTATGGGCAGATATTTCATCAGCACTGCTTTCATCAGTAAGATTAGCAGGTTTCTCAACTTGAAGTGCCAAGTCCAAGTCTAAAACACCTAAGTTGAACTGAACTTGTTCACACCAGTCAGAGAAATTGAACCCATTGAATAGTGGTACAGATGAAGTATGCGAATGCAGAGAAACGGGAACAGATACTGCAAAATATAAAATGCTCTAACATTAATACTTTGAGTTTTAATTTCAGATTCAGATAACAATAAATGTATAGCGTAATTCTCATTTGGGTGATATTACGTTATACCATCATAATAAATATAATGATGCTAATTTAATTTCACTTAATTGGTAATTAAATATACTCTAATCAAACATGTATGATATCTTTAGATATACAAAACACATCCGACCAAGTAAATTAATTAACCACGATCATGTTCAAGATTAATAAAATTAACTGATCAACCTTTGGGCGAACTATAATAATTTTATAATCTATGAACGTCAATATACTCTTGACACCAATAATAAAGTCATTTTCATTTTTAAGCATCAAACTATCAAGAGTAATTGACAAATAACTTATGTAATTTAGTGTTCAAAATACCATAATGTTTGGCCACTTTGGTAACTAACAAACAACATTAACCAAACATTAATTACATAAATAAAACATTTATCACTTAATGCTTTTAGTCATTTTTTTTTCATTATTGACATAAATAGACTAGGCACGTTCCAAGTTCCAACACAAATAAACAAGGCTGTAAAATTCTACATATATTAAAGATGCATTTCTTGGTGAGCAGAATAGTCAATGATCAATAAATTACCCATTAATTGACTACTAACACGCTTCAGTAATAAACAGAACATAAGTTTGCAGTCAAGGCAACACTAATAATTACAATTAGTTATTCATTCACATGTAGAACTGAAAATCCATTTATTTATCATATATCATTGGTCAATTTGGCCCCACAGAGTAATTGGAAATTGAAAAAAATAAAATAAAAATGCTTCAACCAAGAAAAATGCAGTGACGGCTCATGATGGCAAAATCAAAGATTGGACTTCTCTCAAACCAATCATAATTTAACAAACACAACATGGTATTTCATCAGTAATTCGACGGAGAGTAAATGAGAAATCGCACTATTACAATATAGAAAAAAATTGACTTAATGTGTACAGATTTAAACCCATAAATAACGATAAAACCTATGACCAGCCATCATCAACAGTAAGTGCAGAGTCTATGTCAGTACCATTATAGATTAAACGAGTTTTAAATTCATTGGTAACCAATTCATGAAACTATCCACTAATAATTATCCATGGCCATTGATACGGTTAAACATAATTTTGTGGTCAGAAATTATTCATCAGTGGAACCATCATTCTAATTTCAGATCTTAACCCATAGATCTATAAAGAAGGTTAAAGATCCCATACGAAAACAGTATCTTTAAAGGAAAATCAAGAATTTCACAACTTGGTTCGATACCACATGTAAGACATTAAACCCTAATACCAAGATCTTTAGAATTCATGATTTTCACATATGAATTTAATTGATCAAGAAGCATACCTTGATCCATGACAATAATTGAGAATTTTATATCTGTAAAATAATAAACTGTTAAATTAAAGAAACCGTTCTCACACTTTTCCTCTCTTTTATTGAATGAATTAATTGATGAGTTTCATTCACATTTATAGGCAGAGAGAGGCAGTCTCCTATGTGCCATAAAATTCTCCACTTTCCATCAAAGTAGACAATTATAAAACTGCCACTTCTCAATTGGGCCAATAGGATTTTAGTGATATAATTAATGGGAAAAAATCACAACTATATATATATATAGCGATAAAGATAGAGAGAGAGAGAGAGAGAGAGAGAGAGAGAGAGAGAGAGAGAGAGATTCTGTTGCATCCGTTTCCTATAATTAAGCTCGCTTACCATATATAATAGGAGTCCAAATGTAAAAAATTCGTAACCAAAAAATCCGCCAGATTTCATTATGCACGGCAATGAAATTGATGTTGCCGATTGATTTTACTACAAATTGGTCGATTTCATTACTCTATCAGGTCACAGAGATTGGTGTCGATTCCATAAAAACGAAATAATTGTCGGAGAAGCCAATCTAGGTAATAATATGAATGTTTTTTCGTCGATTAGAATGTCACATTCCAAATTGAATTTCGTAACACGAACTGGTCCAAAAATCATCGTTGCAGGAGACCAGAAATCATTGCTGGCCACAGAAGTGCTGATCGTCCCTGGCTAATAGTCCTAAAATCATCATTACAGGTAATAGTGTATTTTGCTACGATCACAACTTGAAATCAACAATCACGAGACTAATGTCATTCATCACAAAATTAGTATAATATCTAACTTATAGGTCACAGCAGCTCATATCGTCGTTAGCTGGTTTCTCGTCACAGGTTGCTATTCAGTAGAATTTCAGTAGACGTCTGTGTCACATGCGAGAACTGTATGTGTAAATGTGACCTGATCTGTGAAACTGTAACCTCTATACTGTGAAATGTGAAGTGTTTCAACAACTATGTCCATGTATTTAACATCAAACGTGTCGTTATTCACTTCGAGCATATGCGACCTCTGTGTAATAATGTAGGAGAAGTCATGCGTAACCTGCTATGTGAAACTGTGACTTGACTTGTGATCTGTAACCTATCTGATGTGACATGTTTCACCCATAATGTGTCAAGAATGTAAAATCAAACATTTCTTCATTCGTTGCGAGCATATGTGACTCCCTGTCAACTCTGTAGTCTGAATGATACCAATCTGTGACCCAGCTTGTGATTGCCTTATCCATAACTATTTGTAACCTGGTTTGCTAATTTTTGACCTCGTTGCTGTGCAGTGTGACATGTGACATATTTCACATATGATGAAATTATTGATATTAATTCTAATTTGCAGAATGGTGTACTTGCACGTATGTTTACTGCATGGAATGCAATCCTCATTGGCGTTGGTAGCTTGCAACTGCAGTTATTTAACTCTTGTGGAAACAGTGATGACAGAATTTGCTTTGGATCCTACAAAGGTAGCTGTGTCATTGAAGTACATATTGAAGGAAGATTTGCCTCCCATCAGGACTAACAATGACAATAATGTACTATCATACGTTCTGTTAAAGGACATGGAGCGTGAACCTACTAAATATCCGATAATCGTTGACGTTGCTGAGGCAGAAATAGGTAATACATCCATCACTGTGCCAGTCAATGCGCATTCCAGCAGTGAGATGTTTACATTGCAAGATATGGCATTAGAGATATGCGAAGCATCAAATGAAAAAATGGGTCACATTCCTAACACTGAAGTCATAGTTATGTCTATTGCGGATGCTAGAGAGGCAGAAGAAGGAAGGGTGTTCCGTGATAAGGATGTTTTGAAAATGAGTCCGTCATTTTTTGCCATACAGAGCATGTTTGAGTTTATGGTTGAACGGCTCGATAAGAGAGAATATGTTGTGCGGTGTTCGAATGGTGGATGTAGTTGGATATGTAGATCGTCGATATGGGGTAAAACAGATCTATTTAAGATTCGAAAGATTGGTAGTCACACATGTGCATCAAATGTAGTATTGGGGTCACATAGGCAAGTGTCATCTAAGGTTGTGTAATCTACAATTAAGTACAAGTATACATCGTCCCGTACTATATATACACCGAAGGACATATGCAGTGACATGTTGAACACTTATGGGGTTTATTTGAGTTATTCAAAAGCTTGAAGATCTCGTGAGTAAACTTTGAAAATAATTAGGGATGACCCAGCCGAGTCATTTGGTAAGTTGCCAAGCTTATTCTACATGCTTCGATAGAAAAATCTCGGTACGATCACAGAAATAGAGGTTGATAGTCACAGTAAGTTCATATATTTTTTTATGGCACTAGGTGCATCAATACGGGGATGGGAGCATTGTAGACCGGTGATTATTGTTGATGGTACATACTTGAATGATAAATATGGAGATACACTTTTCACAGCATGTACACAAGATGCAAATAGTAGTATATTCATTCTTGCTTTTGGAATTGGAGACAATGAGAACGACAAATCTTGAAGATGGTTTTTCGATAAGATGAAGAAAGCGTATGGAAACAGAGAAGGGCTGTGTTTTGTTTCGGACCGTCATCCCAGTATAAAGAATTCAATAGAACATGTGTATTCGGGAGCCTGTCACGGTATTTGTTATTATCATTTGTTGCAAAATCTAAAATCATATTATGGAAAGTCAGGCCAAAACATTACACAAGCATTCAATTTGGCTGTCCGCGCTTACACGCTGGAAGAATATGATTATAACATATCTCTGCTGACTACGATGAATGAGAAGATAATTTCTTACCTGGTAGTGTAATTAGTCTTATTTCATTTCACATATATATAAATGGTCACATATGGTATTTGCATAATGAACTTAATGATTGATTTAAGTTTGCAGGCTAATGTTGGACCTGAAAAATGGTCACAAATACATATGCCAACAAACAGGTATTCTATAATGACATCAAACATTGTGGAATCGGTCAACGCTGTCACAAAGGCAGCCGAAAATTACCCTATTGTTTCCCTCCTAGAGTCACTATAGCAAACCATACAATTGTGGTTTTGTAGACATAGGGATGATGCACATGAAACTTTCACAAAGTTGTCGAGCAAGTACGAGAAAGAGATCAAGAAAATGAGCATGGATTTGAGAAACTTGAGGGTAATTTTTTATATTTTAACATTGAGATGTATATGTGACCCAATGGAAGTGTCAGTATCTTGAACTGTAATGTATCAAATCTGATGTGACCTGTTTTGTGATTCTGTGACCTGGTTGGTAAACTAAGTTTGAAGCTCTGTATTCTTTTCATAGCTATCTGTGAATGGAACAAATTTGTGTAACCTGATATATAAATCTGTGACCTAAGTGATGTGGTATGTGATGTAACTATGTATTCTCTGTCAAATCTGTATTCTGATACATGTCTATCTGCCAAAATGAGGTATGGACCGCATATGTAACATGCTTCCTGAATCTGTGAATGAACTCAGGGATATGAGTCATTCATGACCTGACTGTTGTTATATGCACGCAGGTATCTCCTTCAAACCAGACAGTGTTTTCTATCAGCAACGAAAGGTCGACGTTTGTCATCGATATTGAGCAATGAACATGCATTTGCAGGATTCTACAAGTTGATTTGTTACTATGTCCACACGTTTTGGCTGTAATTGCAAACACAATAAGAAATCCATATGATTACTGTTCCCATTATTACACAAGAGATGCGTACTTGAATGCATACCAAGATTCTATATATCCATTGGAAATCAAGAGGAATGGACAGTGCCAGAAAAAGTACAGCGAGAAATAGTGTTACCTCCTAACCAAAAGAGGAGTTACGGAAGACCTACGGAGAAAAGAAAGAGATCATCCAGAGAAGGGAGACCGACGGCAAAATGCGGACGTTGTGGAGGACAGGGTCACAACTGTAGGAGATGCTCCAACTTGGCTCCATTACGCGAAAATGACCGATAGAATTACATACAAATATTTCATAAATAGGTGATATTCTTTTAAGGATAATGTTCATTTCAAATAGTCTCTTTAAAGAATGCATTCAGATTGATCAACTTACTGTTAATTGTCTATCAACTTTGGAGTCAAAATAACAATTCTCTGAGATTTGGACCATATCTATAACCTGATACCAAATCTGTGACTTCTGTGCTGTGACTAGTAATGTCTGACATGCCGTATGAAAAAGTTGCCTGATTTGTGAATATATACCTGAAATGAGAATATGTGACTTGAAGTGTGGACACATACCATATGTAACTTGAAATAAGAATATGTAACCTGAAGTGTGGACACATACGGGTTACATAAATCAGAATATCTGTAACCCATGTACTGTAACATGTGAAGTGTCGTATGAAAGGTATGTGTGACGTGATATGTAAATCTGTGACCAAGTTCAGAGTCCAAATGTGACCTGTCTGCTGTACCATATGACATGTTTCACCGACTACGTGTTACTGTTAGAAATGAAGAATCTGTATAATTTACGCAATTTATATAAAAAATAGCGTTAAAATATAATCGAAGGTGGATAAATCATGAACCTAAACACGTTAATATCCTTTATTGCAAATCGAAGGTTACGAGTTACAATTCATTACATAAAACTCTATTGACCAGACACATGCAATGTTTATAACATTTACAAACTAAATCCTTGTCTTCACTAACAAATCTAAAACCACTTTTCATTCTATAACAACCGCTTCCCCCGTCGTAGGCTGATTCACTTTCTTTGTGTAAACCTGTCGTGTTTGTAGAGCAGCGTAGCAATATCCATTCTGAACTTGCTGGCATCAAACTTCTGGAGAATGGAACATCTACCACCACGGATAAGATACAACACATATAACACCACAAATATCCCGCAATCATGACTGTAGAACATATGACAGACTGTTATGAATGAATCCAACAAAATGATATATGCATTGTAATTATTGGACATAGACTTACCCATTTGTTTGCTGAGGGAGTGTGTCATCAATAATCACTTTCAATTCTTTGGCTTGTAACTATTGATAATCAGGATCCTTCTTTGAAATTCCCAAGGTATTCATTAGAGCAGGCAATATCTTCATGTGCGGCTCAATACCTTCCAAAACCTTCCAGTGATGGTAAGATTTACCTGTCGAGTTGAACACAGTCAAGGAATGACTTCTGAATTGTAACCGGCCAAACATCCAATGTGCTTTGTTAGTGGATATGATCGGTATGAACACAAAGTCAACATCAGCCCAGGATGAGTTAGAAGGGAGGCTGTGACCTGTTGCAACCTCAAACAGGCTTGACTCTGATAGCAGAACATTTGGGTCCTTCATAAAGGTAGGAAAAATGTCTTTTATTTTCATCTGGAACCATGAGTTTGCAGTAGTAGCTCTGTATTTCACATTTTTGCCAAGTTTTGCTATCTGGCGAATGAAGTAGAAGCAGACATCCATGTGTTGTTTAAATGAGAAGAAAAGATGTAAGCATTGCGTACTCCAGACTGGATACGAATATAAAATGTGACCTGTTTGTATCAAATGTGACTCTGTGACCAGTTACAATATGAAATGTGACCTGGTTGTATCATCTCTGATACTCTTCTTAACGAGTACGAAAGAAATTAGAATTCTAAAAAAAGTAATGTAACTTGATTGAGTGGATAAACGTAATCGTACCGCACCACTCAATGATGACTCCGAATTCATAAGCTCATGGAACCAGGTCTTATGACCTATTGGGAATGAACCAATTAGAAAAGCAGGCTTGATAGCATCATCTTCCTCGCTAAACTTTTTCCTGTGACCAACACTAAAGGTTACATGTGTTTTGTCAAATTGTGTATTGAGTAAATTTTGACAGATAGGTATGAAATGCACTTACTTGTTTTTTGGTTGTACCCCCTCTGGAACCAACCCATGAAGGCCGATTTGTCTACCTCGTCAACATTGTCTTCGTAATCCTCGAAAACGACAACATTATCATCGTGTTTGAATAATTTCCCTCTCTCCTGTCTGGCAACAAAAGGAGATGCAATACCATTGATGGCCTTAAAACCTGCTTAACTGGTAATTCTGAGGTTGGTTCAGTAGTAGGTGATCCCGGTATGTTATTGCAGTAGGTTACAAAATAGATTGAAAATACGGCACATGAGTTGTTTGTGGCGTAGTTTGTATGTGGTCTGTCACCTATACATGTGACCTAGTGTAAATGTGTTTGTGATATGTGACATATGATTGGAAGATAGTTTGGAAGGGTGTGTGGCCTGTGACCCATAAATAAACGTGGTTTGGAATGTATGTTATCTGTGATCTATGAATAGGACATGGGATGAAGGAATCTGTGATCTGTTACCTAACAATATGACGTGATTTGGAACTATGTTTAATCTATGACCTATGAATGGGACATGGTTTGAAGGTATATGTGCTCTATGATCCATGACTGGAACATGTGTTGGTATTGTGTATGATCTATGACTTATGAAAGCGACATTGTTTGGAATGTCAGTGAAATGTAACCTATGAATAGGACATGATCTGAAGTGTGTGTGATCTGTGACCTAATAATATAACATGGTTTGGAGGTATGTGTGATTTGAGATCTACAACTATTGGAACATGTAAATATCTCATTCTCTACAGTCTTTGTTGCCATCACTACATCAAATATGATGGAATCTACCCTCTTCTGAGTTTTCTCCGAATACAAAACATTGTGTAGGGTGAATTCAATCCCCAAATCAAATGATGGTGGCTCGAGGGAGAAGAGAAGATCATCACTTGGGTCCATTTTGCCTTTCCCTTTTCTGTCGACGTTTGATACTACGTTTTCCACCTACATGTTGAATGGAAAATGTCAAAATGAACTATGTTATTCTACAGAAATGTAAAATATATCAAGTGACTACCTCCTGAGCCTTTTCAGATCCACCAGCCCCATGATGTTCTTAATCTCCAACTCCAGGAGCTTCTTTTTGTCCTACTCCATGCTCGCTTGTCCTGTCACCAGACCGTCTAATGATCTCGTCCATTGCACTGGATATCATTGTTGACATAGACTCAGATAGAAACTGCATGTTCGTCTGAATATCCATTAGGTCACTTTTAATATAGGCTTGCATTTGAATAATGTCATCCATTTTGTTAGTCTTCCATTCGTTCAAAGATGACATATGTGACTTGATGTCTTCAAGCTCCATCTTCAACACTTTATTATCTGCCTGGAGTTCGGATAGTTGCACACGCAACACCTCAAAAGCCTGACAAAAATGAATAACTGATTATTATATGTCGCTTGTGACATATCTATGACCAACCATAAACATACAATGCACAGTGGTCTATCTGTGACCTGATGTGTATGAAATGTGACATAGAAAATATTGAAGTGTGACCAATGATGGAAATATTGAGAGCTGACTAAAATAACAACTTACGTCATCCCTTTGTGCCCCACGAGATTGTGGCTCCTCTTGAGAATGATGAGCGGCTGTAGGACCTTCAACAACTGGAGATTTTCCATGGGCGGATGGCTCCTACCGTCTTGGAGAAGGAGCAACAAAATCATCGTCATCATCTGAAGAGTGAGCTTGTCCAATATTACTGTCCATCAACGGTAGGACTGATGGAACCGACTTCCCGCTAGTACCGACATCTTCAACAGACCTCTTCGTCCTGCGCTTGGTTCTTCTTCGGCTCTCGATTGAGGACGTCGGCTAGATCGACTTGTTGTATTGGACTCCATTCATGTATGGCATCGCCATTTCACTTTCCAACGGTTCCAAGTCACAAATCACAATCTAAAATAAAATATGTTGTTTATATGAATGCAAAGTAAAAAATTCAGTATTAATTGCATGACGCTTACTGGAACTTTACCTTAGGATTGGAGAAGCAGTCGGGTCCTTCCAATTTGACAGTTGATGGTTGCTTATCTGCCATCCAGTTTACAATGTGGGGATGCACCCTTAATATCATGGTCACCACGATGCCCTCAAGACTCGGAAAAGTCTCGTATATCCATGCTTGGAAGGCTACAAGCATTCCTCGTAGCCTATAGTTTGGGGTCCTCCTGCTGAGTCCATCTCTTAATGCACCCAGAGTAATTTGGAATAACAGCTTGCCCCATGGAAAACTGTTCATTTCATTAAAGTCCTCAACAAGAACAAATAGGAAGTGGTTGACAACCTTTTTGTAGTCACGGGGAAAGAGATAGGCAGTTAGGAAATATAAAACCCTGAACATTGCAACATCATTATCTAGTAAGGTTTCAACCAGATCGAGATCAGACATTTGGCATGCAGATAGAAATGTGTCCTTTACATCTTCATGTGTGACAGTATCTACTTGTGAAAAGTATTCGGCCTTCAACTTTAAGTGCCTATTTTCAAAAACCTGAGTATCTGTATTGCCTGAACATCTCAATCCTGTGACCAAACAGAACTCAGATATAGAGAACCTGACGTATCGCCCAGAAACATAAAACCATATTTCTTCCTCATTCGGGTGCTGAACCTGCCTCAGAAGGAAGTAGTGAATCAACTGTGGTTGAATCACTATTTCATGGCAATCCAGGAAGTGGGCAAAGCATGTGCCCCTCAATACTTGTTTTTGGCTTTGGCTTAACTTTGATTGTATAGTGGTGAGAACGCCCTTGTACACAGAGGTGGTAATCTTACCAGGAAACAAACTTTTTTCAAGTATTTTAAAGTGCCAGACCTACATAAAGCGTTAATAATAGTAAAATTGTTAAGTACCTGTACTGTAATTCAAAGATAGAAATGGAAATACATTTAGGTGATATGGTCATATATAGGTTAAATTCAGGTCACATATATGTAAAATTGGTCACATATGGACATCATATTACTAAAGCACATCATCAACAATGTTAACAGTCAGCTCACAGACATACAAAGTCATTTCATTCAGGCTACATATTCTCAATAGGTTTTAGTCACATTCTCAACCCTGTTAAGAATTATAAGTAACAACTTTTACATAAATTTTCAAGTGATCATGGGGCCCATTTCATATCCCACCGTGAACCACATGTCCTATGAAGTAGAGATCATGCAACATCAAGTTGAGGACACTCTTACCAAATGTTATTAAACATGAGAACCCAAACATATGTTTTTCATTTGTTTTTAAATTTGGTTTGGTCTTCAACCATTATAGCCACAACTGTGATGGAAAGCAGTAGATGTACATATGAGTGTCTTTGCATTGAGAATATCTGGTCATATATAGGTGAAATGGTCACACAACTGGTCACATTTAGGTGAAATGGACATCGTATGGCTAAAAACACATCATCAACCATGTTAACAGTCGGATCACAAGCATATAAAGTCTTTTCATGCAGGTCACATATTCACAACTACCCATATGCATTTACGTCACAAATTCCAAATGTATGCTTATTCGTGAATAGACAACAGATTATTCGTAATATCGAAAATGAAAAATCAAATGAACAAACATTCTGCGTTCAAACCGGCAAACCCTACGCCATTCCAACGACGGAACGAAATCAACATATTTCAAGGTCACATATCTTCAATACGTCTACAATGCATGTTACCTAACGATTATTCAATCAATACCCGTCACTTAATGTATTAACAGAACATAAAAATCAACATACCATGTTCGTTTGGACTTTTCACAAGGTCACAGATGACGCCGCAGACTTTTTCATATGGGATTTTGTTGGGCTTTCCTCGTTCTTCCTCTTTCCTCTCCTTTCTTGCATGGCATGCATGTTTATCGCCTTGGGTTTAGTCATTTTTTTGTCGATCGTAAAATGGGAAGTTTTTTTACAGAGTGACGGGGTATAGGAAGAATATACTCACTTCGCTTTGGGTATGTGACGAAAATTATTTCCTCGACAGGCTGGAGCGGGATAACTAATCGGAGATTTCGTGAGGTTCGTAACTGCCGGAGTGGTTTATCACAGATCGTGGGGAGAGGTTGGGGGCAGTTTCTCTCGTTTGGTAAGAGAAGGAAGAAAGATAGATTTGAAGCACGTTAACAACGGAACCGCACATATTTTATAGTTTTTTTTAATCTAATACCGGATATTTGACTAGAAAAGTTGGGCCCATGATTTATACACTGTGAACTTCAAAACCCTGGCGGGGTGTAATTTCCTCTTAATTAATTCTTTAATATTACATGGGCCATAAATAATTGGTTTTACACTGAAGTTATAACTGTACGGATTGTCTCTGTACTTGCAAGCTGAGAGAATGTTAATGTAAACTCCTAGTTGTTGGGAATATTCTTTGGAGACAAATCGTGCTTTATATTTTTGAATTGACCTGCCTTAGTTGTATTTTATTTTGAGTACTCATTTAAGCACAATGGTCTTCTTTCATTTTGGTAAGTCAACGAGATCCTAAGTTTCATTTTTCTTGATAGTGAAAATTTCTTCATCTATTGCCTTTGTCGAGCTTTGATCTTCAATGATTGAACTTCACAAGACAATAATCTGAGTTCTTGTGATTCATAGAATTCGATTAATGAACACGTCTTTCTTGGAAGGATTTCTTGTTTGAAATGCGGAGCTACACGTTGCTAAGTGTTTGAAATTTGAGACATTGATGGAGTATCAAACTGGTATGGCCTGAAATCTGTCATTTACTTTCCCTTCTAATCACAAGCTGTACTTTCATCAAATACATCATCTTGAGAAACCATAATTTTATTTATGTCTGGATTTAGTGAACAATATCCTTTAGACTCATCACTACAGAATTTTTTGTCCTTTCTCATCAAATTTTCTCTATTTTGTGATGGAGTGAGGGCAAAGGCAATGCTACTGAAAAGTTTTAAGAGATCTACCTTTGGCTTCTTTTTCTACCATACTTCGAATGGAGTTTTGCTTCTAACAGCTTTTGTAGGTGATCAAATGTATGCTACCGTGTTTACAGCTTTTGGAATGCCTTTGCCTTTTTAGCATGCTTCTAGCCATTTCAACAATTGTACGATTCTTTCTTTCTTCTACTCCATTTTCTTTGGTATTCTACTATCTTTCAACTGCCTTTAGATGCCATTCACTTTGCAAAGGATTGTAAAGAAATCCACCACCACGACCAGTCCTTGGCATCTTTATAAGAAAACTACTTTGTCTTTCTACTAGTGCTTTAAACTATAGAGAGGTAGACAATGTCTCCGGTTTTTTTTATCAAGGAAATAATCTGCATCATCCCTCTATGGTCCTTTTATTTTTCAGAGTAGGTGTTTACATTGGACCACAAATATTTGCATGTTCAAGATCCAATGGTACTTGCTTTCCATGAAGTTTCGAGAAATGGAAGCTTATAAATTTCTCATTTATGCCACCTTCACATACTTTCTCATTCTTTTCAATGTTGGAAAGTCCAATCACCATATTCTTCTCCTTGAGAAATGAAGACCGTTGCCATTTAAATGACTATATCGTAAATGCCATAGATGCGGCAAATGCATGCTTTTAGCTTTGAGTACTAATTTATCATGTAATGATAGCATGAAAGGAAATGTTACACATCTCATCTTAATATTTGCCACAATAACATTTTTCTTTTGAGTAATAATTATGTATATTCCATCATTAAAATGGATAGAAAAAATTTTTAGAAGGAGCTATCCAATACTAAGGGGGTAGTGTGATAAATTAGGGACGTAAAGAATATCTACTACGAATTTTCTATTACCTTCCTTAGATTGAACAGCAATGGTGCCTTTTCCTTGTGCTTTTTGCTGCTTTCCGTCGCCAAGTATAATTTGAGATGTGATAGTTGTATTTAGCTCCACAAAAATATCACGAATTCCTATTATGTGGTTACTATAGCCGCTATCTAAATACCATACGCTCTCTGATTGATTTTTTTTATTTTACTTAGGTAAGAATAGAATAAGATTTTTTTTTTTTAAATTCTCGTAAGAAATTTACTTTGTCCTTCTCCTCCTCCTCCTCCTCCTCTTCTTCTTCTTCTTTTTGAAACCAGCTATCTCTTTGAGAATGATCGAAGATTTTCCATCTCTTTCACTTAAAATAACAGTATGTAGATTCATAATTCGACTTCTTACAAATAATGCATGATTGATCATTGTTGGATTTTTGAGCTGTCTTTCCTTTCCATTCGCCTGCTTCTTATTTTTATTCCACTTGCTAAATTATTCCTTCTTTCCATTTAAGCCTCCATTTTTATTTTCTCCATAGTTGCTTGAACCTATTTTCGGCATAAACTTTGATTGAAAAGCTTGTTCGCTAGTATGGTTCGTCGATCGATTAATTCTTTGCTTAGGTGCTAGAAGAAATCCGATCAATTCGTACATCGTCATTTTTGGTAAATCTTCTGATTGTTCAATGGCGACAATTGCATGGTTGAAATTCGGAGGGAGACTTCTTAGAATTTTTTCGATAACTCTTTTGTAATTGATGTTATCCCTACAACTTTTTATTTGATTTACTATCTCACAACTCGTGAAGAAAAATCTCGAACGATTTCTCATTCCTCCATTTTAGGTTGTCAAAGATTGAAGTTTGAAGACGATAGTTTTCTCCGAGCCTTGAAATTCTTAATTTCAAAATTGTCATACATCTTTGATCTGTTTAGCACTAAAAATACGAGGAAAATTTGAGTTTTCAACTCCTTGTTAGAGGCGGACCTACAATGGGTCCTCGTGGGTCACATGACCCACCAAGTTTGAATTTTTTTTTTTAATATGAATTGGAATCAGAGTCCATTACATACCAAATAGCAAATGAAATTTGAAAATGAAAACCATCCGTGCCTGTTCTCACTGTCTGCCTTCCCTTCTTAAATCCCCCTCCCAACTTGCGTGTTGTCGGCCGATTCAATCGAGATGAGAGAGATTTTGCAAGTGTTGCTGTTGTTGCTGCCATTCGCTTCCCTCCGTTGCTCCTTGTTGAATATATTACAATGCCATTACATATTTCTTTTGAAACTTTAGTTCTTCATCGCCTTAAGTTGAATCTTCTACTACTTCATCATCTTTAATGACATCCCATAAATTCAAAGAGAGGAAGAACGTTTCCATTTGACTGCTCCAATATTCATAATGTTCACCTTCAAAAATTGGTACTTGACTTGGTGAATATGTGAACGAAGAGGTAGTTGAATTTGTTGCCATAGCTTCTCTGTTTTTTGGAAAAAAATAAAATAAAATCTGTTGCTCAAGATAATGGGCTGTAATTTAGAAATTCAGCAATTTAATTTTCTCGTGGTTGTGAATAAAGTTTAATGGTTGTTGAAATTCCAAATAACTTCACATGCACAGCTTCAATAGGTTTTGGTAGCCTACTGGAATTAAATTTGCTGCTGCTATGGGCGGGGTGGGGGGGTTGAAATCTGATTTTGTTTTTTGTTTTAGCTTTGGTTGGATATGGTTTTTATTTTGTTCCTATGCTTTGATATCAAATTTGTTGGGTGTCGAAGAAAGAGGTTATAAAAAATAAAAGATTTTACTTATGAAATATCCGAATTTACAAATGTGTCACTGCAACACACTCAATTCTCTCTCTCTCTCTCTCTCTCCCCCAAGATTTTCTTATACTTTTCCTACCTCATCAACACTAGATACAGGGGCGAATCAAGGGATTGAGTTCAACCAAGACGGACCGCGAGCGTTAAAAGCTTACTATCGACGGCCAACGTTCGTAATAGCAGGGTTGTTTATTAATGTTTAATTAAATAATATTTAAAGAATCGTACGGATTAGAACTAGATATACCACTAGAGCTACAACTAGATATGAACTTTCATTTGGATTAAAAAAAAATCGCTTCATAATCTGTAAAATGCCATAATTTATTTTTCAATTAAATAGGCAATATATATATTAACAAAATGTCAATATTCGGTTTACAATTAAGTTAATTAAACAAACATTATTATATGAACAAAGTTGAAATTATTTATGTGCTTAAATCAATTTTGTGTGCTTATATGATTTCACTTTCTCACAATCGATTTTTTGTGAACGAAAAGTGAAACATTTTATTAATTATTTCTTATGGCACTAAGGCCAATTTTCCTACAAATTCATTCACCATTAATTGACCAAACTCTCAAATCAATTGATTAGAGGGAAAAGAAGAGAAAAGAAAAAGAAAATCAAGAAGAGGGGCAAAGCACCGGTTAAAATGTTTCTACTTGTATTAAACCAGTAAAATTGAATATTTATCATTTTGTTACATTATGTGCTAAAAATCAATAAGTGCTCTAATTGAATTTGAATTTTTTAAAGATTACAAATTAATTTATGTCTTTTAACATATAAAAAGGGAAGAAGAAGTAAAACAAGATATCCTGGTCAACATTACCCCTTAAAAGTACAAAGATCTAAAATATCGAAACCAATAGAGTCAATGATTCATCGTGTTGAATGATTTTTCATTGAATTCCAAAAGTTCATTTTTTTAACCACTACGTTTGTTAAAGACATGTTTAGGACGTATTATGAGCTTTATCTCACTCAGGACTCATATCTTCGAGATCCCTTCATTGAAAGTGTCCGCTACATGTCAATCACTAAATAATTTTAAAGACATCGCAAATTATTAATTAGCATAAAGAGTGCAATCTTTCAGCCTCCACTATTGATGTTCTGTTGCCTGTACAGGCCACACACAATATAGGGGTGGGGTAATTTTTTTTTTTTTTTAAATAATCACTCACCCAGCATGTGAGGGGCCTGTATAGCAAGCATTTTCCCCACTATTTATCTTGCAAGTGGGACAAAACATTACGTAGAATAACTATTTTTTTTATTACCTAATTTAACATATTTAGAAACGAACTTTTATTATTTTTAGTTTCAGATCATAGGTAAAACATATAATTTACACGAACAAATTAATAGTACAAAGAGAAGAGGCCTCTTCATCGTCTTTTGTGCTACATCAATTTTGACTTTCTATTATACTTACTTGACTTTTGGGGTGAAGACAATATAGAATGTCATAAAAACTATCCACACACTCGATTCTGGGATGGTTTTTACTGGTCATCAAAGCTATGTATATTACTTCCCATGCCAGTTAAATTTTGATCATGCAAATTGTTGACCCAAAAAGTGTTGCCAATAGATGTTGGTCCCACCGCGCATACGTGGGTGAATGTCCAATACGCTAAGACACGTAGACGGTCTAAAACGAGCGGTTCAAAGGGCGTGGGAGTAGTCCAACGACGCGGGACAATGACGTTCGGAATCCGACGGATTGTTCGTGATCCGATTGTACAATAATTACCAACCGGTGTTCGTAGATGTACATGTAAATGTGTATAAACTCGATCTGTGTATTGCAAGTAAGTGAGAGAGAGTTGAGTAAAGTGTAGTTCTTTGTATTGATTCTTGCATTAGCCTTTTGATGTTACACAAGGGAAGTATTTATAGTGATACATGTAAAATGGGAGCCCTTGGATGAGGTGGCACGTGGCCTCATCTTTTTTTATTAAAACATCCTATCCTAGGCATGAAGCTTGACTTGCTAGCTTGCTGCGCATTTATTGCTTTGTGCAGAGCCTCCATACTAGTGACAAGACTTGACCTTTATACTTATGACAAACGTTCCATCAATCATTTGAATAAGATCTTTGTGCAGACGATCTCTTGTAAGAAGTGACCATGGAGGATGCTTCCTTGTGGTTCGGAGGCTCTTGCATCAGTTTCGGGGCTTCAGCCATTTCATACAATACTTCCACTTTAGGGCTTCAACTAGCTTCAACAAGTTTCAGCATCATAGCTTCGGGTCATAGGCCTCGGTATTCGACCTTGAGAACATTCACAGGCCTCGGTAAAGGGTGGGGGCCTCGGCTAGTGGACTTCGACTTGAAGGGCTTCGGCCATATTCCACCTCGACGATCTATGCCACCTCGGCTGGAGGGCCACGTGGTTCGCCCTGGGTGGACCATTGGCCCAGGTAGGTTGGCCATGTATGACAACACGCAACAATGGTCCCCCAAGTCCAAGTATAGATATTTATATTACGGTTGGAGTTAGAGATGTGCTGCTGTGGGTGAATGGCGAAGAGCCGAGGCGGTGTTCACGGCTGAGGTAGTTGGGAAACTGAAACTACGATGTGGTTGAGAAACCGAACCAGCGAGGCTTGTTGGCTGAATGTTGAAGTTGAAGCCGAGGCCTATGGTAATGATTGTGCGTCGATAGTTGTGCCAATGATCTGATGTTTTGCGTTTGTTTTCGAGGAAAAGTGGCTGGTCCATCCGACTTCCAAGGCGCCTGCTGCCGTCGAATTAAAAACACAATTATGAGGACAGCTGGAGGTTCTAGAAGTAGACGCGTTGGCTGAGGTGCGTGGGAGGCACGTTTGAATCTGAAGCTAGGTTAGAAAAATCGTTTGAATTCAACGCCTCAGATTTGATCCACAATGGAGGGTTCAGATTGATTGAGTTTCGATCTAACGGCTGGGGTTCGTTCTGGACCTCTATAAAGGGCAAGAAAATCCCATTTTTTAGGACTTTTGAAACTTTGTAATTTGATTCCCTCTCAAATTCCTAAACTTTCCGGCGTCAAGGCTGCCCATTTTTTGATTTTTCGGCTTATCTCCGTTCGTAGTGTTCTTTCCTTAGGTATCATTCGCAGAAAAACCTTATTTTTGTTGTGTTCATTCTGTGAGATGGAGTCCACCTCGGGTAGGGAATTGGTGATGGTTGCGTCGTTAGATTATGAGGTCAGTCAGAGGGGGGATGCCGGGGCTGATAGTTATGCCATGATCGAAGACCCAGTAGATTATACTGAAGAGTGGGGGGCGTCTAGGGTGCCCTCAAGTATGATGTGGAAGAGGTTAGGAGAGATCAGGGAGAGATACAGTGCCCCCCACACCATAGACATGCTAGTTCCTGAACTAAACGAGCGGGCCTGCTATCCGAGGTTCGGATCCATGGCTGTCAGTGAATACGTTTTTAAGACAGGTATGCGTCTTCCTCTGCACCCCTTCTTTAGGGCGGTGCTGAGGAATTTTATGTTATCGTCGACCCAGGTTTTGCCAAATGGGTGGAGCCAGTTGGTCGGCTCATACTTCCTGTAGAAGGAGGTGTCACTTGGGGAAGACATGCCCCTCCATGTATTCATGACTCTTTTCCACCCCCGGATCATAGGGAAGGAGTCCAGGGGGTGGTATTATCTTACACCTTGGGGGGCTCACGCACCCTTTGTGGTGGGACTGCCTTCCTCCATTAAGGGGTAGAAGGAGTCCTGATTCTGGGTGAGGGAAAATGGCAGGCAGTGGAGGAGGACAAGGCCCTTTCTTGCACAGTGCCGACCCAGTACTACGAAGCTCGTGAGTTTCCCAGCCCCTGCTTGTACTTCTGAATTGAACACTTAGAAAAGCTCTAACTGTTGGGGCTTCCATTGTAGATTGTAGTACGAGGTTCGAGCTCAGCACGGAAGAGTTCGAGGTGATAGAGGACATCTATAAGAGGCCTCTGAAGCGTCGCCATTTTGACCATCTGATTGACAGGAGTCGCTACTTCCTGAATTTTGGACTGATGGCATCCAGAGGTACAAGGCTCCCATAGTTGTAAATTTCCTTGTCCTTTTGATTGGATACTGATATGCTGACTTGACGTTCTTTTGTAGATAAATTCAAGGGGAAGGAGTTCCCGGCCCCAGATATGGCCACAATTCTGAAGGCCACCACCACTGCCAAGGCTAGGGCCTTGAAGCCAGGGTCTAGTGGGGCCAAGGAGGTCCGAGGCAAGGTGGAACACCTTTCCAAGGACAGCACTCCAAAGGCTCCCGAAGAGGGAGCTTCCCAAAGGCAGGAGAGGCCAAAAGAGCCTCGGGGGAAAGAGAAGGTCCCAGAGGAGGCAAAGAGGAGGAAGCTGGTGCACGTTACCAGCTCGTCCGGGAAATTTGGGACATCAGTGTCCCACGAAGCCAAATCCATAGGCGAGCCAAAGCTGCTCGCATCTGCCTCCAAAGCCATCAAGTTAGAAATGGTCAGAGAGGTTGAGGCTGAGGAGGCTAGAGAGGAGGGCTGCGAGGCTGCCGAGGAGGAGGCAGCTAAACAAAAGCCTGTTCAGGAAAAGGGGAAGTCTCCAAGCTTCCTAGCTGGAAGGGAGGAGACCTTGGCCCTAGCCTTGGTGGAAGCTCTTCCCGAGGAGGTTCGAAGCACCACAGAGAACTTTTACCGGTTCTGGACGGACAGGTGGCAGCTGCATGCCTCTTCCTGTGATGCATCCAACCTCACGACGGCATTGGTGAGCCAAAGTATCAGAACTTTTGGCCTCGCTCTTGAATGCAGGGAGGCCCTGAGTGATTTTCAGACAAGGACCAGGTCTTCGGAGGAGAAGACGGCCTCCCTTGCAGAGGAGGTTAAGGCGGCTAGGGCCGAGGCGGAAGAAGCCAGGGCCCAAAAACTTGAAGAAATGGCCAAGCTTGAGTCTGCCTTGTCCCAGATTGAGGCTCTGAAGAAAGAAGTCCATGAGTCACAGTGCGAGGTGGCCTCCCTAACAAAGAAGGTGGAGGTCTCCAATGAGCACCAGAAAGTGACTGCCGAGGCCCTGGAGAAGGCAAATCTCTCTTTGGTGGGTGCCCAAGAGTCCAACCGGTTCTTGGAAACTCAACTCAAATGGTATGATGATGATGCGTCCCATGCCAGAGAGGAGGCCCAACAGGTAAGGGAAGAGGCGGTGCAGGAGTATGTTGGCAACTTCCACAACACGGACGAATATAAGAGCTTCAGCGCATACTGGAGAAACTTTGCCTATGTTGAGGTGATGGAGCGGGCAGAGGAACTGTATTCCAATTTGGATCTGACTCAACTTAGGTCTGAATTCGTGGATGAGGTACCTCAGACCCCTGCTGAGGACGTGCATGGTAATGAAGCAACTGAGGCAGGGGAGGCCGATGCTCAAGCTGCTGAAGCCCCAAGTACAGAAGCACCTCCCCCATCTACCGAAGCATAGATTAGTTCTCTTTTCAGTATTTTTCGAATGTAATGGCCTGAGGCCTACTTTTGTAATCTTTTTGAAGATTAATATAATGCCTATGTCATTTATCGTTGTTTCTTTATCAAGTGTACGCGCCTCGTTTAAGCAAATGAACATAAAGGTTGACAGCAGCACCAACTAAACTCTAACTTGGTACTTTAACTTTAATTACTTTAAACAACTGGATTGAACCTCGGACTTAAGCGAATGACCTTTACAAGCATAATAACCGTTTAAGCCGCAGACTTAAGCAAATGAACTTTACTTAAGCATAATAACTGTATGAACCTCGGACTTAAGCAAAATAACTGTTTGAGCCTCGGACTTAAGCATAATAACTGTTTGAGCCTCGGAACCACTGCACATGAGGTGGCTTCTTCCCTTGGCATTTTGTCTAGCCAAAGGGACGCATGTGCTATAGCCTCCGAGTTCAAGCGAGGTGGCCCAGAGGTGGGACGTGAGCCTCTCCTCCGAGGTTACGACGCATCCCAGACAAGGTGGGTGGTGCAGCCATGTTGAGGTTTCTCCCCTTGGCGTTTTGTTTATTTTGGCCAAAGGGAGGCATGTGCTAGAGCCTCAGAGTTCAAGCGAGGTGGTCCAGATGTGGGATGCGAGCCTCTCCTTTGAGGTGACGAGGTAGTACAACACGTTAATTTAATCACTGAATTTTATTGAACCATAGAAATGTTACAAGGACTGGGAAAGGTCGTCCAGCAAAATAGTACATTTATTGGTAGTAGATTCTGAGGTGTTCAATGTTCCATGGTCTGGGTTGTGCCTTGCCGTTCATGTCTTCAATCCAGTAAGTCCCAGGTTGGACTTCTTCTCTGATTTTGTATGGACCTTCCCAGTTTGGGTCAAGGGAACCGGAACCTGGTTCTTTTGAGGAAACGAAGACCCTCCTAAGTACAAGGTCGTTGACTCGGAATGACCTCTTCTTGACTTTCGAGTTGAAATACCTTATCATCTTTCTCTGATATGTGTTAAGCTTCAATTGGGAGTCATCTCTTCTTTCTTCGATGAAGTCGAGGTCTAGCCTCCGGAGCTCATCGTTAGTTATCTCGCTGAAGTGTAGACGTCTTGGGGATGGAAGTCCGACCTCCACGGGGCTCATAGCCTCAGTTCCAAATGCCATGAGGAAGGGTGTTTCTCCTGTTGGGGTCCTGGTGGTGGTTCGGATCGCCCAAAGGACTTGGGGTAGCTCATCAACCCAAGCCCCTTTTGATATATCCAACTTCCTTTTCAAGACATGCTTAATCGTCTTACTCACGGCCTCGACTTGGTCGTTTGCTTGTGGGTGGTGAGGTGTGGAGAAGTGCTTTTTTATGCCGAGCTCTTCACATAATTCTCTAACCTTCTTGTTGTCAAACTGTCTGCCATTGTTTGAGACAATTGAGTGGGGAATTCCTAACCGGCAAATAAATTTTTTGATAAGAACTTGGAGGTGTTGGCTTCAGTGATTTTTGCCAGTGGTTCGGCTTCGACCCACTTCGTGAAGTAATCAATAGCCACAATTGCAAAACTTGCCCCTCCTCTACCTTTAGGTAGGGGACCTATGAAATCCACACCCCATTTTGAGAAAGGCCAGGGGCTAGAGACGATCGTCAGCTCTTGCGATGGTTGTCGCTGCATCGAAGAGAAGCGCTGGCATTTATAGCATTTTCGTACAAACTCGAGGGCGTCCCACTTTAGTGTGGGCCAGTAGTGCCCCTGCCTCAATATTTTTTGCGCCAGAGATAGCCCTCCGGAGTGGTTGCCGCATATGCCCTCGTGGACTTTCCTCAATATGTAGGTAGCATCTTCTCCTCCGACACATCGTAAGAGTGGGGAGGAGAAGCTTCTCTTGTAGAGAATGTCATCAATGAAGAGGAAGTGGGCTAACCTCCTTCTTAGCTTGTAAGCCTCATTCTTGTCAGTTGGCAGTGCCTGGTCTTTGAGGTATGCTAAGATTGGTTGCATCCAAGTGGGAGTCCCAGGGACCCACATTACAGTTGGGGCTTCGATCAAAGGTAGGAGGAGGTGCTCAATAGGTACTACTGTGAGTAACTCTGAGTCCTTGCTGCTAGCTAGCTTTGATAGTACATCAGCGTGCGCATTTTCGATGCGAGGAATCTGGATCAACTCAAACTTTTCGAAGGATGTGATGAGATTCATCACCATTTTCAGGTAGGAGGCCATCGTTTTGTCTTTGGCTGAGAAGTTACCATTGACTTGGCTAACAACCAGCTGGGAGTCACTACTGATGAGCAGCCTCTTTACTTGCATTTCGGTGGCCAGCTTGAGGCCCACAAGAAGTGCCTTATACTCTGCTGCGTTATTGGTAGCTTTGAATCCAAACATCACTGTCGAGATGAGCTTGTGACCTTCGGGGCCAATGAGGACAACCTCGGCATCAGAGCCAACATCCCCAGCTGACCCATCAACGAAAAGATTACACGTGGAGGGTTCGATAGGTTCCATGATCTCATCCACCTCGGTTAGGTTGGCGAATTCAATCATGAAGTCAGCTAAGACTTGCCCTTTTATGGCTGCCCTTGCCTTGAATACAAGGTCAAATTCACTGAGTTCTACCGTCCATTTCAATAACCTTCCTGAGGCGTCAGGCTTTTGGAATACCTGCCTCAGGGGAAAATTTGTCAGTACATAGACGGTGTGAGCTTGGAAGTAGGGTCTCAATTTCCTAGAGGTCGTGATCAAAGCCAAAGCGAGCTTCTCCATATCGGGGTAACGGGTTTTCGACGATAGGAGCGCTTTACTTGTGTAGTATACGGGGAGTTGGGTAGACCCTTCTTCCCGTATCAGAACCAAGCCGATGGCCTCATTGGAGACGGCCAAATATAGTTGTAAGATATCACTGGGCTTAGGTTTGGAAAGGAGGGGGGCTTGCCCCAAGTGCCTTTTCAAGCATTGGAAAGCCTCTTCACATTCCTCGGTCCACTTGAATTTCTTCCCAGCCTTCAGTACTTTGAAAAAGGGAAGGCATTTGTCCGTAGCTTTGGACACGAAGCGGCTAAGTGCGGCCACTCGCTCGGTAAGGTTTTGCACCTCCTTCGGCTTTTGGGGGACCTCATCTTGCACAGAGTTTCAATCTTCTCGGGATTGGCCTCAATTCCCTGTTGGTTGACCATGTACCCCAAGAACTTGCTGGAGGCTACCCCAAAGGTGCACTTGTGGGGATTAAGCCTCATCCTATATCTTCTTAGGATCTGGAAAGTGCTGTTGAGGTGCTTTATGTGATCTTCGGCCTCCAAACTTTTTACTAGCATGTCGTCCACGTAGACCTCCATTGTTTTGCCAATGAGGTCCACAAACATCTTGTTTACGAGTCTTTGGTAGGTTGCTCCGGCGTGTTTCAACCCGAAGGGCGTCATTCTATAACAATAGAGGCATTGGTCCGTAATAAAAGAGGTGTGCTCTTCATCGGTCAGGTGCATGGGGATTTGGTTGTAGCCGGAGTACGCGTCCATGAAGCTCAACAACTCGTGCCTAGCTGTGGAGTCCACTAGTTGGTCAATCCTTGGGAGCGAAAAACTATCTTTCGGGCAAGCTCTATTGAGGTTGGTGAAGTCAATGCACACCCCCCACTTGCCGTTGTTTTTCCTTACCAAAACCAGGTTGGAGACCCATCTAGGGTAGGTTGCCTCTCGGATGAATCCATTTTGGATAAGCTTCTGAACTTCTTCCTTTAGGGCCTCATACCTTTCAGGATTGAGGGCTCTCCTTTTTTGTCCATGCGGGGCAACCTTGGGATCAATTTTCAGGTGGTGGCAACTGACCTTGGGGTCTATGCCTACCATGTCCTCATACTTCCAGGCAAAGACATCAAGATTCTTGCTCAGGAAATCCTTAATCTTTTCCTTCAGAATGTTGGCTAGGCATTTGCCTACCTTCAGCACCTTTGATGGGTCTCGGGGGTCTACCGAGAAGCTCTCAAGTTCCTCTACTGGAGATGCCTAAGGCTCGTGTTCCATGATGCGGGGGTCAATTTCATCGATGACCAGTGCCTCTGAATTAGGTGGTGCATCGATCATATCAACATCTTCTTGTTCGGTGGGAGCATCACCTAGGACGTTAGCCATGACCACGTCAGCTATGATTACATGGATGTCCCGGGGCTCTGCCTTCTTAATGGAGCTTAGATAGCATTCTCTCGAGCCTCTTTCGTCACCTCTCACCGTTGGCACCCCATTTTCTGTTGGAAATTTCATGCACAAGTGGTGGATGGAGGTGATTGCTCCCAGTTCTTTTAGGGCTGGTCTGCCCAACACCCCATGGTAGGCCGACTTGCTGTCAACAATGAGGAACTCCATGAAGTTCGTCGTTGTTTGTGGGGATTCCCCCATCTCTACTGCTAGTGTTATCTTTCCTCTCAGAGTGATGCTATCTCCGGTAAATCCGTATAATGGAGTGGTGGTGGGCGTCAGCTGATGATCCAATATTATTTTATCAAAGGCGAATCCAAATAGAATGTTGACGGAGCTGTCGTTGTCAACCAACATTCGTTTGAGCCCATTCCTGGCTATGACAGCCCTCACCACAAGTGCATCGCAGTGGGGGTAATGAACTCCCTCTGCGTCTTCCTGGGAAAATACAATGGGTGGAACCTGGTTTCTTCGGGAGCTGCTGCCCACAATGTAGCTTGTCAAAGGGGGGCATTTAGCCTCCCGGACGTATTTCCTTTTGGCGTTTCGTGTTTCGCCGCCAACATACGGACCTCCAAATATGGTGTCCACCTCGTGGATAGGGGCTTCATTTCTAGCTTGTCGGTTTCTTTGGTGCCTACGACCTTCCCTAGGCCTTTCCGCATCATGCTTCCTTCGCCGTGGGGATACATCCCTTTGACGGAGAGCGATCTCCTCACATCCACGCTGGTTGTCGTGCCTAGGCAGGGGCCTGTTCACCTGGGGCGAATCATGTCTGTCTCTAATGGGTTCCTGCCGGGAACGTTGTGCATAGTCTCTACAATCCGCTGTGTTATGCCCATAAGACCGGTGGTGTACACAGTATCCTGGGGGTTCGGATTTGACCTATTTTTCTAGGTCCAGAGCCTCGACCTCGGCCTCTTCCCCTACGGGGCATCTCTTGAGCCCCCATCTGGTAGCCCATCAGGTGGGAGGTCGGGCCTCTACCGTGCTGTCTTTGAGGAGGTGGGAGGCCTCTATTTGCCCTGTTCCTATGCTCAATCAATTCTTCATTGATGATCTCCCTTCTCATCATTTCGAGTAGGGCGTCATAGGTGGTGGGGTCTTAATTCTGCACATCTCTCCAGAATAGGGTATTCATGTTCAGACCTCCTCTTAGCGCGGATAGTGCCTCTCGGTCGCTGACTTGTACGCAGTACGTCATCTCGTCGGTGAAGCGTGATAAGAAGCACTTTAGGGACTCCCCATGTGCTTGCCTCATGTCTTGAAGACGTTGGATGGGGGCTTCTCCCTCTTTGCTCACTGCGAACCTCTTCAAGAACGTTGTCTTGAACTCGGGCCAGCTTCTAATGCTCCCAGGTAGCAATCTGCTATACCAAATTTCAGCCGCTCCACTAAGCGTTAAATGGAAGGCTCTACACTTCACGGATAGGGTCGCGCCCTTTAGGCTCATGTGGGTTTTATAAGCATTCAGATGCTTTTTCGGGTCACCTCTTCCGTCATACTTTGGTATTTTTGGCATAGCATAGTGGCTCGAGACCTGGGCATTCCTTAGTTCCCTTGAGAATGGTAGGTTCTCATCGTCATTGTCCAAGTCGCAGGACCTCTATTGTTCATCAGAGTCATACTCATCAGTCTCATGCCCCGGTTGTCGGTGAGAGGTCCCGGGGAGATCCCTAGCCTCTTCGTCTCTCCTCTGCCGCCTATTTCTAGGCGAAGCAACTCGAAGGGCATTTTCTTGCCTTCTTTCCGCCTGTTGGGGCAATGTAGGTGGAGGAGGCGGCCTTGTCCAAGGTTGTTGAGCCTATTGTTGCCTTTGCCTCGGTTTGGCGGGGCTGATTCTGTCAAAAACACTTCCTGCCCTCCTATGTCTTGGGTCTTGCTCATACGGAGGTGGGAAATTATCATGGCTAATTTGGACCTCGGTGGGTTGGCCAGAAGCGTAGTTGGAGGAAACATCAACTTCCACTTCCCTTTCAAATGGGCTTCCACCTCGGCCATAGTCTAGTGTAGTAGCTCTATGACTTTGGACTTCATCCTCTTGCTGGTAGTGCCCTTGGGGGGCATATGTAGTAATGGGGAAGCCTCCCTAGCCCTGCATTTGGGCCATAAGCTCCCTCATAGCCAAATTTTGGCTAGCGATATCCCTCATGTTAGCTGCGATGGCTGCCATTTCTCTTTATAATCGTGCCGTCGCACGCATCCCACCTCTTCTTTGGTGGTGGAGTCTCTGCCAAGCTGTTGGGGCAATGGACTGAGGATGCACGTTCGTGTTTTCTCTTACTCTCCTGGGGGGAGTATCTTCATTGGAGCTCATTTTCCTTTGTCCGACTTCAAATTTCGCCAAGTAATGGGGCTTCCTCCCGTTCTCTTCCAAGAACAAATCCTTTTTCAAGGGGGGGTTGCCCAAATGTCCTTTCAATAAACTTTTACCACAGGGTTGCTCGTGGTTATGGTATGGTTTTCCACAGACGGCTCCAATCTGTTGACCCCAAAAAGTGTTGCCAACAGATGCCGGTCCCACCGCGCACACGTGGGCGAATGTCCAACACGTTAAGATACGTAGACGGTCTAAAACGAGCGGTTTAAAGGGCGTGGGAGTAGCCCAACGACGCGGGACAGTGACGTTCGAAATTCGACGGGTTGTTCGTGATCCGATTGTACAATAATTACCAACCGGTGCTCGTAGATGTACATGTAAATGTGTATAAACTCGATTTGTGTATTGCAAGTAAGTAAGAGAGAGTTGAGTAAAGTGTAGTTCTTTGTATTGATTCTTGCATTAGCCTTTTGATGTTACACAAGGGAAGTATTTATAGTGATACATGTGAAATGGGAGCCCTTGGATGAGGTGGCACGTGGCCTCATCTCTTTGATTAAAACATTCTATCCTAGGCATGGAGCTTGACTTGCTAGCTTGCTGCGCATTTATTGCTTTGTGCAGAGCCTCCATATTAGTGACAAGATTTGACCTTTATACTTATGACAAACGTTCCATCAATCATTCGAATAAGATCTTTGTGCAGACGATCTCTTGGAAGAAGTGACCATGGAGGATGCTCTCTTGTGGTTCGAAGGCTCTTGCATCAGTTTCGGGGCTTCAGCCATTTCATACAATACTTCCACTTGAGGGCTTCAGCTAGCTTCAATAAGTTTCAGCATCATGGCTTCGGGTCATAGACTTCAGTATTCGACCTCGAGAACATTCACAGGCCTCGGTAAAGGGTGGGGGCCTCGGCTCATGGACCTCGACTTGAAGGGTTTCGGCCATATTCCACCTCGGCGATCTATGCCACCTCGGCTGGAGGGTCACGTGGTTCGCCCTGGGTGGGCCATTGGCCCAGGTAGGTTGGCCAAGTATGACAACACGCAACACAAATTACTTATTTTAAATATAATTTTTAAAATTACTTTTGTTAATAATAAAACTAGCCTTATTAGATAGCAAGTCTTGAAACTTGCTCTCTAAAAAATGACTTTTTAAGCACATATAATAGTATATTTTTCACACCACCCGAGTCTAGAATGATTTTTTATTTTTTTCCCCTTCCGTGAAACCCAACTTCTACTTAGTACAATTTCGATAGTTTGTTTCACAATGAGCAACTATACTAGATAACAAACTATATTTATATTTTTATCATTACTCTTCGAAATTTATGCTGGATGTATTATTATTCTTTTTTTTTTTTTTTTTTTTTTTTTTTTTTTTTTTTTTTTTTTTGCTTTTTTGACCTATCAATTTTGCTATACTATCTCCGTATTTTTATGATCATCTCTTCTAATTTAGTTATTTACATTTATATCAATAATAAATCCCATGCATTCATGCTCTGATCACAAGCGTGTTTCAGCAAAACCCTATTAAAATAACTCAGTTACATTTGAAGTTTCGTGCTATCATTCTTGGGTGAAAAATCGAACTAATTATATTTTCTTGAAATTATTGACCACTGCAGATATCTTGTTCGAGTGACAGAAATTAAGCTCGCCAATTGATTAAGGAGAACCCCTATTTTGTGCAGGAATAACTGTGTATTGTCCTATGAAAGACAAAAACCTGTTGGAGTTGAACTCACCTAGGGAAAAAATAGGAATTGTTGGATTGGGAGGCCTTGGTCATGTTGCTTTAAATTTTGTTAAGGCATTTGATCACCTTGTATCAGTAATCAACACATCACCATCCAAAGAGAGAGGCTAAAGAGAGACTTGGTGCAGCTGATTTCGTTTTAAGCACCAAATGCAGGAATTGCATTTTCCAATCATTGTTATCACAACTCATGGAATTATGTTACAAGAAGAGTTGACAAAACACTACTTATTAGAGAATAACGAGATTACATGACAAAATATAAAGTAGCGATCACTATACAAGATGAACACAAGAAATTGGCAGAAGAATGGAGAATTCACATAATATGGAGAAAGAATACAAATATATTATTTTTACAATGTTGTCTAACTTGTTCTAATTGTAAGGAAGAGCCAAACTATATATAGGGGTACATGTCAAATTCTAATAAGAGTCCTAAAAATGGAAATAACATAAAAAAAAGGTCAAAAAAAGGAAACCGATCTCGGGCCGGAATAGCACTACGCTCGAGCACAGGCTCACGGTAAGTGAGTGGCAAACGCACCATTCGGACACCGGGCAGGCGACAACTTTGTGCTAAATATTTCGTCCTGCCACTCAAACAGTAAGCTAGCGGCTAGCTCGGCCATTTTTTCCTCACTAGTCCATAGTTTGACCTCTTCAAAATTCAATTCAACAAATCCAAAAATACCCAATGAAACTTGGGTCAAACTTTAACAAGATTATGTTATGATTTAAGGTGGAAGAAATTTTATATCCAAAAAATAAGTAGATAAATAGATTTATCTAAATTTTATATCCAGAAAATAAATAGATAAATAGATTTATCTAAACTTTACAAAGTACGTTGTTGCCCATAACTATAACACCTTTCGAAACTTCATATGTTGAAAACAAATTTCGATTGTGACAAATATGAAAAATATAAGCTACATCAAGAATCCAATCCTCGTCGGGTTTGGAATTGCCATCAGAAATAACAAAAAGTTCTCCATCACTTAAATAGTTCTCTACAACATCGGCTTCACTTGAAGTTTTTGATTGTCTTCCTTTTTGATTTGCGGCCAACATTTGTTTATTCTACAACATGTAGTAATCCTTCTTAATGTGGTCATTCTTCATGGAATAGTTACAAAGTTGATTACTAAAGTTAGACTTTGATCTGCCCATCTCATAGCCATCATTAACAATAAAGCCCTCTTCTTGAACTTCAGATCCAACAAGTGCTCATCTTCTTCTTTAAAAACAAAGCATTATATACTTCTTCAATGGTGAAAGTGTCATGACTATATAATATCTTGTCTGTAAACGACATATATGAAGTAGGCAACGAACACAATAAAATCAAATTCAAATTCTCTTCATCATACTTAACCTCTTAAGGTTTTCAAATCAGCGACAATATCTTTGAAGACAGTAAGGTGATTTGTAAGGATGTACCTTTTGTCATACGATGAGAATACAAATTCTGCTTCGGGTGCAATTTGCTGGTTAGACTCTTAGTCATGCAGAATTAGACTATAATGAAACTATAGTTTTCTCATTCAAAACAACCTGAAGAACATGATTTATAGGGCCTTTCAATCCCTACGTTGTTTCTCCTACAACATCCAAGTTGTGGGCATCTTGTCAGATCCCAACAATACAACATTCAAGACCATCTAAGCGAGCATTGCTTGCATCTTCATTTACCACAAAGAGAATCTAGTATTACAATCCAAAAACGGAATATTATATTTCATGGTTGCCATCTCAAGATCAAAACCTCGAACAAATCAAACATCAAGCTCTGATAACCTTTATTCACAAATCTAACCAAGTAGTTATGTGTGATAACACCACTTGGTAGAGAATAATGAGGTTATATGGCAAATATGAAGTAACGATCACAACATAAGAAGAACACAAGAAATTTTTCAGAAGAATGGAGAATTCACTATAATATGGAGAAAGAATACAAATATTTTATATTTACAATATTGTCTAACTTGTTCTAATTGTAAAGAGAGTCAACTTTATATAGGGGTACATGTCAAACATTAATAAGAGTCTGAAGGATAGAAATAACATCAAACAAACTTCAAAACGTGAAATTGATCATGAGTCAGAATAGTGTGACGCTCGAGCGTTGGGCTCGCGGTAAGCAAGACGTAGGCACTCCGTCAATCACTCGGAAAGAGGTAGGTGGGCGGCAACTCTCTGTTAAAAATTTCATTCCGTTGCTCGAGTGGTAAGCTAGAGGCAATTCGGCGTCTTTTTCTCCTTAGTCTATATTTTGACCTCTCCAAAGGCCAATTTAACAAATCTACAAATACTCAATGAAAATTGGGTCAAACTTTAACAAGATTATGTTGTGATTTAATTAGTAGATAAATAAATTTATCTAAATTTTGGTAAGGTTGACTAGAGTTTGTGCATGGCAATGATTAAGATTTTGATTATAAATGATTATTTTGCATTGATTATACATTATTTGTAGTTATATATGTAATTGATCTCTTTCAGCCAGCAGGTTTTGACAATTTCGACATTTTGCGGCCCACGTCTTGTTAGCATATATCAATCGATCCCAACATAAAGAATGTATGAAACTTTTGTATGATAAATGAAGTATTCATATTACAAAAGGGTCCAAGAAAAATGGAAAAACAACTTTCTTGAAGCTGCCTGCTTCTTATTGTGCATATGTATTTTTCAATAAATTTGAAAACAATTGCTAAATACAATTCCAATCCTCAGTTTCAGGTTCCATCAATTATGAACAAGAAAATCCCACATCTTTCCCACAATTACTACGTATATATATTGCATAAAGCAAGACATTCGGCGGGCTGCTTCAGTTAAAATAGTAAGCACGCCGCTGCCTCTCTGAAACCCGAAACTCGAGAACCAATCTTCAACTTAGAACTGAATTGGGGATGCAAATGTTTGGCCAAAAGCCCAATTTGATGGGAATACATTTAGGAAAGTTTGGGTTAGTCCATCAGTAGTAATGATTCTGAAGGACAAAGATTGGCCATTTAGATAAGAATTGGATTGCCAATTGGCACCCCAATTCCTAGACATTGTCATCCAATTAGTTCTTGACCCTTTGATTTGCACTGATCGGATGGATCCAGCATTGGCCACGTTACTGATCATCACAAGCTCAAAGTAATCCCTACCGTTCATTGTGAATCTAACTCCACCACGCTTCTTGCAAGGAACCCTGCATTATATATAAAATACTAGGTTGAATATGTTGAAGATTAAATAAACATTTGAGCAAAAATTCAGGTCTAGTGGTATCAATTTTGGGGAGCGTAAAGACCTTTGATAGAGCACTGGCACAATTCCTCCTCGGTATACACCGATCTTTTCCCAAGCGGGTTGAGCCATGTCGAAATGCTGACGGGGTGGATTGCACCACCCACCATTGTCGCTCGGAAGAGCATTGTTTGGAGGGCAAAAGTTTGTCGCCGTAACAGTAACAGATGTTCCTCTCTTGCACCATCGAGGGTCGGTGTTAAAATCGCAAATTATCTTGTAACATTGCCCACAGGCTGCCCCATCATTAAACAATGCTGTACTCAATGCTGCAGTTCTAGTCCCATATCCAGTTGCATACAAGTTACCATATCCACAAGCACCCCCTGTGGCCATACCAATAAAATTTATATCGAATTCAGTTCTAAATAACAAATAAACGCGACTTTTCTCTTAGGATAAAGCCTTAATTCCTTATCATCGAAAGCAATATAATTAGAAAACAATTTAAGCACAACACTTACCCATTGTTTCCGAAGCATCGCTACCTCCGTAGAATGTTGCGTGAGCTCGCATCCATCTAGACGCGGTGAAAGCGCTGGCTTTTAGGACGAAACAACTCAATATAAGTACCAGTGCTAAAATGCCATTGTTGGCCATTGTGTTCTCTCTATCAGCGACTAAAGGAGAAGAAAATGTAAAGAAAGATTGGTGTGTGCAGATTCTGGGTGTCAATTCAAAGTTAATGGTGCTTATATAGGTAACAGGTCTTCTGCAATGCAACAACCTCACATGTGAATTTGCAAGTGGCAAATTCTCTTATCATTTTGGTTGAATTATCTATGCAAAAAGTCTAAAGAAATCCTGAATTTCATTTCAATTATTCCCCACGTTCTCATACCATTTATTCCAATCCCACATGGATTTCCCAACTGAAGAGATCAAAGTCCACCCTAAACTTATTCATTTCTCACCGTCATCCTGTTTATGGAGAAACTATACAGTACAATAAACAAGATTTTAACTTCTTTTTCTTCCTCAATATATTGAATGATGCATGTCCTACCTTATCAAATAAACTACGAAGCATCGGACAAATTTGATTGAACCATATGAATAAGATTTTAATTTCTTTATTTCCTCTTAATACGTTTAACGTGGTAAGATGTACCTTATAAAAAAGTACGAAATGTATTGGTTGTTGCTATTCTATGATAGAATAATTTGCTGAAATTAATTATTTATGGGGTCTTGCATGTGCTCTTGGTTGACCTTGTAAGTTACAGCCCAATTGTTCTCATAAATTATGCAGAAGTCTTTGACATTTGGTTCTAAGGTCCTGATTTAATCATTGAGACTAACCCCTTGCAGTTTATGGTTTCTGATCCTAATAAAAGTTTAATAATGCCTTTTCATATCTTGAAGTTTAAGTTGAAGCATCCATTTTGAGATATAAATGACTTTGATATCTTCCAGTTCAAGTTGTAACAATATTGTAGAACAGCACTTACATTTGCATTTTGCTGGTCCGTTCTTCTCCATTATAAATCATATATGAGTATATATATGGTGATGTCAAGATCAAACTGGTGTACACATTACTAAAGGTGGATCTATTGGGCTTGGATGTCTAGACTTGTGATCAGAGCCTTAATTTAGAAGGGAAAAAAAAAATGAAACATGAAAAAATGAAAAGAAAAAATGAAAATCAATCATGTGATGGACAAAAATAAGTTGAAAGAGGGCACGCTGCTCGTGTCCACTCTTTTATATAGATGGACAGGCAGAGCTGGCCTACTCAAAAAAAGAATAATGTTATTTACAGTTGCCCTACGTGACATACACTATCACATTAATGCATCAAATCACTAACTGTCACGTAGAATGACTATGACAGTAAACGACTGCAAATAGCATTAATAAAAAAAAAAGGAGGTATCATCAAGTCAACTCGCATCGTTTTATAATACAGATCGAGTATAAACTTATTTTTCTTATTTTCATAATATCAAGCTTCTTAAAAAAAAAATTCTATTTTCTTTCCTAATATGTTTGCCTTGATTGGTGATCAATTATGGCCATCATTATAGAAGCTGACCATTATTATTAGATGTTTGAATAATGCAACTTGTACAAAAGTAATTATATAATGGTTTACGCAAGGATAATATGTCAAAAAATAGATGGGAAGTTCTTTTTCTTTTTTTCTTTTTTTTAAAAATTGGGTGAAGAAATTCTATGTCAATCTTATTTCATCTTATCATGTATATATAAACAATATGTACATGAAGTACAACTGTAGAAAGATCATATGTACATGACGTACAACCGTAGAAATTTTTACTGTTGATTGCCCAATGGTACATATCCCTAGCAAGCATTCTTGTCCAACTTGTTCCTTAATTTCTGCAGCGTATGGAAAAGAAGAAAACTGTCTCCATCTTGAATATTATAATTTATAAACACGTAACATGGTTCTTTTTATTTATTATTTTATGTCCCATTTGACAAACCTTGCCATGTGATCATACACCGTATCGAAGCAAAGGCCATGAGACTATGATTGAAGTAATAATTGAATTATACGGACAAGGACAAGAAAACTTTATATAACATTCTATATATAAATTATTATGGTTGACCAACTTAAGATTTTGATCAATTCGTTTTAAAGATAAGACGATTTTTTTTTTTTTAATTTAATTTGAAACTTCTCATTGAAAATTAATAAGATTTTTTTTTTCTTTTTCTTTATGAAAAGTGTAGTAAGTTAAATTTTTATTGAACTGGTGGCATTTTGTTTGGATCGAAACCTTCATTAGCTCAGATATTATTTTGACTAGTACCGTGTAAATATATAGATACCGATTATTGAGAATTTGGAATATCATGGATCAGTTAGGTCAAACAATTGAAGAAAAGTGTCTTGGCTTTTATCATCTTACAAAAGGTTATGAAATCAGTGATATTTGAGGTTAATAAACTATATTTTCAGTATTTGGAGGCTAAAATATTAGCAGAGCTGTTCAAGAAATATTTACAATGATTGAACTTTATGATTTCATGTTCATTAGGAAAAGGAAATTTTACCTAACTCTAGTATTGGAAAGAAATTGATGAATGTTAATGGATTCATGATTCATCGATATGTTTTAATTTTTATAGTATTAGACATAATTAGATATAATTATATACTAATTAGTAGCTTCGTTTTTCCTTTTAATATCGTGAACTCCTAGATAATACTGAAAGATATAAAAGTGAAAGGATTGTTGATGATGCATTGCACTGTATATAATCTGTTATGTATAGACTTTGTACATAGGAATTTGAAAATAAATACAGATAATATATGTAACAAACTTGGAAGAAGAAAGAGATAATAAAACCAAAAAATCTGAATGGATAAACCATAATCTGTAACTTAATGATAAACAAGAATCTGTATTTGAATTCAAAGGCTATCCTTCACAGGTAAATCTTCTCCTAGATGTTTGGCGTCTTTTGAGGATTCTTTAACATTTCCCTGCAAGCTTGTGGGAGGAGACCATGAGCTTGGATTTCAGATGTTGAAAGTGATGCCAGATAGTCCTTTGGTAAAGATATCGGCTATTTGCTCAGAGGTGGAGATAAAACGAAGAGTTACACCTTTGTTGGAGTTGGCCACTTTTTCATGAATAAAATGAAAAACCACTTCTATATGTTTTGTTCTAGCGTCACTACAACAAAAACAACATTTTGTAACGTTCAAAAAATATTGCAAATGATATGTTGCAACGTTCAGGCTCATGTTGCAAATCCGGATGTTGTCTAAGAGTGGAAAGATATGGCAAATGTTGCAAAAAACTCTTTCGCAACGTTTTTCAAATGTTGCAAAAAATCTTTTCGCAACATTTTTTTTAACATTGCAAAAAACCTTTCTCATCATTTTTCAAACGTTGTAAAAAACCATTTCCCAATGTTTTTTGACAATTGTCGTAGGTTTTTTTATTTTTTTTTTACAGTAGTTTATGTAAATTAACTCACAAAATTAAAAATGACTCATTCTAAACAAATTTTGTAATTACATGAAAATTGACAATTTTATTACAAATTTTTGAATGCATACACTTGAACATTAGAATATGATACAACACCATCTAAAATAATAAGAAGCTTCAAAATAAAACAAAATTAGAAATAAAATTTTGATAATGCTTGAAGAACTTATTGCTTCACTTGCAATACAAAGTTAAATCAAACCATCGCGAATCATATTTTCCAAGAAAACTTGAGTACCCCTGTCGTCTCTTCATATATTAGCCCACTAATTCTTTTTACTCCGCCTTGTCTTGCCAGCCCTCAAATTGCTAGCTTGGTAATACCCTAGATGTTGTCGCGAAGCACTTTAAAGTGACGTTTTGCTCCGCCTTTTCCCAGACCTTTGCCACCCTTGCCACGACCAGACATCTTCTTTAAGTTGAAAAGGAGTGAATTAATTTCAAATTGGTGTGATGCATTTGATGATGGCGATGAGTTATTTAGGTTAATTTATAGGGAAGAATTTGAGGAGACTTGAATTTCGGGATATGGTGGGTTTTGCTATAAAATTAAAGGGAAGAGAGAAAATAAGAGAAAAAATAAAGAGTTAAAACTCAATTGTGTATCATTATGAACCAATGTGCTATATTTATAAGGTTCAAAATAAGAGTTACAATTGGAATAAAATAGATCTTCTAAACTATAGATAAGACTTATACATGTATCATGATAATACTAAATAATCATCAATAATTATCTCATTATTTTACAGCACTCCTCCTTTGATGATTATTTGTACAATAACTGCCTCGTTAAAATCTTGTTTTATAAAAATCCAATGAGAAAAAAATCAAACAAAAGAAAGAGAGTACAATTATTTTGGAGTACTAAAAATAAATGTTGTCTCATTAAAACCTTGCTAGGAAAACTCAGTGAGACAAAACCTAAGTTAAGGAAAAAGAGTACAACTACTCTCCTGATGTTGATCACTGAAAATCTTTGAGTCAACGCATTCCAATCTCATGAACTAATTTCTTGAATGTAGATTTGTGAATAAATCGGTCACATTATCACTTGAGCGAATTTGTTGGGTATCGATATTGCCATTCTTTTGAAACTCGTGTGTATGAAAGAGTTTTGGAGAAATATGCTTCATCTTATTACCTTTGATATAGCCTCCTCTGAGTTGTGCAATACAAGCTACATTGTCTTCATACGAAATTATTGGACTATCCTTGGTTGAAATTAATCTACATGATGCTTGGATATGATGGGTCATGTTTCTCAACCATACACATTCTCGACCTACTTCATGGATTGTAATAATTTCAGAATGATTTGAAGGTGTGGCTGTCAAGGATTGCTTCACAGATCTCCATGATATAGTCGTTCCTTCACGTGTAAACACATAACCTGTTAGCTTTATGTGGGTCAGATAGATAACCTGCATTTGCATATTCCACTAAAGCAGATCCTGATTTTTGAGAATAAAAGAATCCCAAATCAATAGTACCCTTTAGGTAACGAAAAATATGTTTAACATCATTCCAATGTCTTTGAGTTGGTGTAGAGCTATATCTTGCAAGGAGATTTACAGAAAAAGTTATGTCGGGTCGAGTACAATTTGCAAGATAAGTTAATACTCCAATTGCACTAAGATATGGTACTTCAAGATCAAGAACTTTTTCTCCATCTTCAAGCGGACGAAATGGATCTTTTTTCACATCAAGTGATCAAACAACCATAAGTGATGCCAATGGATGTGCATTATCCGTGTAAAATCGTTTTAAAACTTTTTCTATATACGTAGATTGGTGAACAAATAATCCATCTGCGAAATATTCAATCTGCAATCCAAGACAAAATTTAATTTTTCCCAAATCCTTCATCTCAAATTCATTTTTCAAAAAACTAGCAATTTTGTTGAGTTCTTCAGGAGTTCCAATTAAATTTAAATCATCAATATAAACTACCACAATTGCAAATCCACTTTTGTTTTCTTTATGAAAACACATGGGCAGACATCGTCATTTTTATAACCCTTATTCAATAAATATTTGCTAAGACAATTATATCATATGCGTCCGGATTGTTTTAATCCATATAATGATCTTTGCAATTTAATTGAGAACATAGTTCTCGAGCATGTATCGTTTGTTCATGGTATCTTAAGTCCTTCGGAGACTTTCATATATATGTCACTATCAAGTGAACCATACAAATATGCAGTTACTACATCCATAAGGCGCATATCAAACTTTTGTGACACGGTCAAACTAATTAAGAATCTAAAAGTTATGGTGTCCATTACGGAAAAATATGTTTCCTTATAATCAATTCCTGGTCTTTGTGAGAAACCTTGAGCTATTAGTCGGGTTTTGTACCTTGTGATTTCATTATTTTCATTTCTCTTTCGTACAAAGACCCATTTGTATCCAACAGGAATTACATTTTCAGGTGTTCAAACCACAGGTCCAAACACTTTTCATTTCTCCAAAGAATTCAATTCCGTCTGTATGATTTCTTTCCATTTTGGTCAATCTTTTCTATTTTGATAGTCTTTAACCGACTGTAGTTCAGGATCCTCATTCTGTATAATATCAAGAGCCACATCAAAGGCGAAAATAATGTCTATAACAACATTATTTCGTTCCCATAATTTATGAGATAACATATAATTTATTGAAATCTCATTATTTTCGGACACCTGTGATTCTTCAGGAACCGTATTTTCAATATCTGATTGATCAATCTTTTCTAATCTAACTTCTTCTAAATTTTTGGTTGGTCAGAGTCTTTTGAACCAACTGGTCGACTATGCTTCTGGCGTATTTGAGATTCATTTGCTACAGCAGATTATCTTTCAGGGACATCAATTTTTGTTGGAATATTTTCTGCTGGAACATATGAATTTGTCACTTTTCTTGTGTCAACAAATACATCAGGTAATTGATTTGCAACTCTTTGCAAATGAATGATTTTTTCAATCTCTTGCTCACATTGATTGCTACGGGGATCAAAATGAGATAGAGTTATTTCATTCCAAAAAATTTTACCTTATTTTTCAAGATGTAGTTTTTCCCCTTCCAAAGTTGGGAAAGTTATTTCATTAAAATGTCAATCTGCAAAATGTGCAGTAAATAAATCACCCGTTAAAGGTTCAAGATACCTAATAATTGATGGTGAATCAAAACCCACATAAATTTCAAGTCTTCGTTGAGGACCCATTTTAGTACATTGTGGGGTGAAATAGGAACTTGAACAGTATAACCAAAGACCCGTAGATGAGAAATATCAGGTTCATAAACAGATGTCAGTTGCAAAGGTGAATATTGATAATAGACAGTTGGTTTAATACGAACCAATGATGCAGCATGTAGTATGGTATGACCCCAAACAGAAGCTAGGAGTTTTGTTTTCATAAGTAATAGTCTAGCAATAAGTTGTAGACGCTTAATAAAAGACTCTGCCAAACCATTTTGTGTATGGACATGCGCAACTAAATGTTCAATAAATTACAATTTTGATTGACATACAATAATCATCGAATGCTTGTGATCTAAATTCACTAGCATTGTCAAGGCGAATAGTTTTAATTGAGTAATCGGGAAATTGTGCTCGTAATTTTATAATTTGAGCAAGTAGTCTAACAAAGGCTACATTCTTAGTGAAAAGTAGGCAAACATGTGACCTTCTAGTGGAAGAATCAATTAATACCATAAAATAACGAAATGGTCCACATGGTGGGTGTATTGGCCCATATATATCTCCATGAATTTTTTTCAAGAAAGTTGGAGATTCAATATTGACCTTTGTAGTTGAAGATTTAATGACTAACTTGCCTTACGAACAAGCTACACATGGATAATCATTACGTAAAAGAATCTTCTGGTTCTTTAAGGAATGTCTATGTGAGTTGTTTATTATTCGACGAATCATTATAGCTCTTGGATGTCCAAGTCGATCATCCCTAAGTATAAAAAATTTTGGGTCAACGAACTTCTGGTTCGTGACATTATTTGATTCAACCATTTTTATAAATATATAATACATGTCAGATGGGAGTGCATGAAATTTTTCTTTTATCTGCTTCTAACCAGATACAAAAGAAGTTATACAAAGATAGTCGATATTATTTTCTTGTGTCGTCTCAATATGATATCCATTGCAATGGATATCTTTAAAACTAAGCAATTTCTTCTGGATTTACTAGAATAAAGTGCATCGTTAATATATAATTTTGTATTATTTGGTAAAATAATACAAGCTCTTCCGGAGCGTTCAACGATATTCGATGCACCTGATATTGTATTGACATTATTCTCTTTTAATGTTAAGTCCAAAAAAATATTTTTGTCTTGAAAAATAGTATGTATAGTTGCACTATCAATCAAGCAGGTGTCTTGACAATCCATCATGAATCTATCAATATAACAAAATAAATATATATTTTTTTTAAAAAACTTGAATTTAAATTCAAAATGATAAGCATAATTAATACTGTGAAATTAATGATAGATAATAAAGTTCAAAATTTTTGCGAAAGGTAAAAACATATTTCAAACTAAATTTCTAAAATAAAGGGAAATACTAGAACCCAAAAAAAAAAAAAAAAAAAAACTAATCTATATCTTCCATCACACAACCCTCAATCAAATGGTCAATATTTCCATTTGGAATAGCAAAGAAATCTGAGACATTCAAATGAGTCACATCAATTGGACCATCATAGTCAGCAAAATTTGTCTCCACTTTTCCCTTTCTCTTAATTGATTTTTGGTAGAGATCCACAAGGTGTTTTGCCGTACGATAGGTACGTGTCCAATACCCTTTCATTCCACATCTAAAACAACTTTTTTCATGTACCTTTTTAGACGTGCTACTTTCATTTACTAAATGCCTCTTGATATTATTGTCTTGTTGTTGATAACTTTGTTGATTATTTCGTCCATGATTTACTCCACATGCACGTCTGCGTCCACGTTCAAATCCATTTGTTTCAGACAATGGTACAGAACTAGTTGAACGTAACCCATAATTTTTCATCAGCAGTTCATTATTCTGTTCAGCAATAAGCAGGCAAGATATAAGTTCTGAGTACTTCTTAAAACCAGGCTCACGATATTACTGCTATAGGAGCACATTCAAGCCATGAAAGGTGGAAAAAGTTTTCTCCAACATATTTTCATCAGTGATTTTTTCTCCACACAATGTCAATTTTGAACATATTCTGAACAATTCAAAATTGTACTCGCTAACAGTTTTGAAGTCTTGTAAATGAAGATACATCCACTCATAACAGGTTTTGGGAAGGACTATAGTCCTTTGATGATCAAATCTTTCAGTTAATTTTTTTCAAAGAACCTGTGGATCTTTCTCAGTAAGATATTCAATTTTCAGTCCATCGTGAAGATGATGACGAAGGAAGATGAGTGATTTTGCACGATCCTGCAGGGATTCTTTATTTCCTTCTTTTATTGTCTCTCCTAAACCTTTTGAGACAAGATGGATATCAGTATCAAGTACTCATGATAAATAATTTTTGCCAGAGATATCAAGTGCAGCAAACTCAAGTTTTGTGATGTTTGCCATTTGATTAACTTCTCCAAACTTTGAAAAATTAAGCTATCGTGCTGATAACGTGTTATAAAATTAAAGGGAGGAGAGAAAATAAGAGAAGAAATAAAGAGTTAAAACTCAATTGTGTATTATTATGAACCAATATTCTATATTTATAGGATCCAAAATAAGAGTTACAATTGGAATAAAATAGATCTTCTAAACTATAGATAAGACTTATCCATGTATCACGATAATAGTAAATAATCATCTCATTATTTTACGATAGGTTTAAGGTTTATGGTGGTCATTTTTTATTTTTTTTTTGGTTTTGGACGGCTAAATTGCGATCCACATGGTGGAATTAATATGAACCGTTTGGTAGTCATTTTCTTTAAAATGCATTTTTCTCTCTCTTCTTTCTAACAACACGTTCTTTATTAAAATAATATTACACGTAAATAAAAAACTTTTTCTTATTTTTCAACCACACATTTTATATCAATTTATTATTCTAAAATGCATTTTTAGATAAAAAATGCCTATCAAATATCCCCTAAATAAATATAAAAACCATTGCATTATTATGGATTGATGACGTGGCTACTCATTTCACTATTCTGATGGTTTTTTTATAGTGTGAGGAATTCATGGCATAAATTTTAACACCTCATTCAATGTCAACCTTAATATATACATGAAATGTACGGATTGCATTTTCCATTCGGCATATGAGTTGATTGGGCTAGAGATCTGAACTCGTAGGCATTTACATTGACAAATAAATGGGCATCGCTTTTTGGCTGGGCTGGGCTGGGCATTTGTATTGTTAAACCCAAAAAAATATTGGGCCTTTCGCAACGTTTTATTAATGTTGCTAAAGGTTTCTCTTTTTGTAACGTTTGATAAACATTATAAAAGAGATAAACATTGTGAAAGATAAACATTTTCGCAAAAGATTTGATAAACATTGTAAAAAATAAAAAAAATTTGCAACACTAAATAAACATTACAAAAAGACAACATTAATAATATTCATTTAAAAAATGTTGTCAAATCTCAATTATTAACACCGATGGCAACATTCATTTGTTAGAATGTTGCAATAGATCATTTTAACAATTTTTAATTAATGAATGTTGCCTTTTAAATGTTGCAAAAAGGCATTTTTGTTGTAGTGCGTGAAAGACAGGATTTGAAGCTAACTCCAAGGTACTAATATCGTTACACCATATTTTTGGAGGAGACAACAAAGAAACCTGAAGATCTTTAAATAGCATGCGAAGCCAGTATAACTCAGCTATTGTAATTGTAAGCGCTTGATATTCAACTTCTGTACTAGATCAAGAGACCACTTGCTGCTTTTTGCACACCATAAAATTAGACAGAACTCGAGAAACACCCCATACCCGTTGTAGATCGTCGATCATCTGGGTCTCCAGCCTAATCAGAGTCACAATAGTCTTGAAGATTAATTGGACCCCGAGTAAAATAAAGACCATCATCAATGGTTCCTTTTAAATATCGAAGAACTCAGTTGGCTGAAACATGGTGCAAATGTTGACTTAGGTGATTTACTGTAAAAGCTATCTCTAGACGTGCAAGGGTACAATATTTTAAAGCACCTGCTAAACTGGAAATAGGTGGTAATGTCTTCAATTGGTTCCCCAGATTGATAAGATAATTTGCCACTAGATACACAAGGGACTGGACTAAGTTTGGCTCCTAGCATGCAAGAATGCTGAAGAATAACTAGGATATATTTGCTTTTGTCGAAGGTGCAATATATTTGCTTTTGTCGAAGGTGCAATCCCTTATTATCATGTGTTACCTAGATCCCAAGAAAATATCAAAGAGCACCAAAATCTTTCAGCTTGAATAATTGTGTAAATGAGCGATGAGGGCTAATATAACAATATCATGCGTTCGTATGAGAACTATGTCATCAAAATAAATAAGCATATAATGATGAATGTCTCCTTGATGATACATAAATAAAGAAGTGTCCACTATCGAGGGCTTCGAGTCCACAAAGCCAAAATCTTGAAGACTTTGGGAAAGTCGAGTATACAAGCACGAAGTGCTTGTTTTAGATCATAAAGAACTTTTTGCAATTTGACCACAATGTCAGGATGATTGGGGTATTCAAAGCTACGAGGTTGCTCAATAAAAACCTCCTATTGTAAAGTTCCATGAAGAAAGGCATTGGAAACATCGAGTTGTTTAGTTTTCCAATTGAACTGTACAGCAAGTGCCAGAACCACCTTTGCTGTTGATGGCTTTATAATTAGGCTAAATGTCTCAGTAAAATCTAATCCATCAATCTGCTAAAACCATTTGTCGACCAATCTCGCCTTCAAATGATCAACACTACCATCCTTTTTTTGCTTAACTTTACACACCCACTTTGTTTGAATAACATTCTGATGGAGAGGCCAAGGGCATAGGGTCCAAGTTTTGTTGCCATAAGTGCATCAAATTCATTATCTATAGCCCATTTCCAACCTACAGAATTAATAGCTTGAAAGAAGCTAGTTGATTCAGTGACAGAAGTAAATGTATGACAAGTTTTCACAAGGTGTTTAGTCGAGTAAAAGGTGCTCAATAAAGTTCTTAGATCTAAGGAAACCTGTTTGGAATCTAGTGACCATCCTAGTTGGTGAAAGGGTGTGAGAGAGATTAGCTACATCAGATAAGGAAGAAGATGGAGAGTTGGAAATTGTTACTGGAGTAGTGAAGATTCAGTGATGGTAGGAAAGAAAGGAACAATATCTGCAGTATGAGAAATGTCTAATGATATACGACTAGATGTAGAAAGCAAAATCAGGAGAGATTGTAGGCATTATGGATTGTGAGTCGGTAGAATCTTGAATCAAAGTATTAGGAGACAAAAACAGGAGATGAAGTGATAAACTCTAAGTTAGAAGAAGGAAAAGTACAAGACTTATCAGGAGATTGCGCGGTAGATGGCCGAGTGTTAGGAGTCTCAATGAGACCTGGAAAATATAATTCATCAAAGTCAACATGCCTTGAGATGTACAATTTATTATTAAGAGGGTCAAGATTGCGATAGCCCTTGTGGTGAGCAGAATACCCTAAGAAAACAGAAAATTTACTATGAAAGCCAAGTTTATCTAATGTATAAGGATGTAAAAAGGATAAGAAGCACACCCAAAGGAAAGTAGATGACTATAATATGGATTTTCATGAAAAAAGCTTTATGTAAGGTGAATCATGCTTCAAAGTTGGGATGGGAAGATGATTAATCAAATTTATAGCGTGGAAAAGGCATCAGCCCAAAAATTAGTAATTTCGATTGGGCTAGAAGTGAAAGACCAATTTTCATTATGTGTCTATGTTTACTCTCAGCTAGCCCATTTTGAAAGGATGTATGAGGGCAAGATAGCCATTGTTGAATACCATTGGTAATGGGAATATTTTTTAATTTGTTTGATAAGTATTCTCCTCATTATCATATTGAAGTTGTTTAATTTTAGAGGAAATTAATTTCTTAACAAGTAATTTGAACTTAATAAAACTAGATAAAACATTAGATTTCTATTAGATAGCAAACAACCAAGTAAAACGTGAAAAATCATCAATAAATAAAATATAATATCGAAGACTGTCACGAGATACAACTTGTGAATATCAAACATCAGAATGAATAAATTCTAAGAGACACGAAAACACAGACTGATTGAGTAAACAGTAGTCATTTACTTTTTGTAACTAACATGCAGAACATAAATGCTCTTTTTCTATGGAACCAGAGACAGGCAAGGCAAAGGATTGGAAAACCTCTTTTGTGACTTGATCTGAGGGATGACCAAGCCTAGAGCGCCAAGTCTCAAGAGAAGCCTTTACACTAAGAAATGCTATTCGACTACAGCATTTATTGACAGACACTTTATTGAACCGAATAGGATAAAGATCACCTTTACTCAGAACCTCCAGCAGCGCTATTTCCTATTTGAGGTCCTTGACACAAAAATAGGATTTCGTTAGAAAGAAGAAGCAGTTGTTATCACTACAGAGTTGATTAATTGAGAGTAAATTAACCATGGCTTTTGAATAGTGAAGGACATATAAAACTTAAGTATGGAGTGAGGAGTAACAACTTCAAAAGAACTAAACTGCTTTATGAGAAGATCTATACCATTACCTGCTGCCACTGAACCATCGCCTGTGTATTAATCTTAAATTGTTAGGTTGGATAATTCATTGGTAATGTGCTAATTAGGCCCACTATCTGCGATCTAGGTGGACTCCTCTTGGAACATTAAAATGAGCTACCATTGCAGCCAATTGTGTAGGATGATGCCTGCCTCGATAGCTATAATCTATGTAGGGAACACAATCAAAGGTAGAGTGAGTTGTTTTCCCCCAAATCTAACATGGGGACTGATAAGTGTGTTTTTGCACACTTATTTACATCACAAACATGACTTAAATACAAGTAAAATGATTTAATTGCTACTTAACTTTTTCAAATTCATGCAATGTAGGAAATTCTATGGAAATAGTGGAATTCAGGAGAAAAGAGCCGAAAAAGGACCAAATTGAAGCAAAGAGAAAATTCAGGGACCAAATTGCAATTATCTAAAAGTTGATCCAATGAACACATCAAGCAGTTGATCAAGCCAAGCACCAATTGGAAGTTATAAGGGACCATTGGAGCAACTAGGAACAAGAGAGGAGGTCAAGGAGTGAAAGAATGAAAATTGAGGACCAAAATGACTCAAACAAGAAAGTAGCTATACTATGCGGTCGCATAGTATAAAACCTATGCGACCGCGAGTGAACCTCCAGGGATTAAAAAGGGCGTTTTCCTTAAACCTATGCGATCGCATAGGTTATACTTATGCGGTCGCATAGGTATAAATTTTCCCGAATTTTACACTTTCCTTATATGATTACAACTCCTTTGGTAACCTAATTTGGACGGGTTTAAATAGCAACAAGACATCCAGAAGCTGCACGAATGACTTGGGAGGCAAAAGCATTCATCTTGGGGTGGAATTGAAGGCAAGAACAAGCAAATGATGCGAGATTTACGAGATTTCTTCAACCTTTGATAACCTGGTGATGTATTTTATTCATATTTTGTTAGTTTTCATTATTTTTATCATGATAGGCTAGGTTTTTGCAACTAGGTGATCGATGAACCATGTAATTTTTGTTAAACTTTCTATTTCATGATTTTGAATTATTAGTTTGATGGATTTTTGAATGGATTATATTGATTTACTTATTTCCATAATTAATGTGCACTTGATTTGTGTGAACTTGATGGTTTAATTCTGAATTTAAGAAAATTAGATTAGACTCGACATATATAATTCATCATAGGGTCCGATAGGGGATAGAAATATACCCCTATGCCCTATGTAAATCTTTAATTGCTCACAAAAAGATTATATGCGTTCTTGTAAAATTGCATCCGTCATAAAGATATAGGCTGATGATTTATGATAATAGATTCAATACATCTCGAGAGAGAGAGTATTGAATAGATTTAGGAGCATTTATTTATCAAATTCTTATTGAATTATCAAAATTGTGAAATTAGGGTTTAATTGGTAATTATTTGGGGATTCGTGATCCTAGTGCATTTGTTTTACATAGATTTTCATAAATTGACAATACATTTCATCGATTTTTCATAACATTTCGTAATTAAGTCATTAGTTAAGTGAATTTAAGTAATTAGGGTTTGATTTGAAACTAGGGTTTTTCAATTTGGGGATTTTCCCCAATTTAGGGTTTGATTTGAAATTAGGGTTTTTCAATTTGGGGATTTCTTCCAAAATTAGGGTTTTTGATTCCAAAATTCGTTTCAACTCAATTAGTTTCGGTTAAGGCTAAAATAAGTAAAATTGAATTAACCAATCTCTGTGGGACGATATTCGAACTCAATTGATCCACTTTATTACTTGTTAACGAACTGTACACTTGCGGTAATTTAAATCGAAAGAAATATTTCGCGAACAAGTTTTTGGCGCCGTTGCCGGGGATTGAGTTTAGTTTAATTTTATTTCTTGAGGCACTAATTTGAACTTAATTTTTTTATTTAGCATAATTTTGTTTTTATTTTTATTTTAGTTCATTTTTCTCTATTTGTATTTTAGTTAATTAAATTGTTTGAATCTAAGTGCTCGTACTAGTTTTAATTCTCAGATTTGCATGTCACGATTGCCTGGAGGAGAATTGATTCCAGCTGATCCTGAAATTGAGCGCACCTTTCACCGACGACAAAGAAATCACCGCGAAGCACAAGTACAAATGGCCAACGAGTTAAACAATCCCATGATTCATGCTAACGAAGGAGAGGCAATGGACGAAGGGAATGAGATTCTGGGGGATTTCTTGACTCCTCAAGTGATTCAAAGTTAGTCTAGCATAGTGTATCCACCATTTGGGCAACCTAATTTTCAGTTGAAGACCAATGTGATACGGCTGTTTCAAAATGGACACCAATTCTATGGCAAGGCTGAGGAGAACCCACACACACATGTATCTCGATTTCTGGATATGTGTCAACATTTCAGATACCAAGGGATTTCGGATGACGCCATTAGGTTGAGGCTTTTTCCACACACACTACGAGACCGAGCACTTGAATGGTTGGATTCACTCCCGGTTGCAAGTATCACTACATGGAATGAGTTGGCACACAAGTTCTGCACAAAGTTCTTCTCCCCAGCTAAGATAGCAAAGTTGAGACATGATATATTAGTATTCAATCAAGGAGAGATTGAATCATTTGATGAAGCCTGGAACAGATTTAAAAACATGCTCTGGAAATGCCCTCAGCATGGGTTCGATAAAAAGACCCAGATCCGATTCTTCTACACAGGATTACTTCCATATCATAAGAGCATGGTAGATTCAGCATCAGATGGCTCAATATCCACAAGAACAGTTGATGGGGCATTGGAATTATTTGAGCGAATGGCTACCACATCAGCCATGTGGTCTTCTGAGAGGGCAACTCCAAAGAAAACTCCAGGTGTCTACGAGGTGGACACTTATTCAGCAATCTCTGCAAAAATTGATTCTCTGTATCACAAGGTGGAGAGCATATCACAAGCATCACAAGCTAAAAAAGAGCAATTGTGAGGAATGTGGAGCCGAACACAAAACATCAGATTGCCCTATACTCATGCAAGGAATTGAGCAAGCAGACTACGCACAGTGGGGACAACGCCAGCAGAATAATCAATATGGCGAGACTTCCAATCCCAGCTGGAAGAAACATCCTAACTTCTCGTGGAGCAACCAGAATCAGAATAAGCCACAGGGGCAATTTCAACAACAGGAGAAGAGGCCTCAATTGGAAGATATGATAAGAAAGTTCATGAAGAAAGTCGAACCTACACTTCAAAATCAAAATGCAGCCATCAAAAATTTAGAAACTCAGATGGGGCAGCTAGCCATTGCATTGACTGGCAGAACACCAGGTAACTTACCAAGTAATACAGAAATCAATCCTAAAGAGCAAGCAAAGGCCATTATAACTCGAAGTGGAGTTCAATTACCTGAAATTCATGTCAAGAGATCGGGAGTGATTGGAGAAACAACTTCCTCTGCTGAAGAAGAGACGGTTGTAAAGGAATCAAGTTCAAAGGAAAATTCATAAGAATCACAAGATAATGCCAAAGTCACAGTTAACCCCTACGAACCTCCGATTCCCTTTCCACAGCGCTTGAAGAAGCAAAAAGTGGAGCAACAATACAAAAAATTTCTAGAAATCTTCAAAAAGCTCCATATCAACATCCCGCTAGCAAATGCACTATTCCAGATGCCTAGCTACGCGAAGTTTCTAAAGGATATCATATCAAATAAACGCAAGTTGGAAGATTATGAGACAGTCATGCTTACTGAGGAATGTAGTACCAGAATTTAGAACAAGCTTCCACCAAAACTAAAAGATCCAGGGAGTTTTATTGTTCCTTGCACAATCGATGAAGTATACTTCGATAAAGCATTATGTGACCTCGGTGCAAGTATTAATTTAATGCCTTTATCTGTTTTCAGGAAACTAGGATTGGGAGAAGCTAAAGCAACCACTGTGACACTTCAGCTGGCTGACAGGTCACTGACACATCCCAGAGGAATAATTGAAGATGTACTTATCAAGATTGAGAAGTTCATATTTCCAGTAGACTTTCTTATCCTAGACATGGAAGAGGACAAGAACGTTCCCTTGATACTTGGCAGACCATTTCTGGCAACAGGAAGAGTACTAATAGATGTTCAAAGAGGTCAGTTGATTTTAAGATTGGGAAAGGAGCAGATATCATTCAATGTATTCAAGGCAATGAAGTTACCAGCAGAATCTGACAGCTGTTATCAAGTTGACATTATTGACAAGGCAATACAAGAAACATTTTTACTACACGGTCCATCTGATGCCTATGAGGCATGTATTGCACAATCCCAATCAATCCAGTCAGAGTCTATTGAAGTTGAAACATGTGCAAGATTTTTGGAGACCAACCCACCATACACACGAAAGAGGTACTTCGAGGAACTGGGGACGGGAAACATAAAGCCACTACCTTCAGTTCAGCAGCCACCAGTTTTAGAACTCAAACAACTGCCGCCACATCTCAGATATGCTTATTTAGAAGAATCAGATACACTTCCAGTAATTATTTCGAACACAGTCAGTGAAATGGAGGAGAAAAAACTGCTCATGGTACTTAGAGAGAACAAGACGGCGATTGGTTGGACAATAGCTGACATTAAAGGAATCAGTCCTTCCATGTGCATGCATAAAATCTTAATGGAGGAAAATTGCAAGCCTAGTATAGAAAGTCAGAGAAGATTGAACCCGAACATGAAGGAAGTAGTCAGGGCAGAGATACTGAAGTTATTGGATGTAGGAATTATCTACCCAATTTCAGATAGTGCATGGATCAGCCCTGTTCAAGTGATACCGAAAAAAGGGGGAATCAAAGTGGTGAAAAATGAGAAGAATGAATTAATTCTCACCAGAACAGTTATGGGTTGGAGAGTTTGCATTGACTGTCGCAAACTCAATGCAGCTACACGAAAGGATCACTTCCCACTGCCATTCATTGATCAGATGTTGGAGAGGTTCGCTGGACATTTACACTACTGCTTTCTTGATGGATACTCGGGCTATAATCAGATACCTGTCGCACCAGAGGATCAGGAGAAGACCACTTTCACTTGCCCCTACGGTACTTTTGCTTATCGTAGGATGCCTTTTGGTCTTTGCAACACTCCAGCCACATTTCAGAGGTGCATGATGGCAATATTCTCTGACATGATTGAAAGGTTTATCGAGGTTTTCATGGACGACTTCTCAGTATTTGGATCTTCATTTGATGAATGTCTAAACCACTTGAATTTGGTCTTACAGAGATGCAAGGAGACTAACTTAGTTTTAAATTGGAAAAAATGCCACTTTATGGTGCAAGAAGGCATTGTACTTGGGCATAGGATATCGGCAAAAGGAATTGAGGTAGACAAGGCAAAAATTCAAGTGATTGAGAAATTACCACCGCCTACATCAGTTAAAGGAGTTCGCAGTTTTTTGGGACACGCTGGGTTCTACTGGAGGTTTATAAAAGATTTCTCGAAGATCACTAAACCTTTATGCAACTTACTAATGAAAGATGCAACTTTTGAGTTCAATGAGGATTGTCTCACAGCTTTCAACACTTTAAAGGAAAAGCTTACGACAGCACCAGTGATTGTAGCTCCAGACTGGGAATTACCTTTTGAATTGATGTGTGATGCAAGTGATCACGCTGTAGGTGCAATATTGGGACAGCGGAGTGACAAGATTTTTCATGTGATCTACTATGCAAGCAGAACCCCAAGAAGGGCACCGAGAACGTAGTAGCAGATCACCTATCCAGACTAGACTCCGGGGAGACAAAAGATTTAGTGGATATAAATGAGATCTTCCCGGATGAACAGATGTTGAGAGTGGATGAAGCACCTTGGTACGCAGATATTGTCAATTACTTGGCCAGTTCCATTCCACCACCTGACTGCTCCAGTCACCAAAGAAAAAAAATTTTTGCCGAGTTAAAATACTATTTCTGGGAGGATCCAATTCTCTATAGGCGAGGAGCTGATCAGATAGTTAGGAGGTGCGTACCTGAAGAAGAAGTACATGAGATTCTCGAGCACTGTCACTCATCTGCATATGCAGGACACTTTGGAGCTTCAAACACAGCTGCAAAGATTCTACAATCAGGTTTCTACTGGCCTACATTGTTTAAAGATACATTTGAGTTTGTTAAGAGATGTGACAGATGTCAACGCACTGGGAATATCTCGAGGAGAAATGAAATGCCACTGAACAACATTTTGGAAGTGGAGATATTTGATGTTTGGGGAATTGACTTCATGGGACCTTTTCCCCCTTCGTTCTCAAACCAGTATATCTTGGTGGCAGTCGATTACGTCTCAAAATGGGTGGAAGCAGTTACATTGCCAACAAATGACTCGAAGACAGTAATTGACTCCTTGAAGAAATACATTTTCATCCGATATGGTACATCGCGGGCTATAATCAGCGATGGGGGCAAGCATTTCTGTAATCGCCAGTTTGAGCAACTACTGAATAAATATGGCATTAAACACCGTGTTGCTACTCCATATCATCCACAAACCAACGGACAAGTTGAGGTATCTAATCGACAGCTGAAGAGAATACTAGAAGTCACTGTGAATTCATCTAGAAAGGATTGGTCTAAAAAGCTGGACGATGCATTATGGGCTTACAGAACAGCATTCAAGACCCCGATCGGCATGTCTCCATACCGCCTAGTCTTTGGGAAAACATGTCATCTACCATTAGAAATGGAGCATCGGGCATATTGGGCTATGAAACAGTTAAATATGGACTTGAATGCCGCCGGAGAAAAGCGTCTATTGCAACTGAATGAATTGGATAAATTTAGAATGGAGACTTATGAAAATGCAAAACTTTACAAGGAGCGAACTAAGAAGTGGCATGATATGCACATTCAGAGGCGAGTGTTCGAAGTGGGGCAGCAAGTACTACTGTATAATTCGAGACTCAAGTTATACCCAGGAAAACTACGATCACGGTGGTCGGGTTCCTACACTTACAAATGTTCTACCATATGGGGCTATACAAGTGAGCAATGAGAATAAGGGTACCTTCACTGTCAATGGGCAAAAGTTGAAACACTACTGGGGCGGTGACTTCTCTAAACAAAAGTCAACCGTTCAACTCGAGACACCAGAATGAAGCAGCCGCAGAAAAGTCGAGCTATCGACTATAACTTAGCGCTGGGTAGGAGGCAACCCACTGTATCCTTTTTATTTGTTTATTTACTTTATTATGTTTTCTGCATTAACTTAGGAAGTTTATTTTCACATTCATCTAGTATTTCATTATGTGGTCATCAATCATCTAGGCATTTCAAAGAGTCCAAGCACTGTGCACACGAGTCATTAAGAATCACACACAAGTTCGGGTTGATTCACGTTGTTTTCGGTAGTTGAGTGTGGAATTCACGTATTTCGAGGAATATTATGTTTTCTAAATTTCACATGTCAAGATTTTAAAAATATATTTCTGAAAAATTTGGGGGCGTTGAGAGTTGTTTTTTAAAAAAAAAAATTGGACAAAAATGGCATTTTTTTTTAATTTCCAAAAAAAAAAAATTTGTGTGTCTATGCGATCGCATAGACATGGTGTCTATGTGACCGCATAGACACCAACCGAACGCAGAAGTTGTAATACCATTATAACTATGCGACCGCATAGATTTTAACTATGCGGTCGCATAGACCAAAAACGGCGTGGAATCAAATTTTTAGGTTTAAAATCGATTTTTCCCAAACCCTCTCTCGCCCAAATCCATCTTAGATCAGATTTTTGCACGTAATAACACTTCAATCACCTACATTACACAAGACTCTTGAGGTTGGAGAACACATCATTTTGAAGGTATGCCTTTGGACTATATCCCTCTTTGTACTCGTTTTTTTTAGTGTTTTCGAATTGATTTTTTTACATTTTGGGGAGATTGGGGTGTTGATGGGTGATGGAGTGTATTGTTTGAATTCAATTGTGTCTTGGGGTAATTCGAATTTTTGAGTTATTAAGTTTTATATGGATTTCTTAGGAATGCATGCAATGTGTTTGATAAATTGCCAAATTGATGATTTTTGGGTATTTTGGTATCTTTTGCCTTCAATTCATTTGATTGATGGGTGTATATGCGCGTGGTGATTGAATTTTGAATGGGGAACTATGTGAACTAGTAAATTTTTTGCTAGTATATGAATGTCTCACAACGCATACAACATGTTCGATAAAATACCCCTCTTGGTACTCTAATACATTTATGAACATCTAGCATGGCATTTGACTATTCGATGAATGGAATAACTCGTTGTGACGTATTACAAACAATGTGACTTAGACGACATCAACACACACATGCACAAAAATAGCTAAGTCATAGCATGCCCACAGCACCCTCCGTCCCTTATTTTACACTACTATTTGACACACCAAACGACCTCTGATTGAGCTGAAATTTGGGTATGTGCTAGACCTCATTGCATACTTCCATATGCCCGGAGGTTGCCGGGGACAATCTTGATAATTCTCGATGATACCCGGGGCCGAAGGTGTACACTCAACCATGACTCCAACCCTTTAACTATGAGCATATTATCCCAAAATTTCCTTATATTTTCATGTGGACTATACATTTATACTACTCTAATCATCCTACATTGTTCATTATACCATGGTAGTATACATGCTTATCAAAACAGGTTTGGGGGATTTGTGCTTTACGTGCCTTTCATTTCATGCGATTTCTCGCTATATATCAAGATGTCTAATGCTAGCTATTTTCCAACTTTGCAGGATGCCGCCAAAACGAACTTCTAAAGGAAAGGAGAAGGTCGGCTCATCACCCGGCACAGCACGCACTCGTGTGCTTGAAGGAGGTATACAAAGATTTTTGACTGCCGAGGCAGCAGCCCGTTATGAAAACATAGTGAGTCGATGGACAATTACACCAGAACGGGCTGTTAAATTGGAAGACTTTCCTGGTTTCGAGCTGACTACTTTGGTGCAGAACTGTGGTTGGAATAAAATAGTGGAGCAGCTACATCGGAGTTATGAATTGTTGGTGGGGAAATTTTACGCCAATTTCAATACAGAAATTGACACACCAGGGTCCGATCACCTACATCAGACTTGGGTCCGGGGAAAATGGATCACATTCTCACCCGAAATTATTCAAGACTACTACCAGCTCACGTGGGAAAACATAACGCCTGTACCAAGTGACTTCAATTGGCCTGAAGTGGCGGAGATCTTATTGGGGCGACAGAATGCATGGCCACTTCCCACTACTGAGTGGCATCAGATTGAGCTTACACCGTCTATAGCAATCTTGTGGCTGTTTATGTGCCACAACATTGAGCCTACCTCTCACAGGACCACATTCACAGATCCCACAGCTGGATTCCTTTATCACTTGGTGCGAGGTAATAAGGTTGATCTTACCACTCTTTGCTATGATCAGATACATCATGTGGGTACTTTGGGAGATAGACACAACTCAATGATCTTCCCAAGCCTCATCTCTGGAATCTGCATAGCTGCTGGTATAAACATTGTATCCGGGGAGGTGGCTGCCAAACCCAGCCCCACCATAAAGCGCAGTACTTTGGAGGCCCAAGACAGAGCCAGGTTAAAGCATTGGGAGAAGCAAGAAATTGAGAGGTGCAGACAGTGGGAAGAGCAAGGTCACGAGCAAGCCGAGCAAGAAATGCCTCAAGCTCCTCCATCACAGGCTGAGTTAAATGCATAGTTGTGGCGCCAGATTTTCACCACCACCACCACAGGGATCAGCCGAGACGTGCAGAGTCTCTAGCAGGCTATGGGAACTTTGACGACTGAGATGCATACAACCCACCGTGACATCCGCATTTCCACTGATATGTCACGTGCTGCTCACCAGGATGCCCAGGCAGCTAGGAGGGAGATGGACACTATGAACGGTCGACTCAGTGTGTATGTGGGCAGGGTGGATGGCATCCAGATGAGGGTAAATGAAACTTGGGAGCGTTTGGGCCGGTTGGAGACACGTGTTGAGGGAATCCACGATGAAATGACACAGCAGTCAGCACTGATGAGAGAGATCTTGGCGCGTCTACCTCCACCTCCGGCTGATGATACTGCAGATCTAGCTTCCCATCGCAGTCCCCGTTTTGATCAGGGGAGTATCGTTTGCCTCATTTGTATTCATTTTCCTTAAATTCTGCCTTCTAAACTTATTTTTTCACATTGTGGTCAATGTCTTGTATAAGTTTGGGGGATGGTGGCATAATTTGATTAAGACATTCGGCATGTAACTAATTGCATTTCCACAATCTAGATTTATTTTAACTAATTGCTGCATGAGACATGCTTGTGAGTGAATATTGATTATGCTTATGTATTCTTGTGTGAGCTTAATCGCCTTGCCGGCTATGATGTTACTATTGGATTGGTACATTTCAGAACTTTGGGTCGGTGCTAATTAGGCTAACCTATACTTGTTGATGCAATACTTGACATTCTTTATGCACGTTATTCATGCTTGATATGTTAGGTAAGTGATTGGGGTTTTGAGCAATAAGTAAGAGATAGTTATAACCCTCTATTGAATGAACCCGTAAAATGCCTTAAGACAGTTTGGTGATAGTTGAGTTATTATAGGAGAACATTGAAACGAGTAAGGCTCCGTGCATGAATTATTGTGTGGATTGCCTAGACCAGTGGGATGAAGAGTAGGTGAAAATCTTAAATTGAGGGTTAGTTTTGGATACCAAATGTCTAGAAAAATAAGGGCATGAACTTAATTTGTGAGAATAAGACACTTCTTTTTCAGCCTTTATGACTCGAGCAAGTAAGCCTGTAAGGATATTTCAAAATCTGGTGCCCTAAGGTCAACTGATCTGGGAATCACCGGCCTAAAACTCGATACATGGGTCATATAGAAAGCAAGAAGTAAAGAAGTTAATAAAAAGTCATCTGATCGAGCCTTTAAAACCTAATGAATAAGCCTGTAAGGGTCTAAAACTTGGTGCCCTAAAACCAACTGGTTTGGGAGTCACCGGCCTAAAACTCGTTACATGGGTTATATAGAAAGCAAATGAAAAGATGATAAAAAAAAAGAGAGAAAAGTGAGAAAAACAAAAAGAGACAATAACAAGAAGAAAAGCTCTTGGACAATTGGTGGAAGAAACTATACCTTTGAGGCGAGGCAAGTAACCTAGTTTAGTCTTGAGTGTCGAAGCAATCAAAACTAGGAGAGCCTTCACTTGTTGATGTGTGAACTTGTGATAGTGAAATTAATCCAAACTACGAGAGGGTGAGAACTAAAGCTAGGTAAACTCATAATTTTTAAACACAACCCCGAGATAATTGAGTGAAAAGAATAAGTTTGGGCGATTGTGTATCTCTCGAGCGAGTAAAGAGACATTTGACCACTTGGGGTCGGGACTCAAACTCATCATGAACTTGATATGTTAGCATGAATCCACACACACACACGTCAAGTATGCACTTAACAGGTGAAGGTTGATGTCATCTTGCACTGATAAATTTTCATAAAATCAATTACTTAGTCCAATCCTGAGCCAAGGCAAGGTGTTAAGCCATGTTTGTTCAGAATTATATCACTATCTTGTTTGAGGACAAACAATAGTTCAAGTTTGGGGGGTTTGATAAGTGTGTTTTTGCACACTTATTTACATCAAAAACATGACTTAAATACAAATAAAATGATTTAATTGCTACCTAACTTTGTCAAATTCATGCAATGTAGAAAATTCTATGGAAATAGTGGAATTCAGGAGAAAAGAGCCGAAAAAGGACCAAATTGAAGCAAAGAGAAAATTCAGGGACCAAATTGCAATTATCTGAAAGTTGATCCGATGAACACATCAAGCAATTGATCAAGCCAAGCAACAATTGGAAGTTATAAGGGACCATTGGAGCAACTAGGAACAAGAGATGAGGTCAAGGAGTGAAGGAATGAAAATTGAGGACCAAAAATGACTCAAACAAGAAAGTGGCTATACTATGCGGTCGCATAGTATAAAACCTATGCGACCGCGAGTGAACCTCCAGGGATTAAAAAGGGCGTTTTCCTTAAACCTATGCGGTCGCATAGGTATAAATTTTCCGGAATTTTGCACTTTCCTTATATGATTACTACTCCTTTGGTAACCTAATTTGGACTGGTTTAAATAGCAACAAGACGTCCAGAAGCCGCACGAACGACTTGGGAGGCAAAAGCATTCATCTTGGGGTGGAATTGAAGGCAAGAACAAGCAATTGATGCGAGATTTACGAGATTTCTTCAACCTTTGATAACCCGGTGATGTATTTTATTCATATTTTGTTAGTTTTCGTTATTTTTATCATGATAGGCTAGATTTTTGCAACTAGGTGATTGATGAACCATGTAATTTTTATTAAACTTTCTATTTCATGATTTTGAATTATTAGTTTGATGGATATTTGAATGGATTATATTGATTTACTTATTTCCATAATTAATGTGCACTTGATTTGTGTGAACTTGGTGGTTTAATTCTGAATTTAAGAAAATTAGATTAGACTCGACATATATAATTCATCATAGGGTCCGATAGGGGATAGAAATATACCCCTATGCCCTATGTAAATCTTTAATTGCTCACAAAAAGATTATATGCGTTCTTGTAAAATTGCATCCGTCATAAAGATATAGGCTGATGATTTATGATAATAGATTCAATACATCTCGAGAGAGAGTATTGAATAGATTTAGGAGCATTGATTTATCAAATTCTTATTGAATTATCAAAATTGTGAAATTAGGGTTTAATTGGTAATTATTTGGGGATTCGTGATCCTAGTGCATTTGTTTTACATAGATTTTCATAAATTGACAATACATTTCATCGATTTTTCATAACATTTCGTAATTGAGTCATTAGTTAAGTGAATTTAAGTAATTAGGGTTTGATTTGAAATTAGGGTTTTTCAATTTGGGGATTTTCCCCAATTTAGGGTTTGATTTGAAATTAGGGTTTTTCAATTTGGGGATTTCTTCCAAAATTAGGGTTTTTGATTCCAAAATCCATTTCAACTTAATTAGTTTCGGTTAAGGCTAAAATAAGTAAAATTGAATTAACCAATCTCTGTGGGACAATATTCGGACTCAATTGATCCACTTTATTACTTGTTAACGAACCGTGCACTTGCGGTAATTTAAATCGAAAAATATATTTCGCGAACAGTGACTTAACATTGGTACTGTTAGATGAATTGTTGGAGTAAGGAGAACCATTGGAGCCCTTTGGTTTTGGGGGTTGGTTCCGATTGTTAGTGTAAAACGTGATTGCATGCTTATAACCGAGTTGAAGGAGTGATACTTACTTGAAATCACAAAATCGAGGTTGAATTACTTGCTTTTGATTTGCTTGTTTTCCACACCATCTTATACCTACTTCTTGATCTGAAATTCAACCATAAAGGAAGGAATTTGATAGCCACAATCTAAGAACCGAATTTGAGATGTTATTATTCCAAAATCAAGCCACAACACTCATGTTGTTTTCTCTCATTCTGAAAATCTGAGTTTCACCATGTGTATTTTTAGTTTTTGGTGGAAAAGAAGTTATATGGAAGAAGTTGATTGAAGGAGTTTTAAGTTTCAAATTTAATTTCCAACTCCTCCCTCCAAAATACATCTCCATACAAACCGGTTCGGGTCAACCCACATGGGCGACCCTTTTTTCTTCCAATATCTCTCACTCGCACATGATAGGCTTGACCTGATTATAATATAATTCAATTTTATTAATTTCAGCATCTCCAAGTTCATACTAGTAAATGAATCGTACAACCAGTGAGTTAATTTAAGAGCACACAACATTATACACCTGTTAGAGATATATAGTAGCTTTAGAAGATGAATTATATTTCTCGCTATATACCAGACATACTGTGTAACATCAGTTCGAGTATTTCTGACCCCCTCAATTTATTTTAGAATATACTCAACTTTCTCATTTACATTGTATTCAAAATTGTATCACAAAACTCAAATAATTAACACAATTGTCCGACCGGTGAATACAAGCTGAGATGTTAGTTAAATAGTCTTCCTTTCCAACTTGAATCCCTTCATTTCAAGTGAGCTGCTTTCCTATACATGTCCAATCAAATCGAATCAACCATAGTTATTGGTAACATGCTAAAGTAGCAACAATGAAATAAAATTCTGAGAATCAATCAAAAGTCATAGGGGTATATAAGTGAGGTCAAATGCGACTCAGAGACTCACACAATGAAGAAGTAGGGATCAATTCTTTCATTTCTTATTGGTCATTAAAGCACACATGGTATGAAACACATGTTACGATTTTTTTCCCTTTGTTAGAGCGTATATCCAATCTTGCAAATTAAATACATCATATAGATCATAGTTTAGATATTCCTCGATATCTAACCTGAGTTCTCCTCATATTTATTCCTCTTGGTAATCTCAAATCGAGAACTCGATCTGGCTATAAAACAGGTCTAATAGGTAAAAAAACCACACCGATTACTTGTTGTAATCTCATATTAATATCTCATCAAGGCGACTGGATCATATACACAATGTGATCACCGTGCCCATCTCAGCACACCTCAAAGTGTCTAGGCGATTGTTCATGTGAGTGAACCAATCTCAACCTATTTGACATACTTTATGTATGCATATGCAATGGTAATCTAAAAATCACAATAAAAGATTACTCTTAACATATGAACTCAAAACATTATTCATTAATAGACATATATGAAAAAAAGTTTACATAGTGTACAATTCAAATTCTACGCAATTCCAAAGATTTAACATGAGTCATAAAAATGTCTCCAGGGATAGGTTCTCTAAGCGGAACAGCTACCATTTTGTACGTAGAAATATAATGCAAACTCACTTCCTTTTGCCTTTGATGTCTCTTAAAAAATTATATTTTGTATCAATGTGTTTGGTTCTAATGTGATACTTGGGATCCTTGATATATGCAATAGCTATCTGACTATCATAGCATATCAATATAGGTCCTACATCATCACTAACGACTTTTAGATGTTGTAAGAATACCGCTGAAGCACATGCTACGAATTCTGCTTCTATTGTAGATAAGAAAATACATGTTTGTTTATTGCTACTCCAAGAGATAGCGCCATTATTAAGTAAGAATACATATCCTGAAGTTGATTTACGCTCGTCTAGATCTCTATCTCCACTCCAATCAGTATCTGTGTATCCTTTTAAGCACAAATCATTTCCTTGATAGCATAGAAAGTAATTAGCAATATTCTTCAGGTATCTCAATATCTTTTTAGCAGCTTTCCAATGCTCTCTTCCAGGATTAGATTGATACCTACTGACCAGACCTACGGTATAACAAATGTCAGAATGAGTACACATCATAGCATACATAAGCTCCCTATGGCACTGGAGTATGGAACTCTGGACATTTCTTCCTTTCTCTAGAGAGTTTTAGGACACATACAAAGACTTAGAGTTTCGCCTTTTGATACAGAAGTGTCAATGGGTTGCAATTCTCCATTTTGAAACGTTCAAGAATTTTCTTTATATATGGCTCTTGTGACAGAGCAAAAAACCTCTTTGAATGATCTCTATAGATTTTAACGCCTAATATGTAATCTGCTTCACTCATATCCTTCCTTTCAAAATTTGAGCACATACATTTTTTAATGGTTTTAATATACTCTTTATCATTCCCAACCAATAAGATATCATCTATGTAGAGAGATAATATCTCATTGGACCTTTTCAAATAAATATAATGATCTTCATCCTTCATAACAAAATTATATGAGATAACTGCTCTGTCAAATCTCAAGTACCACTATATAGAAGACTGCTTTAGGCCATAGATTGATCTATTTAATTTACAAATTTTATTCTCTTGACCTGTTTTAATGAAATCTCCTGGTTATAACATGTAGATTTCTTCATCCAATTCTCTATTGAGAAATGCAATCTTCACGTCCATTTCATGCAATTCTAAATCTAAAGTGCCACAATAGCTAAGAGTAGGCGAATTGAAGTAAATCTCACTACCGGTGAAAAAGTCTCTTCATAATCTATTCCCCCTATTAAGTATAACCCCTTTCCACCCAGCGAGCCTGATACCTCTCTTTAGTCCTATTAGCTTTTTGATTTATTTTGAGTGCCCATTTATTCCCAATGACTTTTTAACCAGATGGAAGATCAATCAATTCCCAGACCTGATTCGATTTTATAGATCCCATCTCTTCTTCCATTGCATTATTCCATTTTTCCTTTGTAGGACATAAGAGAGCTTCTTGTACTGAACTTGGTTCTTCACCATCTTCAGGAAATATTAGGAAAATTTGCTCTTCAATCTTGAAATGATGTTTAAGCGTATTTTTTCCAGTACTCTTACGAAGTGAAAGCTCCGATGTGACCTTGTTACTTGGAGTTGGAGATAAATTTCTCCCACTTGAATCGACAGGTGGAAGTGCTTCCTCTTACACCTCAGTTGATCCATCAAGTATAACTCTATCATCTAATTCATACAAAGGTTCTCCGTTTTTAATTTCTCCTCTACTAGGAAAATTAGTCTCAAGAAATGTCACAACACGTGACACTATCTCAGTTATAGTTCCGTCTTGATTTTCATCTATGAACACGTATCCTTTGGACTGGTTTGAGTATCTTATAAAGACACACTTCTTGCCTCAAGCACCCAATATTTCAAACTTACTTGAGGAATCATGGATATAGGCAGCTGATCCCTAGGATCTAAGAGCACTTAAATTAGGGGATCTGCTTGTCTAAAGCTAATATGGTGCAGTAGGTCGAGGGACTCTATTCAGAATATAGGTCGCAATTAACGAAGCATCTCCCTCAATAGGAAATAGGTAAGGTAGCTTGCACCATCATGGGCCTCGCCATTTCTAGCAACGTTCTATTCGTCCTCTCAGCAACACTATTTTGTTGAGGTGCATTGGGAATAGTTAACTGCCTAATGATTCCCTTATCACATAGTTCTTTGAACTCTTCAAATAGATATTCACGCCCTCGATCATTTTTTAAGGCTTTCACCTTCCTATCTATTTGATTTTCTACCACATTAAATATCGTCTAAAGTATTCCAATGCCTCTGACTTATGAGAAATCAAATAGACATAAATATACTGCGTGAAATCGTCTATAAAAGTAATGAAATAGGAGGCTCCATGTCTTGCCTCACATTCATCGAGCCACATATATCTGAATGGACTAACTACAATAGAAGTTCGGCTCTCAAGGCTTTACCGAATGGTTTTTGTGTTGTTTTTTAGATTAGCTAATGTTCACAAGTAGGTAATGAAACCTTAGAGATTGAACCTAGCAAGCCTTCTTTGGAAAACTTATTTATTCTCTCTTGTCCAATACGTCCTAATCTAGCATGCCATACAAATGTATCAACGTTCAAATCTTAGAAAAATAATAGGATATATTCATAGAAAAATAACGATCAACATAATAATTATACATATTTGGATCACAATCCAACACTACAAAGCCACATTCTACATGTCCAGATCCATAAAATACATTACCATTGTTTATACAAATAGAATTACACAAAAGTTCAAACTGAAACTTAATCTTAAAAGAACAACAAGGGAAATTAAGTTCCTTCATATCCCCGGTGCAAACAAGACATCATAAAGAAGAATAGTATGGCCACCATGCAAATGTAACTTACATGTATCGATCCATTTCACCTCCACTCTATCATCGTTACCAACATATATCACTTTGTACTAGCTGGAAATCGACGGAACTCCACAAACGCTTCTCGATCCCTGGTTACATGGTCTATCGTTCCTGAGTCTACAATCCACATAGGATAAGATTTCTCTAGCATAACAGTGCTTGAAACATAAACAGTACTAGAATAATTATTTATAAAAGTTACATTCTTTGGCTCAGGGCATTCCCAAGCAAAGTGACCCGGCACCTGACAGTTAAAGCATTTCAACTTGCTCTTATCTTTCTTCTTTCCAAACCATATACCCTTCTTATTGCATTTGTGTTTATTTGTTTTTTTAGGTCCCTGTCTAGTTTCTTTTCCCATCCATTTCCCACCTTTGAACCAGTTCTTCTTACGCTTAAAGCATAAAGCATTCCTAGAACTATATTCAGCCTCAAAAGTTCATCCCACATGTTTATTTGCACCAGGGCGCTCATCCTCTAGTTCCACATGGCGGGCAATATAGCAAATATTTTAATACTATCATTGTGAGTCAAATTAACTTCCAAATGTTCCCAATTATCAGGAAGAAAGCAGATCAAAGCCTAAACTTGTTGCTCACCTGAGAGTATGTGACCAGCTGACTTCAATTCCCTAATCATAGTGGACATGATCCACACATGCTATGTGATGTTGTGATTAGGAAGTTTCTCGTGTAAGTGTCAAATTTAGTAGTCAGCTATCTCAATCTATTCACTCTAGTACCACTATATTTCTCTCTCAAATATGCCCAGATGTCATGAGCAGTCGAGAACTACTCACACTTATATATGAGATCATCCACCGCGAAACTTACCAGAATTGCACGAATAGTGGAATCTTTCTTTTTCCATGTCTGGTAAGTTTCTTGATCTCTTCTCTGCTAAGTAATTTGACATACCCCTGAGTCTTCCATCATGTGGTTAATGCCCTTAAGGCAATTATGTTCCTCCAGCACATACCAAATTTTATGGCGCCAAGTGTTATAATTATCAGTATTCAATTTGTCACCCTTATTTAGGTCAGCTATGATATTCTTAGATACCATGGTTTGTCAAAATATTAGAAACAATCATATAAATGCCCATTTATGCACACATCATTTTTCGCTCATACATATTAAGTTTTGCGATAATTTCACACTAGACATGGAGTCGAAAGTTCAATAAGTTGTTAATCATCGTCCATATTCCTAAGGTTACATTATCACTAAATTAATTTCATAGCCCAAAATCACAAGTTCTAAGTCAAAATAACTTAACTCTTTCAATCTTAGGAGTCTCACTGAATTAAAAGATTAATCATGTACAAAATAAGCAAGACATTTTGAATAAATATGACAAATATGAAACATATACATTAATATCAAAATATCAAATATGTACATGCGATCATATTAAACATCTTTAAACAACTACTAAACATGAGAAATAAAATTTCACATTGTTCGATAATTTTGAACTAACCATACATATCTAAATTAATCATAAAATTCTCATTTTGTGAATTTCATTTTCTCTTCAAGATCCTGATCAAATAACTGTAGCGTAAAGGTGGTGAATTATCCAAAACTTCAATAGCAACATCATGCCAATATTTATGAAGTGTCCTCATTAGATGAAACATACTTTCCATCTCATATATATGCTATCCCAAATATATCACTTCTCAATGCATTACTATAGATATTTTATGTGTTGTACTAGGTTATGTCGTGGATCCATTTCATATTTTCTACAAGCACATAATTTTTTAATACGTTCCACAGCTCGTACTCTACTAGCTATTTCCCTAAGGGTGCTAAAAGTGCGCGTTGATCCAGCCATATCTGAACAAGCATCAGAATTGGAAACTAGTCATATGGATCGCATAACCTAATCAAGATTCACCACTCATGAACGTATAGAAAATGTGATATATCAAATACTTTCGGAGTATTTTTCATTTAAAAAAATGAGAGTACAAAAAAAACTCTCACTCGACAAATACCACTTAAAAAAATCAGAATTCAGTCAAGTTCAAAAATTATATATATAAATATTTTTGATTATCTAAAAATTATTTTAACTGCATAAAAAGATCAAGAATATTTGAGGGACCTTTGGAATAATCAATTTCCAAAAATATATATATATATTTTGGGACCAACATGCAACTTTTCAAATTTGTATTGGAATAAACAACATTCAAAAGCATGGGGACTAACATGCAATTTTTCAAATTACATTGGAATATTTAACATTCAAAAGTGTGGGGACCAGCATTCAAAAGTGTGGAGACCAACATGCAATTTTTCAAATTGCACTTGCAATATTCTAGGGACCAGCATGCAATTTTTTTAAGATGGAATTTGGAATTCCCACCTTTACTACAATAGTTTCATTTCAAGCTTCTTCTTTTTTTGGGTCCTGTTCCCCCAAAAAAAAAAGAAAAAACCCAAATTTCTATCAAAACTTCGGAAGCCCATAACTTCTTCAATTCAAGGCTAAAAATTATGTTCTTTATGCCTTTGGAAAGGTCTCAAGAAGATCTATCCACCATATAAAATGGGCGTGTGAAACTTAACGTACAAGAAATTATCATGCGATAAAGTTTCAATTTTCTCAACTAAGGTTCAATTTTTCTCTTAAAATATAAATCCAAATGAAGTAAAAAATTTCAGATATGTACTTCATATTATATGAACATACAATATAAATTTCATGAATTTATATGAAGTATATCAAAAGTTGTCAATAACGACATTCAAGCTTTGATACAAAAACAGAATTTATGAATTTCAATCATTCTAAAATAATTTTAGCATGTGTTTAAGCAAGAAAACAACATACTTAGGCTCTGATACCAATGTAAAACATGCTTGCATGCTTATAATCTAGTTTTATGTAGTGATACTTGCTTGAAATCACAAAATCGAGGTTGAATTATTAGATTTTCTAGTTTAGAGAATCCCAAATTCCTCGGGAACAAATTTGGAAACTCCAAGATTGATGGTCCACGGTGAACCAATCTCAACCCATTTCATTTCTTGTCCTGATTTTCTAACGATATTAAAGATCTAGCTATAAAGAGTTTGACGAAAACTCAGCTATAAATTCTCGTTCTGGTCCCCAAGCTCCACACACCCAAAATACATAATACATCGTCAAATAAAGTGTATTAAGAGTCTAGAAGAACCATTGCCTCGAGTAAAGAAGCTTTCTAAGATACATCAATAGTCGAAGGTACGATTTTCGATCCGCAAGATTTTTTATTTCTCTACCCAATTTGTTTCCACATACTTGTTTAGGATCGAGTTTGAGTCTTTCATTTGGTATCAAAGCTTGAAATCACCTCTGCCTGAGTGTTTCGCCATTAATCTACAAAAAACCTTTTTTTATGTGGAAAAACTTATTCTTCTTCAAATAATTTCAAATATCTCCATAAAATCAATTTTCTAAATTTTGTGTGGTTTTTAAACTTGAGTTTTGATGGAGAGAAGGTTTAATTTGAGGAGGTTAGAAATCAGGTAAGTTTCAGAGGTTGAAGACAATCTCTAGTTTTCTGACATTTACATATACAGAGGCCAATTATATATACAAAAACCACTTGAAGATGATGCTCTTTAGTGGACCATTAATTATTGGGCTCATTTGAAAGTCTTAAGTTTTTTTTTTTTATTTGTTGGGCCAATTGGAAAGGATATTTTTACTTGGGCTATTTGTTAACTGGGCCATTTAAAAAAAAAATAACCATTTCTATTTGGGACCATTTTTTTAGAATTAATTTTTAGGTCATTGGCTATGAGGCCATTTGAAAATTATAAAAAAAAAATTATTGGGCCATATGTGTTAGACATTTGAAAATGTATATTGATTGTTAGTTGTGCTATTTGGGAAAAGATATGCAATTGAATATTGGTCCATTTTTCAAAATTAATTGTTGGGCATATACATGTTTGTCAGGCCAATTAATTTTTAGTGTATTTTGGATTTTGGCCAATTATGCAGTTTGATTCTTGGGCATTTTTTCAACTTTGTATATGTCAATTATTTATTTTAGAATAATATATACAATTTTATGTCGTTTTAAATTGTGAAAATGCTCATATTTAGTTTGCATAAATCAATTATGTATAAATTATTTTATGCAATTTAGAATATTTTGTGCATAATCACAACATGTTAGTTAATATTGCGCAATTAGACTTATTCTCACGTTAAGTTAATCGTTTATGCATAAATTTTAATGCCTCTATATAATTTTGATTAATTAGGAAGTAGCCACAGCATCCTTAGTTAAGTAAAATTATATATTATGCTTGTTTAGGATCACATAAAGAGTTGTAGACATTGTAATTAATTATACTTAATATAATAAATTTTATCTCAGATAAATTTTTATTATATTTATATAATTAATTAGGATAAGATGTCATGTTACCCTTTTCATAATATACCCACAGGAATTATGGATTAGGATATAATTTGATAGTCTTATCATAAAGTTTAGAATAGAATATCAGATTATGACCATAATATACCCACTAATTATGAATTAAGTACATAATTTGATAATTATATCAATTAATATAAAGAATCTATTTGAATTAAAAATTTAGCCCACGGGCAAATTTTATATCAATAGATTCGAATTTAAACATGATTTACATTGGTAAAGCATGAAATTTAACTAAGTCTCATTTTTAACATGAGCATATAATTTATACAGCTAGTCAACATGCAAATTTTCTGATATCCGTTGTGATGTTCCCGAACTTAAGGGTGGTAATTATAAGTGTGGAAGGAGAGAATTTTACTCAATCTAGGGTGAATGGACATTGACTATGCAATTAGAAAAGATGAACCAGCTGCAATTACTGCGACTATACTCCAAATGAAGTTGCTCTTTATGAAAAATGGAAATGATCCAATCGCCTTAGTATGATGTTCATAAAGACAAATATCTCAGCTAGTATACGTGGTTCAGTTAATCAACATGAAAAAGTCCATAGATGATCAATTCATCACTTCAAATAAGCCACTGGCAAGCACTCGAATTATGAAGCTCTCTTCCATGAGGCTCATCACTGTGAGAGGTGTGCACGAGCACATAATGCAGATGAGGGATATTGCGGCTCAATTGAAGAACCTCGAGGTTGAGATGTCAGGATCCTTCCTGATGCACTATATCTTGAATTCTCTACCACCTACGAGCCTTTCTAGATCTCGTACAACACACATAAAGATAAATGGCCAATTAATAAACTCATGACCATGTGTGTTCAAGAGAAAGAGAGGCTCGTAATGGAACTGAGAAAATGTGCAATGCTAGTAACATGGGAAAAGGACAGAGCTCAAGCCAATAAGAAGGGAAAAGGTAAAATACTTCCCCAAGCGGACATTAAGAAGGAATCCTTGTGTTTCTTCTGTAAGAAGAAGGGACACGTAAAGAAGGAATGCGCCAAATTTTAAAAATAGCTTGAGAAGAAAGGTAATCCAATCTCATTTGTTTGTTATGAATCTAATATGGTTAATATTATATACAACACATGGTGTATTGATTCTAGTTCTACAATTCATATTTTGAATACCTTGCAGAGTATGTGAAACTTGAGGAAACTAGTGAAAAGTGAGCAAGGCATCCATTCACGAAACAAGATACGTTTACATATGGAATCTATTGGAACAAATAGTTTAACTTTAAGTAGTGGTTTTTATTTTAGATTTGGAAAAGACATTTTATATTCCAAGTTTGTCCAGAAATTTGATTTTAGTTTCAAGACTTGTACCTTGGGGTTATTCCTCTAATTTTTCATAATCAACTTTCAGTTTATTTTATGAATCTGATCTTGTTGGGAATGGTACATTATCTGATGGTCTTTTCTCTCTCAATTTGTAAAATAACACCACTTATAATGCTATGCACGTTCACACTAGTATTAAATGATGTGTTATGAACGAGGATTCTTCTAAATTACGGCATCGAAGATTGAAAAATATCTCCATAGAGCAGATTAAGAGATTAGTAAATGATGGGGTATTTAATGCTCTTGATTTTACTGATTTTGAAACTTGTGGAGACTGCACTAACGGAAAGCAGACCAACAAGTTAAAGAATGTGTCAATAGGAGTTCAAACATATTAGAAATCATACATACTGATATGTATAGTCCAGATATGGATTTACATGGTCAGAGATACTTTATCTCTTTTATAGATGACTACTCACGATACATGCATCTCTACTTGCTTCATAACAAGAACAAAGCATTAGAAGTCTTTAAGATTTTTAAGGTTGAAGTAGAGAAACAACACGAAAAGGAGATTAAGATTGTGAGATCAGATAGAGGTGGAGTATATTATAGTAGATACATAGAGAATGGACAAGAACATGGTCCGTTTGCAAAGTTTATTCAAGAGAATGGGATAATTTCCCAATACACCATGCCTGGTTCACCAGACCAGAATGGTATAACAGAAAGAAGAAATATAACATTATTGGACATATGCGGAGCATGCTTAGTAACTCCAATCTTCCTAGATCCTTGTAGACTGAAGCACTTAAGATGTCTATGTATATATTAGACTGAGTTCCAACTAAGACTGTCCCAAAGACACCATTTGAATTACAAGAAAGGTAGTTAGACCCAAGGACAATTAGTAGATGTTTCATTGGATATGCTGAAAGGTCCAAATGATACAAATTTTAGTGTCCGTCTCACAACTCTAGGATTGTGGAAAATTTCTTGAGAATGACTTGATCAATGAGAGCGATCAAATCCAAAACATAGTTTCTAAGAATGATCATTTAGGATCTCAACCTTCCACCTCAAGTGATAGATCGATTATTATTCACAGCACTCCTTAAGTTCAAACTGTTATTAAATAACCAATCGTTGAAGTTTCACATGCTACTGATTAGGTAATTCAAGAGTTGCCAAGGACTTTTGAACAACTGTTCGAACCACGTTCTTCTCAAGAAGATAATGACACAACATTAAAAATATTTACAAGAACAAAGAGATCAGCAATTCCTAGTGATTATGTTGCATATCTACAAGAATTTGACTACAAAACTGGAGCCATAAATGATCCTGAGTCTTTTTCACAAGCCATGAGTTGCAAAAAATCATAATTATGGTACAATACCATGAAAGAAGAGATGAATTCTATAAAGAGTAATGAAGTATGGAGTCTTGTTGAGTTGCTTGATGGTGCAAGAGCCATTGGATACAAATGGGTCTTTAAGACAAAGAAAGACTCATTAGACAACATTGAGAAATACAAGGTGAGACTCATTGCTAAGGGATTTACTCAAAAAGAAGGAATAATTACATGGAGGCCTTCTCTCCTGTATCTAAGAAAGATTCCTTGCGCATCATTTTAGCATTAGTAGCCCATTTCGACTTAGAATTGCAACAAATAGATTTGAAAATGGTATTTCTCAATGGAGATCCAGATGAGGAGGTTTGCATGAAACAACCTGAAAGTTTCCCTTTAATGATGGTGAGCATTTGGTCTGCAAGCTCAAGAAATCCATATACAGCTTAAAACAAGCGTCCCGTAAATGGTATTTCAAATTTCATAATATAATTTCTTCATTTAGATTTGTAGAAAAACTCATAGATCAATGTATCGGTGGGAGTAAGGTCTATTTTCTTATTTTATATATAGATGACATTCTATTTGCGACCAATAATAAGGGTTTGTTACATAAAGTAAAACAATTTCTCTCTAAAAATTTTAACATGAAAGATATGGGAGAGGCATCTTATGTCATTGGCATTAAGATCCATAGAGACAGATTTAAAGGCATTTTAGGTTTGTCTCAAGAAACCTATATTAATAAAGTTTTAGAGAGATTTCGGATGAAATATCTTCACCAAGTGCAGCTTCCATTGTTAAAGGTGATAGATTCAATTTGAATCAATGTCCCCAAAAAATTATTTTGAAAGGGAACAAATGAAGAACATTTTATATGCTTCTACCGATGGAAGCATGATATATGCTCAAATCTGCGTAAAACCTGACATTGCATTTGTTGTGGGAATGTTGGGATGATATCAGAGTAATCCGGGTATGGACCACTGGAAAGCTGCAAAGAAAGTAATAAGGTACCTTCAAGGAACAAAGAACCACAAGCTTATGTATAAACAAATGGACAATTTGGAAGTAATTGTCTACTTAGATTCAGAATTTGCTAGCTGTGTTGATTCACGCAAATCAACATCAGGAATCATGATACATCTTTATGATAGCTGATGGGACTGTATCTTAAAAGAGTGTTAAGCAGACCTTGACTGCTACTCCATTATGGAAGCTGAGTTCGTTTCTTGTCTAAAGGCTACTTCACATGGTGTATAGTTAAAGAGTTTCATATTTGGGCTTAGAATCATGGATTCTATTTCTAGGCCATTGAGAACATATTGTAACAATTCAGCTGCTATCTTTATGGCTAAGAATAACAAAAATCGAAGTTGAAGTAAGCACATCGACATCAAGTTTTTAGCTATAAGGGAACGTATTAAAGAAAAGAAAGTGGTCATTTACCGCATCAGTACTGATTTGGTTATTACTGATCCTTTGACTAAGGGCATGCCACCATTGAAATTCAAGGATCATATAGTGTCAATGAGACTTGGTTCCATTATGTACTTTTTCATTATGTGAAAATTGTTATTTTAATGAAATTCTTAGTTATTGTGATATTTTCTCATATTCGTGCATGCTTTAATTTATTTGAGAAAATATGTCGTTAATAGGACCAAGAATAAACATAAAGTTTATTCATTAAGTAAAAGTTCCCACATAAAGAATAATACTTCGGAAATTAGATAAATTGTAATTCATGGAAGGTAATAATCATTATTAGAGAATTTATAGCCATGATTCATGTATTTGTTTCTTAAGGATTATATTGACTGGGATTAAGTTAAGAGATTGGGTTAAACGTGTGGACCAAGTGGGAGAATGTTGAAATTTCCAGTTAAGAGAATCCCAAATTCCTTGGCAACAAATTTTGAAACTCCAAGATTGATGGTCCGCGTTGAACCAATCTTGCCTTGTTCCATTTCTTGTGCTGATTTTCTGGCGATATTAAAGGTTTAACCATAGAGAGTTTGATGGAAACTCCGCTATAAATTCCCGTTTTGGTCCCCAAGCTCCACACACCCAAAATATAGTATACACCATCAAATAAAGTGCATTGAGAGTCTAAAAAAACCATTACCTGGAGTAAAGAAGCTTTCTAAGATACATCAATGTCTGGAGGTATGATTTTCGATCCGCAAGATTTTTTATTTCTCGATCCACTTTGTTTCCGCATACTTGTTTAGGATCGAGTTTAAGTCTTTCAAGAATCACTTGCCTTTCATTTGATTGCTTTCCACGCCGTCTTGTACCCACTTCTTGGTCAAAAATTCGATCACAAATGAAGGAATTTGATAGCCACAATCTAATAACCAAATTTGAGATGTTATTATTCCAAAATCCAGCCACAACACTCATATTGTTTTCTGTCGTTCTGAAAATCTGAATTTCACCATGTGTATTTCCAAATTTTGGTGGAAAGGAAGTTATATGGAAGAAGTTAATCGAGGGAGATTAAGTTTAAAATTTAATTTCCAACTCCTCCCTCTAAAATTCATCTCCATGCAAGCCGGATCGGGTCAACCCACATAGGCGGCCCATTTTTTCTTCCAACAGTTAGGGAGAAAAATTGTTGGGACGTGTTAGTTTCTTTTGATTGGCAAGATTAGGGCAATCAAAACAGAATTTGGAGGTCCGATAGGTTCAGATTTGGATTCTCCTGCTAGCAAGATCTCATAGGATAATAACTCAACTTCATAATCAAAAAAAATTAATAGAGTCATGGCGGAGAGTAAAAGAAGCTGAAACAATAAAAGGAATGTAGGTAGGAATGTTTAAACCATTGTTGACACAGTTAACAAGATCATCATCATCGACGAGTTTTCCAAATACAGCAATCTAGTCAGCAAGAATATTAGTTGATTAAGTAACTCGAATCATTAACTTGTTTGAGGTTCTGAAGTTGGCTCGTCAGGTGGTTAGCTAGAGACTCCCACTCTTGGCGAGTAGTAATAAAGCCATAGCTGTAGGAAAGTACAGCATTAGCCAAGGTTGCATTAAACCAACTTAAATGGCGAAGGTTGCACTGGGCTTCAGCCCAGTACATTCTTGGCCCAGATCCTATTTTGCTTCGTAAATTTTTCTTTAAAAAATATATTTTGGCCCAAATTTAGAATTAGCCCACTATCCACTTTCTCTAATATTTGCCCACTTCTGGCCAAATTTCTTAAATGGACCAAATTTTAGAATTATCCCACTTTGAAATCTCTTGCTCAAAATAATAGAAATTCTTTCCAAATTTAGCTCTCGTTTGAGCCCCATTAATTTTCATTACATTACATTTCATTTTTTTCTCTCCTATTTTCAACCACACAATTTTTCATAAAATAATATTACATGTAAATCGAAAATTTTTCATTTTTTTCAACCACTCATTTTTCAAAAAAATACTATTTCACTCATTAATTTTTTTCACATAATGGGAGCCAAACAGGAGCTTAATATGGTCGGTGAAGTATAAAGAACAAGAACAAGTGAACAACATTATTTTTGCTGCAATAGTCCAAAGAAATAAAACCCAAATGGGAGGATAGAATTGGATTAATTGATGTTTTAGACCTTCACATCAAAAAGTATATCCATGTTAGTAGGCTTATGAGCAAGAAAACTATTTAATGAAACTAACCATGCATATATAATATGGTGGTGGGGACAAAAAAAAAATAATAAAATTATTGAAAATCTTGAAAGGAATTAAAATTTAAGTTTTTGTCTATTTCATTTATCAATTATACTTTAAGTTAAAAATACCTATTAACCATGAAATAGATGTTATCAAACTAGGTAACTTGCTCTATATTTAATTTTATCAGTAGAAATATAATATTTCTTAAAAGTTTATTTATCTATAAATTAACATTATTAAAATTATATTATTGAAGTGAGTCAAACATGATAGCGAAATAAATTTAATTTCTCTGAACTCTCGATATTCTTAGTCAGTTTTTCCTACTTCAAGTGGAATTAAATTGTATCGATATAGAAGACTAATACCCATATTAGATAATATTTTTCAGAGCAGTGTATTTTGACTAAAAACTTTTAATAATTGGAATGACTTGTTGTTCCCTTTAGGCTTTGAGAGAGTTTTTCTTAATTTTTTGTTGGTGGATATACATCATTTGTTCATGTCTATCATGCTTTCGCACATTTTGTATTTTCTAGGGAAGTGTCAAGACTCTTTATTTGGCAAGAAAAGCTACAAAGATTTAGTAAGGCATCTTAAGGATTGATATTCTTATACTTATTCGAGTATTTGACTCACTTTGTCATTAGTGTCACAAGCTTAGTTTTTTAAACTATATTTGGTGTGGGATGGAGCATCTCTCATGGCGTGAGTTCATTGAATTTTTTTTTTTTTTATTATAATTTCAGCCTACCTTAACGTCTTTTTTTGACTCCATCCCTACTTAAGACAAATTGGTATTTCTTTATTCAGCGGAGAAATTTCGAATTGACATCAGCAGTAACTTGTCCTTCTTTAAGCGGACGAGATTTCTCGAGGCATGGTTCTGATCCATCCACAGGACCCACGAGATCGTTAGCACAGGGAGAAATTGAGACACCCAGTTAAGATAATTGGAGCATCTAGTTTGACGGAAACAAGTTGGACAATATTTGATGGAGAGAAATGAGTAGAGCGGAAGAGGTGGTCATAAGGAAATCTGTATTTGAATTCAAGGGCTATCCTTAACAGGTAAATCTTCTCTTGATGTTTATTTTATTTTGAGGACTCTTAACAAATACTAGAAAAGGAAATGTTGTGTGAGAGATTATGAATAGCAAAACCAAAGTATCAAATGTTGCCATGGTTAGTGGAAAATTCAGAGCAGGACGTGAAACTTTTTATTTTATTTTATTATACTTTAAATTTAAATTGTATCTAGAAATTTTAATAATAAATAAATCAGCAAACGGGAAAACAAACCTGCGCCACCTCCCGGAAATACCCAATAGGTGGGGCGAGCCTGAATCATTTTTTTTTTTAATTTAAATAATACTTCATAAATTAGATCACAAATGAGTGATTTTTTATCCTAAAAAATTGATTTTTTTACCGCTATTTCATTATTTCAACAATAATTTTTGACTTCTTTTCTTATATGTGGGCCCCTTTTTCTCCCAAAATCATGACCAAATAGGCCCTAAATGGGGAAAAAGAAAAATGACCCCATCACGTTTGTCAAAAAAATTCTAATGGGACAGGACAAATACGACTCTCCTTTTATTTTGTTCCATATTTATATTTTAAAATTTAACTCGTATTTTTCAAAATAATAAATAAGCAAAAGGATACGTATGAAACATAATGAAATAGTCACTTTGAAATTACATCTAAAATGAGAGATGGAAAGGAGTCACTACAAAGAAGTTCGAAAAAGTTTTCAATAGGGATATCTAAAGTAGATGGCACTTCATAAAGAAACAAAAAATGGACCTGCCATCCTCGAGGGGGAGGGCAACCCCATTTTGTCCCCGTTGTTATCGCTATTTAGGTGTGAATCATAATCACGACGAAATGTACAACATTGATCCATACCTGTTCAGGCAGTCAAAAGTTTCTTTAGCTTGATCCTTCATAAGGCGATTTCCTAACATTATTTAGCATAATTTGTCCACACAGAACTTGTTTGGTATATAGTCCTCAGAATAACAAGATTTTAGCTTATATTTGTTTTCTTTAATAATACAAAATGTACTTATAGTGCACAACTTTTAAGGTGAGTTGAAACAATCAAGGCAAAAGATGGTTTTTAACCATATGGTATGTAAATGAACAGAACTTTTCCAGAACAGATAAAATCAAAGAATGTAATTAGTAAGCAAAATAAACTTCTACAGAAGCAAAGGGGCAAACTTAATTTTAAAAAAAAAAGGAACAAAAAAAAAAAAAAAAGAGGATGAGTACAGATAAAACATTCCTATGGTTAATACTATTGGCATTTTGAAATGGTATAAGATAGAAATGAAGCAAACATTCATCAACTTCAAAACATTATACCCTTCATTGTTCCAAGTTTGAACCACTATGCATCTCCAGCAGTAGCATAGATTGGCCCATTAGATCTGAATCCACGACCCCGGCCACGAGTTCCCCTCCCACGGCCACGACCTGCAACAAAAAGTCCATGAGATGCTGGCTATCATATATACAACAGGCCAAGCTTAACTTATGTGCGAGAGGCTGCTCTATTTCTTTTATACGAGTACAGCTTAGTAAAAAGACTACAGCTCATGAAATTTTAAGGAAAACAACAAATAGAGGTCAAAGCAATTGAGCTTACTAACAACAAACAATTGGTATTTTCGACCTACAGTATCCAGTTTCTCACACAAATTGCCTAATCTTACTGGGAAATTGAAATAAATAGTGAAGAAATGTCTACCTCGGCCCTGAAGAGGTGCTTCTTGATTGTAGCCTCCAGCATCATGCTGAGTATCCACCTGAGAGCCACCGTACCCTCCCCTACCACGGCCTCGGAAATTGTTACCTCTGCCACGTCCCCTACCCCGGGAATATCTAGGATTCCGATCATAACCTCCATCCTCGTACTCAATAGGTGCAAAACCATTCCCTAAAACGGCATACAGCTACCGTATTATATATAATACTTTTAATAAAGTGCTCATACTTTCAGAAGCCCAGATATGGAAGGTTCCACAAACCTAGTTACAAAACCAGTTGCAAAAACTGCTAACAATTCCAAAACAGAAGGTACAGTTGAACAGGAATTACCCTACCACTCTAACAGTCCATGGCTCTAGGCTCAACCTTAACTAAAAAAACCGTTGCAATTTACTTGGCCAAACAATATAAACTTTGCCTTACAACCACCCGCTGGAGATGAGACTTTTCGTGCCTCCCACCCTTGAGCAGTCCATATCAAACCCCAATATGACACCAGTGGTGTTTTCCATGGAAAAAACAATCGTCATGAAAATTCCAACAAAAACAGAGACGTTCCGCTTCATCATATATGAAGCTTATTGCAGCTTGATCAACACAAGTCACCTAAAGTTTCACGAAAGTTTCTGCAATTATTCTTAGAATGTTGAGCACTTTCGTCTCAGGTTTATTGTTTGATTCATTTTATATACCAATTTTTTGATTTCAAACCCAAAATTTGAACCCAGTGTGGGTGATCTGTTTCTTATCTCGAGTTTTCATATATCCAATCTCTCAACACTGATGCAGAATTTAAACAGGATTCAGCCCCTAAACTAACAATTATAGATTTTTCATCTTTTTCCTTAAATCTCCTGCTTCCCGTATCTTTCAATTTTAATTAAAGACCTATTCAAAATCTATTTTATAACTTCCCAGAATCACTTCCTTCTCTCCGTATATTGGAAACAGCATGAGATTTTCAATCATCGATTTTCTGCACATGTTGTACATTTTTGGGGTTTTACTATTGATGAATCCCTGAGTGGAAGGAGTTTAGAGAATGAAATCTTGAAAGTGGGTGTTATCAGAAAGATTTCAGGTATAAGGTTCCAGAGAAATAGAATCCACGCTTATTAAAAAAATTCACATACTTCATTTTCCTTCAAGGATTAAATTTCCATGCATTAGTTTTTAAATTTTTGTCAAGCCATTACATTCCTCTATATTTTTCCAATATTACATTAAAAAAAAAATGCAGTTTTTCAAATACAATATTTTTGTTTTGAATTCTCTTTGATGACTATGACATAATATGGGATTTCACATTTCGCGGGAAAGAACAATTTAAGGTTTAAGCCTTTGTCACATGAGAGACCAAACACCATGCCTCTTGCTATCGCTTTTAAAAAACCATCATTACCAAGACTGCACCAGGAAAATCAATATCATCAAATGAAGGTGAGATAGTTCAACAGAATGGAAGCAACCTAATGTGCATAGCTCAATAAAGAATAGTTCCAATCAAAATAACATTTTGACAAGGCAGAGCAGTAAGCATTGTAAAGATAAAGACAGATCTCTATTCCATCCAAGTCCAGAAAATATACACAACTGGAGATCTTAGTAGCACACTATGTATCATTCACAGACCAGAAATAATTGGAAAGTCACTGGTTAAACCCCCCAAAAGAAGGAAATCATCAATTAGATTTCATACCTGGTGTAGCTCGATACCTCCCCCGCTCTCTACCAAAACGGCCTCTTCCACGAGCAGTTGGTGATCCCTCTGCACAATCAAAACATATTAAAAAGATGCTTTTGTCGAGACATAGTTTGAAGAAAGACAAGGATCACAGGACTTCACAGCACCTGCTTCATATTCTGTAGGCACCTTCACCTGGTCAGCTGGTAGTGGAGGTTGGTACCTACCAGAACATAGAAAAAGAAATAAAAAATTTAATATTCGTAATTTTACTTTACTTTCTGTTTACAATAACAATGTTGAAGAATTGCAAAATGAAGTGATATCATTAAATTGTCACTCTTAAGAAATTCATATAGCGAAGATTATAGACTTGTTCGCGTTATTATTTTGCTTAGCATGAGGTAGATGAAATGAAAAAGACATGAACTTAAAAATGGAAGAATACGATAACTCACCCAACATTTCTTGTATCCAACTCCTTCTTTGAGAGCGTGATTGAGACCACCGAAACCTTCCTTGTAGTTTCCAGACTGTAGCATGTAGAGATGTTGTTACAAGAGCCAAGTATATATTTTCATATAATTAAGAAATCCTTACAACAGGAAATTATTTCGTCTCACAAGTTTATCATGTTTCATTTCCAAAATCAATTTGAGGTGCTCTTACGTTTGGAGGCCTTCCTCTAATGGTTCCCACGTGTCAGTTATGTCAGTAGATTGAATAGCTGTGATTTGGTGAAGACCAACAATTCTCCTCTGCAATACAAATAGTGCATCATATATCCAAATCATCTTCCGAAATCATGACATATAGTGATGAGAAATATACAGAGAGAACCATAGGCAAGAAGAACCTTAATCAACTCCACAATTGTTACAGTTTTGTTGATGGCCCTGCCCATTGCTTTTAACAGAATTTCATCTGAACCCTTTTCCTACAAAAAATGCATTGTATAATCAAATCCATAAGATATATCCGAGAAGTAATGCGCGGAAGAAATCATCCATACTAGCAGCCATTACATTTTTATATGATATAATGGTAAAAAATCTACGCAAACGAAGATTATACTAGTAACATTGGTCTTAAGTAAACAATCATAACATGCTAGGCTTTTCTCCAATAATCTTAACGTTAGATACATATATCCTTTCTTGAAATCCGTTCGATCCAACTTTTCATTGAAATGCTTTATGAAATAAAATCTTTACAACCACATAATAACTACAACATCTTCTAATATAGGATTGCATGACTCTTGTCAATAGAAACTTCTATAACCCAACCATCAAACTTGTCCTTCCCCTAATTTGTATTCAAGTCGGTCTCTGCCACTTTTGCTGTAAGACCGCATTATTAATCTATTAATTCTAATATAATCACACAATCAATTCATTCAAATTCTGGTCTCCTTATGGATATTTTGCCCTCTAAAAGTGTAGCAGTTGATTCCATAAAGCATACCTAGCAAGACAATCCGTATATACAACCTGTGATATAATCTGGTAGGTGTCTTCCAACCACTTAGCACATTGTGTTTCCATTTAGTAAACTCGCTAATATTAGCTAATATACACCCTTGTCAAATTTTCTTGTCATTGATAATCGTACTTAACTACCAAGAGAAATACCTTATGGGACAATGTGATTCTATACCGTAATTCAACTGGTATCCTTTTTCCTGATAAGATTGAAACAATATTCTAAATATTTTTCTCGATTTTACTTATTTTCGAAACCTGTAGATTCTAAAATGCTCTTCTCCATAATACTGGGAAAAGAAACTCTAATTTCTTTATACATTAAACAACACGTAAATTTTACTGTAATAAAAAGGAAACTTGCAAATTGAACCAATCAATAAATTAACAGAGTCCATTTCTATAAGCAAATAAATGCTAAACCATGCAAACGGCATTAATCACAAAAGGGATGCAAACTAAACTAAATTATCAGGTAAAAACAGATATAAACACGTAAAAAAAATAATAAATAAATAAATAAATAATTATTTATTTATTTATTTTTCATACATATACATAACTACCTCAAGCAGAGTCATGGCATAAGTAATATAGTTCCGCATCCTCCCTTGGCTTGTAATCCGAATCTCATTCTCATTAATCGGTGTTTCCAATTTTGGTTTCTCCACCTTTTGGTACCGATCCATGCTCTACCAAAAAAATTAAAAATAAATAAAAAAAAATCCAGTTTCAGTTATTAACAATGAAATACATAAAAAATTGATCTAATTAACAATTAAGAGAGATAAAAGGGCGTAACTAGTGGAAAAAATTGAATAGCAGATCAGGAAAGTAAATTAAATTGAATTCTACTTTTGGTTATAATTAAAAACGCAGTTGAACAATAATTTGCTCTATGATGCTAAGCCCTCTTCTTCAGCTCCGTTTCTCTGTTACGCCCAACTGGTATTTGCAGCGAATTCTAGACAATTTATTGGCAGTTATGGAGGTGCCCTAGTTCCAGTTAACTGGTTCAACTGTTTGATTTGGATTGGGGAGTTGGGAACGGGGATAAACTTATCCTCACGTAGGACAAGCCAAACGGTTAATTAGGCCCCATTTGGTATAGCTCAAAAATCCAATAGAATTTTAAGTTAGAATTAATAATTAATTTTAATTACATAAGATTCATTATTTTTATCAATTTTTCAATTAAGTATTTTTTTAATTTTTAACAAAATTTACTAAAATTTAATTTTTTTTTTTTTAATATACCAACCATGGTCCATAGGCTCAATGCCAACTCTACCACAAGAAATAAATGTTAGAATTCGCCTTTGGTCATGAGTTCGATTCCTCCTACTAATACTTTTTTGATCGAGTCTGTCGCACTGAATTTGTCTAGTGCAATTTATCTGACTGACGTGGTTTACAGGCTATTGCATCAGTCAAGGGTTTATTCAATGTGCACCCGAAAAATAGCGGCGGCTGTGGATTCCTCCATCATAAAAAATAAATAAATAAGTAAATGCATTCATTTTCTATGGTGAAGGTAATTATGTCAGCACTTTTTATTAGTTATTATACATCATATTGTAATTGAATTTAAATTTATTAATGTTTGCTCATTGCAGTGTTTATATTTTTAATTTTTTCTTAACACATTTTTATTTTCAATATTTTATTAATTATCATATCTCAACTCTAATAATAGTTTTCATCCTAAACATATATTGTAAGGTCATAAAACGATTTATTTACCCACTATACTTGAAAAAAGGCACACGCGACAGGTATTTTTTTTCCACATTCCTAAGCACACAAGAGGGTGAAGGGCTGTTTAGAATTCAAAAGGGTGAGAAAAACCATTTGAACATATTTTGAGAAAAATAATCATAAGAGAGGAGATTTGATAATTAATGAAAGATCAAAAATAAAAATTGGATCAAAATTAAGTTGGGGATATAAGTGTTTCCATCAAAAAGGTTGATAACCTTAAATCAATAAGAACGTGGTGCCACATATTGAACGGTTATGTCGATATTGTTTGTCCATTCCAAGATAGACATATATAACGATAACTTCTCTGTCTATCTTTAGTTTCACTGGATTAAGAAGGGTGTATTTAATTGTAATAAGTCTTTAGGGTACTAAATTTTAAGTAGAAAGCACTCAAATAAAATATCAAAATTTATCTCTCATTAATCACGAGATTTTAGAAGACTTCACAAAATAATAATAATAATAATAATAATAATAATAATAATAATAATAATAATATACCTATTTTTCTTGTTCTCTCTTTTATTAATCATCTCTATTTTCTATGGAAAAAAATTAAATTGGATTCTTATAATATTTTTCCATCCATTTTTTGTGAAAAATGTCTATTTTTAATTAAATTATGAATTTTTATATAGACTATTTTATAATTAAATTAAAATATATTGATTCTTTTATTTTTAAAGTATATTATATTAATAATATTGAATATTTATTTTTTTATCACATATGTATAAATTTTATTATTATTTGTTTAATTATGGTCTTTAAATTTTTATTCATTTTAAAATATTTTTTATTATATGGCAATGGCAATGGCAAGGGCAAGGGGAAGGGGAAGGGGAATGAAAATTGTGGGAACCATCGCCTCGTATATGAAAACTTCACTCTATTGCACTAGATCTACGTGAATTCTACTTCAAATGAAAATCTTAAAAAGTCTTTTGAATTCTACAAAAGTTTGCAAAGCTTTAAAATAAAGGTCTGTGGAAGTCTATAAAAGGCTTCCATTAATTTCATACAAATTTATAAAAATTCACGAAATCCACAAAAATCATCGCTTAAAAAAAAGTCCATCAAAATTTTCAAAAGTCTCAATTGAATACATCTCCTAACTCTTTTTAGAAGTTGAGGTGTTAATTCAACCAGTTTGGATTGGAATTTTCCAGCATGATAAGTAACATGAAAGGTTTGCTCCTACTACTCAAAAATCACTAAAGTAAAAATATCTCTTTTCTCTGGGAATCATTTTTTGAACAATGAAATCCATAACATAAAGGTGGTCAAGTGCTAAAAAAATCGTATATTATTTCTGATTTTTATGTCTTTATCTCAGTGAAAAGATCAACTGTCGAATCCTTTTATTTTGAATTAAAAAAAATAATCCAAATGAAACCATCGAGCAACTACAATTGAATTTTCACTAGGGTCAAGTTTCAAGTTTGATCATATTTTATTTGTTCAATGGGATAATAGGATTTTTTTCGCCCAGATAATCTCTTTATTAGATGACTAATAACTCGATGGAATTTGCAATACTTGGGATGATAAACCAGACCTATCTCTTCTAACCTTTTTAGTGATGTAAGTTCGATTATCTTCGGCTTGAGAAATCGATCTAAGATCATGGAGACTTTAAAGTATAAGAATGAGTAATTATTTTCAAGTTCTTTCAAAGTTGGAAGACCATTCTTTAGAACTCACACTGTGTTAGATTTGAACTCTGGCTTTGACTTTTGAAAAGTGATCTTTGTGGAAAAGGATGGAAATTGTCATGGCTTATATGGACTTAATTAACTTACAGTCCTTATTTACTTCATTCTCAAAATTTTCTTGTCACGTAAATCACTTGATAAGTAACTTTCATGCCTTGGAATTTGGATCTCTAGTTCATGAGCATGTGTGGCCAATTTTTCAAGATAGTGAGGCATATTTGCCTTGAGATTATAAAGTAAACGTAAATAGGTATGCTTCACTAACACGTTCTTTGCAATTAAGAATGAGGTTTCTCAAATGTTTTATATTCTCTATAGTCTATACTCTAAGACCAGCTCTTCCTTGTTCTGCTTCGTCCTATCAAGTTTTGGAAGGCTGGTTGTTCGTTAGCACTATAAAAGTGTATTAAGAACTCCAGCTCAATTTAATTTCAACTATCGATTGATCAATTTGTACGCAATTCAGACATGCCCTTGAAATAGCGTACAAACGGCTTTACCATGATATCATTTTAGGTCTCGACATTATTACATGTTTCAATTAAATGAGCCGCATATTGCTTTGGGTTTCCCTTTCCATCAATATATTATAACTTCGAAGGTTGGCAACTGAACAATATCCTAATTTCATCGATCCTACAGTTGTATGGTTGGACATAAACCAATAAAGACTGCTATAAACCACCATACCGGTCATGGATGGTGCTAGCAATCATATATTGGAGTTGTTAGACGAACACATAGAGGTTAATTATCACTTGGAGATGTATGTAAGTGTATTGCTTATATGCAACCTAAAAAATGGTCAAGTGGCTGACCATGGCGAAAATGGTGGTCCAACACTACCTTACACACTTCAATTAAGTCTCAAGCTTTATATGAGATTAAACCAACAAGCTATAAGCCACTATTAGCAAGCAAATGTGGCAGTTGTGGAAACCAACAACTAAGGGAAAAAAACTTGGCACAAGCTAGGGAGGATGAAAAATTTAGGCTGATAAGCGACAAAAATTCAAATTGGGGGCAATGCCCAGCATCACTGCTTGACTTGATATGTTTATTTTTTATTGAGTAAATTATAACGTCATCTGTTTATTTTCGAGTAAATTTAACCAATAATCACTGAACTTTACACTTAATTACTACTTGCTCACTCATTTTTCACATATTACTGAATGCTCATTCATCTTTTCATATAATTACTCATTCAACACTCGTCTTTTTAAATAATTGGGCTACTTTTACGGCAAATTTTCGACAACTTTCGACCACAAAGAATGTCGAATTTTGATACCGTTGGAAAGCTCACGATATCCTCTTCAATTACCACCCAAAATCTCATTATAACTCCAAGGGATTCGATCGAAGAATTGCCTTAAAAGTCGCACAAAAATTCTGAAAATCTGGGCAGATTTTCAGATTTTCGGGTGACTTTTAAGGCAATTTTTCGACAACTTTCGACCATCAAAACTATCTAATTTTGATACCATTGAAAAGCCCACAATGTCCTCTTCAATTACCACCCAAAATTTCCCAATAACTCCAAAGGATTCGGTCGGAATAAACCCACAAAGTCAGCGTCCCGAACTTTGTCCAGATTTTCGCCTTTTCAAGATGCTGATTTTGTAGGTTTATTCCGACCGAATCCTTTGGAGTTATGGGAAAATTTTGGATGGTAATTGAAGAGGACATTGTGGGCTTTCCAATGATATCAAAATTCGATAGTTTTGAAGGTCGAAAGTTGCCGAAAAACTGTCTTAAAAGTTGCCCAAAAAATCTAAAAATCTGGGCAGATTTTCAAAATTTTTGGGCAACTTTTAAGGCAATTTTTCGATCGAATCCCTTGGAGTTATAATGAGATTTTGGGTGGTAATTGAAGAGGATATCGCGGGCTTTCCAATGGTATCAAAATTCGACATTCTTTGTGGTCGGAAGTTGTCGAAAATTTGCCGTAAAAGTCGTCCAATTATTTGAAGAGACGAGTGGTGAATGAGTAATTATATGAAAAGATGAGTGAGCATTCAGTAATATGTGAAAAATGAGTGAGCAAGTAGTAATCAAGTGTAAAGTTCAGTGATTATTGGTTAAATTTACTCGTTTATTTTCCCTTATTATCATGTCTATTTAGATTAATTTCATAATTTTATATTTATTGTGCAAATAATATGATTATCTCATCGTTAACTATAATTTTTTTTCTTCAGTGAAATGTACCTTGGATGCTCTCGACAATCAAAGTGCTTTATTTTAACTATGGTACGTTTATAATTTTTCAAGATTGAATTTAGTTATATAATATATTTATTTATTATGTGCTCAAGACTAGTCTTTTTTACGGATTGAACTTAGACACCAAATGGGAAGTTTTTTTTTTTCTTCTTTTCCTTTTTCACGCATTTTTTTGTGTAAGTTAATTTATATATAATAAGTGGATAGTTAATAATGGAAGTTAATAGTAAGAGATTAAAAGTGTATTTATATAATTAACAATAATTATATCCCAATAAGCCCCTGATAGTCATTATAAAGAGAAATTGAAAGAAAATGATGTTTTGAATAATAAGTTTTTAGATAATATGTGCTTAAAAAGTAGATAAAATATTGAATTTATGTGTAAAATATATTATTGTGTGAATGTGTGATTGAAAATGAGTATGATAAATAAAATGAATCAAATCGAAGTTAAATATCATTAGATTAGAAAGATTCAACCTATTTCTTCACCTCCTTGCAATCACGTCAAGAAGCTGGCCCTCCCCCTACTCATCAGGGCCGGTCCTGGGCACAGGCAAATGAGATCTGTCTCAGGCCCAAAACCACAAAAGGCCTATTTTGGCCCAAAGAATTTTTTTTTTAAATATTAAAAGAAGGAAAAGAAAAAGTAAAATAGTTTTTTTTTATTAATTATGAGATGATTGAGATATTTGTTTGTTGTTTTAATATTAAGTTTTAAGTTAACAATATGTTGCATAATATATCATTGAATTTTGCATTTACGTTGATTTTGGGGGCCTAATTTTTAGACTTCGCCTCGGGTTCCGACAATCACAGGACCGACCCTGCTACTCACCTGTCATTTGCTTTACGTTCTAGAATTTTGAATCTTCCATCTCGAGACAAGGTACTAGGATTAACATTATATTCTAGTCAACCCGCATACTGGAATTCTATTTAATCTTCTAAAATGATGTCTTAAGAGCTTATTCTATAAATTGTTTTTTTCCCTTATTTTCTTTTATCGAATGGCTATATTGCTAACCATGCAAGTTATGTGGTCTCTTTAGTTTGAGAGAAAATGAGTAGACAATATGTTTCAGCACGCTATTTGCGTAGACATGCATAAGTAGAAACGCAAGGGTTTAAAAACCAGAACATGGTATTAAGTTGACAATTGTCTTTTCTATATAATTTAGAAATAAATTCTCACTATGTACAGACATCTTTACTTGTATGTCAATATTCATTATTTAATCGATGCACGCTACAGCATGCATATATAATTGCATGTTAGTACACGTTATTTAACATTTTTTCTGCTTGTACAGAAACAAAAGTGACCAAATTGCACCAGATGCCATGCGCCACATCAGCATCTGGTTGATTTTTTTTTCTTTTTTTTTTTTTGAAATTATTTAATTGGATGATGCCATATGTATTCTGTAAAAATTCTGGCAAAGAAATTCTGTACACATAGCACCTCTGAGTTATTTAGTACTACTAGTCAGGGTTGAACGTGCATTGTACGTTTTTTGAAATACTTTATAAGTACTGTAAAAGTAATATTTGATACTAATCTGTTGGGAGAATTTGATAAGTCTCAAACGAACTAAAAAATTTAGGATAGGAATTTAAAAAAAAAAATTGTACTCTCAAAACTCAACTTCTATGATTTAAATTTTTTGTAATGATGAAATACTAAAAATTAGCAACTGTCTTATACTATATTTAGTATATAAGAATTAACTGCTAATACATGAATTTAAACACCCATTAAAATTTCTAAATACATGAATAGAAATAAATTCATTTATAATAACTCTAGATTCTTGTAGATCAAGATTCATTGAGTCTAAATTAATGTAAATGTTAATTAATTGAGAATTAATAACACGAAATTCATACATGACAAGAATTTTGTAGTATTTATTGCATATTAAAAAACTAAAAGTTGGGTATTATTGAAATAATTGAATTGCAGTAGAGTAAAAGTTGTCTAAAAAATTATTTCCAGTTGATATGATATTTAAGATATTATAAATTATAGACTACTTGGAACATATTTAAATATTTTTTTCTTTATTAATGGTTAAAAAGGTGAATAAATAAATGAACGGTAATCAATTATGACCTTTGGCACATTGACTTCGTAAGCGGCTAAAGAAATCTACGATCATTATTCTAATAGAATTTCTAAGGTTTTCAGTTAAATGAACCTCCTTTCGTATTCACTCGTGTGTTACAATGTCATAATATGATTGTATTGCATAAATTGTTAATATTTGGTAATGTATTTTGTTATGTGTCATTAATGTAACTCATGTATATTGATGTATGTCGATACATTTGTAATCATGTATGAAGTAAAGTTTCAAGAATCAGAAAATGTTTAAATGATAATGTATCAAATAATGTTTTTTTTTAAACGATATGACGTATGTCGAAATTTTAAGAAATATTTGTCCATGTAATAAAAGGTGTGAGTGAAAAATGGGACGTGGAGACCAATGCACTCGACTAAGTGTCAAATGTTTAATGCTAACTGCTTTGCGTTACTTTCGATAAATTTAACGGGTTCCAAATAATAATGATCCACTGCATTATTTGATGGTAGATTATTTGATAAATCATTTACTAATCTAGTTTATTAATTAGCAAGGATATTCTAGTCCGACATAGGAATTATGAAATTCTAATCATTAAATAGAATCCATCACGATATAAAGAATACTGGGCATGCGAGTTTGATGTAGCCCATTTGATATCTTCGTATGCGAGAATCGACAAATTCGACTAATCTATGTGAAATAATAAGATTGGACAGTTTAATTTTATAAGAAATAGGGAAGAGACGTGGATTAAGAGAGAGAAAAATGTGAAAAATAATATGTAGGTTGTCACATCACTGATACTCTCATAATGATAAATAGCATCATTCCGAAATAAATGAATTCATCTCATGGTCAACCAAGTTCGACCGATAAAGAAATGTCAATTTAAATTGAGAATTGTATCGGTAGACACTTAGAGAAATAACTTTAATTTGGGATTCTATTTAAAAATTATTTCAGAGAAATAACTTTAATTTGGGATTCTATTTAAAAATTATTTCACATAGATTCCAAATTGAATCATACATTTATAGGAATAATATCATAAAATTAGACTAATTTACCGTTATGATATCTTGAGCTTGCTACAATAATTGAATGTTAACCATTTTTCTGGACAAAACTCAATAATATAATTTAAATTTACTTTGTATAAACACAGAAGTTTAAGTATAGTCATTATTGAGTATTTTTGCTATATAACAGTTTATAGACACTATAAATTACATGGTTTTCTATTATATGGAAAATTAAATATTAATTAAGTATCTGTTATATGGAACATAAAATATTAATTAAGTATTATTTATTATATTCATAACAGGCAAGGAAATTTTAAGTGAGTATGACCAGCTGAACAACTCAAATATTGCTATTAAATTGAAAAAAACGTTAATCATATCCTAACGCCCCTTGAAACTTTGTTCAAAAAAAAAAAAAAAAAAAGGTTTTGACAAATTAAATTTTTTAAAAATGATTCTTAAAATAAAATGAAATGAAATCTTAAATTACAGTATTTTCAGCCATTTAATTATCTCGTCCAAGTTTTTTGGGGGCATGAAATGCACTCATAAATAATAATTTTTAAACCAAGTCGACTAACATTAAGATCTCTATAATCTAAAAGCGGACCAAATTAAAATGTAATGCCCAAATTTTAAAATTTCCACAATGGAACGTAAGCATTAGAATATAAAAAAAGTTTTAAAATTAACTTTTTGAAACTTTTGTTTCTCTTATAGAAAGAAAAGGATAAGCTAAATATATTCATTATACTTATGCTGCTGTTAGCTAAGCAAGAATGCCACTTAAGTACCCTCTGAGATGATAGTCTGTCTTTCGGGGCAATGATGAACATCTCAATGCCTCGTCGAGATGGCCTCCAAGGATGATTAATTTGATGTATGGTCGTCACTTTCCTTCTCCGAGGAGATTCCTGAATTCTTATTGTTATGTGGTCTCCATGATTGAAGCATTAGAAGCCGACGTTAAGCCATTGCATAAACGACGATTCTAACTAAGAGAGGTACATGAAAAATGAGGATGTGAAGTTATCTATGATAGTGGTCGAGTGCACACATCATTTTACCTGTTATGACAGTGTGCCGGGATATAGACCTAATAATGTTTAGGACGTGATATTATGATGTGATGGAATTTGATCGGTGAGTCATTGGAATGAGGTTACGCATCAAGCATATAGAGAGCTTCCATCCTTTTGTAGTTAATGAAAGATTAAAAATAAGAATATTATGAATAAAAAGTTTAGGATATAAAAGTAATAATGAATGAAAGATAAGGATCTTTAATGTACGTAAAATATGTTATGTTTAGAAAAAATAAAATAAAATAAAAATTTAAAAAAAGAAGAAGAAGCTGTAATTTAAATATAACCACCCAAATATATACATTTGTGTAAAATTATTCGTAGACGTGGACCAAAATTAGAAGTATTAAAAGTGGTTAAAAAGTGTGGCACTACTAGGCTTCAAAGTGTAAAGTGGCTAGGAAGCTACCAAGGCTAAAATTTATACAGGTTCCAATTTTAAATTATTTTCTTTTTCTTTTTTTGGTAAGATACAATTATGACTTCTCAATGGGAAGGTCAATTAATTAATAGTGGCTTGACGAACAACTAACAAAAGCTTTCAAAACGTATACATCACACTAGATAGATATCATATTCGTGAAATAGGATTCACTTTCAAGATGAACTTAGAATGAGCATGAAGAAATTAACGATACTTATTTATCTTTTGAGTCGTGCCAATTCAAAACTACCCATTATACAATTTTTACACTATACACATGTCAAGATGTCACCATGCATGACATACTATTATAACATTACATAAATTATTTCGAGTGCACACATTATTTTACTTGTTAGGACAGTGTGCTAGGTTGTAGACCTAATAATGCCAGGACACGATACTATGATGTGATGGAAATTGATCAATGAGTCATTGGAATGAGGCTACGTATCAAGCATATTGAGAGCTTTCACACATTTATCTAGTCTATGAATACTCATACTTAGGCCATGTTTGACACATTATTTGGAAAGAACAATATTTTTAATAGTGATTTTTAGGAGAGTGTGCGATTATAAAAGAGAGAAAAAAACTTTTACGTGCAGAATATATTATTATGTGAATATGCGAATAAAATGTATATGTAGATAAAAGAGTTTTCAAATAATGATTGTCAAACTGAAAGTTAGTGCCATTCAAGGATAATCAATACCTTGGTAATTATTTCTACAATATAAACTCGACTCCAAAGTTACACTGTTTTCAATGCTATTCTCGCTTAGTATATTTCCAATTATTTCCAATTTTCCTTTTAACTGATTTTAATGTCAAAGCATGTATGATCGCTACCTCCATCACCTTCTGTGCTTTCGTGAGGCCTTGGTCTTGCACGTTTAATGCGTGCTTTTAAAAGTGCATAGGTAGCTTACGCTTAGAAAGCAATTTAGGTGGGATTTATTAATGCCCTGAGTCTCAACTAGGGTTGGACATGATTTGATTCTCTTTAAACTCAATTTTTTAAGTGAAATCATCGTTCAAACTTAATTTTGAAACCATTCGGTTTGATTTAATTCGTTTGATGTTCTGTACAATAACTAAATTTTTTTAATATTTACAGCAACACTACTTTAATTTAACTAATGACATGTTAAATTTTGGCTCTTACAAAATAAATCAAATAATTCAATCCTATAATATATTTTGTGTCTCTCTTTATTGAATTCTTCATAAATTTGATTGTTAAAATCGTAAGAAAAGAAAAGTAGCGACCTCACAATAATTAAGAGAGGTGCAGTCAAGCTTCCAATTTGATTTCTCTATAACGACAGAAATGGAATTACACTAGAATAAGAGATTTGACTAAAATTTAAATCAATTTGATTAAATTGGACTTGGACTTGGGCTGAAAATTATACTTTACGTTTGTGCTAAATTAATTAATTAGCAAATTTATTTAAAAAATAAAATAATTTGGATTATGAAAAAAATTAGGGGGGTTTGAATCTTCGTCTAGAGCCAAGAATCGAGTCAGATTCGTCAATTCTCGATTTAAATACTCGTTCAGATATTTAATTTAAGAAGAATCGCTCAATTTGATTGGTTCAGTTCAAGGGTTTTATCCAACCCTAGTCTCAACTAGATTCAAATGTCAACATTCATTACAATTTTCAATAACTGTATCGTATATTAATTGTATGAAAAGGTCCATAATTTATGCTCATTATCACATTTACATTCCCAATATTTTAATCTTATTCTTATTTTCAAATTAAAAAAGTTGTTCCTTATGATGGTTCTGTCCAAAATTTTCAACAAAACAGAGTGAAAAGAAAAAACTTATTTGCCTTTCTTATTTTTAATAAGCCAAAAAAATTAAGACTAAACATTTGTCTAACATTTTAAAGCATACTAACAGTAGTTTTGGAGGAGAATAAAAATTAAGGAAAATATTTGTAGTTAATGAAAGATTAAAAATAAGAATATTATGAATAAAAAGTTTAGGATATAAAAGTGACGATGAATAAAAGATAAGTAACATAAAATATGTTAAATTTAGAAAAAGGGCAAAAATTAATTGTACAAAAATTTTTTCACAGAATTCCACCAAACTAGAGACAAGTGTGTGGATCCCATGCTGTATAAGAAATACCAAAAATGTGTATGGACCCTAGAATTGTGAGTTGTCTGTATATATTCTGTCAAAATTCTTTCTGTATGTGTAGAATCATCCAATGTAAATTGAATATGACCACCCAAATATATACATTTTTGTAAATTATTTGTAGATCATAATTAGAAGTATAAAAAATGGTTAAAAATTTGGCACTACTAGGCGTCAAAGTGAAAAGTGGCTAGGAAGCAACTTAGGCTAAAATTTACAATCATGATATACGAACAGGTTAAAAAATAAGTGTAACACATGTCGACGTGTGATTGTACAGTTCAAAAATTAGAAAAATATAAAAAAACTAACCATTTGCTGCCAAATCAGTTGTCTCCTTCTCCCTTATTTTTAAGCCTGGCTAAATGACTTTATTCTAAAATTTACATAGGTTCCAACCATTTTTTTTCTTTGTAAGATTCAATTCGGATTCCTTAATTACTAAAGGTCAATTTATAATGACCTGTGAACAACTAACAAAAGCTTTCAAAACGTATCTTGTGTCAATTCAAAACTACCAATTATATAATTTTTACACAATATACAATATAGTCCACATGTCAAGATGTCACCATGCATAACATACTATTATAATGATATGCAAATTAAATTGTCCAGATTTTGTTCGAAGTTATGCACATAAATAAGACAAGATTTTGCGGCAAACAACTAAGCATGAGTTAATACCATTCAAGAGTTAAACCTTACACTTGCAATGATTAGAGCATCTCAAAAAAACTCTTTAAATATACTCCCTCCGTTCCAATTATATAGGTTGAGTTTCTTTTTTCTCTTGTTCCAAATATATAGGATTGTTTCCTAATTTAAAATATTTTATTTTGTTCATTTATCAATATACCCTTATTCAATTTTCCCCATTTAATATGTCAACTTCTTGAAATCTCCAAATACACAATTTTCATTGCTTCTTTTTCAAATTAAATCATTCAAATTCTTTGCTAATTCCAACAATAATTTACTACTATATGCTAAAAATTAAATAGGGGTAAATTATGAAAGATTTTGACAAAAATTAATTTTTCAATGATATTAAATAAGATTTCTTAATTCATGTGAAAAATGAAACAAACCTATATAATTGGGACGAAATTAGTAAAATGCTCTCTATTTTAAAAAATTAATGTCTAAAAAGGAGCTCTAAAAGACTCTTTATTTTAACTTTTTAAAGTAGAGACTGCGTTTGACTCTTTAAAAAACTCTCTTTATTCTTAATGTATAATAATTACATTTAATACATTACAAATTTCAATAAATTACAATTAAAATTTTTAAATTACATTTGAATTGATAGGTCATTAATATATAAAAATTTATATCTAAATAAAATATGTGGAGAAATTATTAATTGTTCATTGAAAAAATCAAAATAGAGAACTTGTGAAAGCGTATAAAAAAATTATTTTCTAAATTTAAAGGTGCCTTTTATTATGCATAAAATATGCTTTATAAAAAGAGAATCTTTTGAAGATTCTCTTAAGATTATATACTCAATTAAAAAGAAAATAGAAAGAAACATAGTAAATTTATTAATTACGTCCTTGAATTATATCGAATCTATCGTTCCAAATGTACGAGTGACAACTGTCGCGTATCGTTCCTTTACCATCAAGAAACGCGTCAGGTTCCGCGAAAGTGCAAGCCAACAATTTCAGTTTTGCTTCCTTCCCTTCCCCATCTGTATCCGTTACAATTTTGCATTTCCTAGCCCGTTCCCATTCAAAGATTTCCATTAGAAGTCACTCAATTTGTAAAATTATTTCATACTAGTCCCAAAACTTTGTTTAGTTTCAAAATAATTGCTCGACTCAACTTTTTCCCTGGACCAACTATTTTCATGTCTTCATGATCAAACAATTTCACCACTAAAATTGACCGCTTCAAATGTTAAAACAAGCCAATTCAACTAAAATTGATAGGGTTAGTTCACTCCCTAATTTTTATTTTTATTTTTGTTTATATCTTTAATTTTTACTACCAATTCGATTTTAGTCGACAGTTGATCCTTTCTTTTTTTATCGTTACTCGAATCGATTTTCAAAACATTGACTTTTTTCAATGCCTATGCAATGGTGATTAAGGAAAGTACAACAATTGGAATCGTTATTTGGAATCACTATCATAAGATTTGAATATTTTATTGCACACACAAAACGAAAAAAAAAAACAAAAAACAAAACAAAACAAAAAACAAAATGCTACAGTAACATGGAATTCCAATTATCACCATTTTGGTGAGAATTGGTTTTCCTTAAAAATAAAAAAAAGATCAATTCCCAAGACAAGCAAAAAAATGTAATTCTATGAAAATAAAACCCTATCAAACACCATAAACTTGGAAAATGAAATTTTCCATGGAAAAAAAATCACATATCAAACGGACCCTTAGTATTTTGAATAATTCTAGCACTCCCATTGGTAGGTTTACAATACAAGGGAAGGGAGGAAGCACAGTGTAATTTTAAATTGAAGAAATTTTCCCACAAGACACTTTTGGAGGCAAAAATGAATTTTGTCCACTACTTTTGATTTCATAAATAATGTTCAATAAAACTCTTGGCAGGGCTCAAAATTCTTTTTGCCCCCCAAAAAAATGATTTGTTAGAAAATCTATTGGAGCATGTATTCTCATTGACTTATATCTATGGATGTCATTTTACAATAGAATTATTTATGCTTTTCATTTCAAACCATTCTCCCATCCAAAGTCTCTTCTAAGTTATATTCTCCACGCCATTTTAGACATAACTGCACAAATAAACCGCCAAAAATCTCTCCACGCCATTAAGTAGCTTATATCAAAGGTGAGAAGTCAAATTCAATCAGTGTTATTTTCTTATCAATGAAACTTGTTCTCTCGTTAAATGCTGGTCATTACTTGGATCCATGGGCATGGGCATTTAAGCATGAGTTCCTAATAATGAGTTTCTTCATAATGAGTTCCTAATAATCATAATTTATCCATGGGCATTTAAACCAATCTTCACCCCCTGCCTAAAAATAAATAATTAAAAAATTAGAAAAAAGGAGTAAAAAGAAGTTTATTAAAAATTAGTTTGTGTTTATTGGAGTTATTTGATATAGTTATTTTCTTTGCTTTTCTTCTCGATTATAATTGGTACAAATGTCTAAAATGCAGTATCTATCTTTATCTCCTTTTTTTTGTAGGTCAAGATCGATATTTAAGGCACAGCTCATGTTGAAGATTGCTTAGAAGAAAATTAAGGAGGCCGATAGGGTGGTTTCACTAACTACTTAGTTAATGGTTTTTTTTTTTTTTTTTTTTGGAAAATGTTTGATTTAAAAGTAAGAACATTTATGGATATACAAAATGTGTGATTAAAAAGATTTGAAAAAAAAAAAAAATTGTTAAAACATCTCTTTCAATCAAGACTTAAAATAGTCTTAGAACGAGTGATTTTATAGAAGTTCGATACTTGTATACCTCTTGCCAAAACTCGAAGTGAAAATAGTATTTGCCCTTAATTGGTGTAGCTAAAAATTAAAAATTTTAATAGATTTTGATGAAAAATGATTAAATGTGTAGTTAAAAAGTAAGATCTGATCATAGGTAATTAATTAGATGAATTGTATTTTATAGGGCAAACCTTATTAGGCAAGTTTTTAATTATTAAAATGTGCACTTAGATTGTTATTTAATTTTCTTTAAATGTTCCTTTTAATATATTTCGTGGAATTTCAATTTGAGGAGCCAAAACATTAATGTTTGTAAAGTGAAATTTCATTAATGAATTTTCTTTGAAGAAAAAAATTGCTGGCATGTATATTTGACAATTCTTTTAAAGAAGTATTTCACTAGAAGTCATCCAAGTTATAGATTATTTTAATGTTAGTCTCTAAACTTTTGATTATTTCAATCTGATCACCCAGCTTGTAAATTTGATTCGTATCACTCGATTTATATTTTTCATTTCATTTACAACCAATAAAATTCTTGACTTAGCTAACCAATAATCACGACCGTGGAAGACTAGAACATAAAATGTAAAATTTGTTCTTTTATCACCCAATAATTAGAAGTCGAGTAACAAATTTTGTTGACCAAATTGACATATCCCGTTGACCATATTCCGAACTTCGTTAGTTTTGTTAACAGTTTTGGATAATCATCACGAAACAAACTTACAAATTGGATGCCTTGAATTAAATTTCTCCAATTGTTGGATGATCGATCGGAAAAGCATAGAATGTCGTGAATCTGTGGCTGCTATTTCCAATTTGCTGATGGCTGTTTCCAACTTGTAAATGTAGTTACGTTAGGTGAGTTTTTCATGTGCAAGTTGACCATTGGAGGTTGAATACTTGGTTGGTCAACAATTTTTATAATATGTGTCACTTTAGTGATGAACTTTTTTTAATAAGAAGGCGACGGTCAATAAACTTTCATAATTGAAGTCACTCTTCATTTATGTGTTAGTAAATTGAGCAAAACTGGTTGAGATATTAAGCGATTGTTTGACTTAGATTAAAATCTGATTTTAATTTAAAAGTCAAACAATCAGTCCTCGTTTGGCCCCTATTTTTTGAAAGTGAAAATGGGTGGAATTTTATTTTTTTTTGAAAAATAAGTGATTGGAAAAATGGGAGAAGTTTTCTATTTACGTATAATATTATTTTGTGGAAGATCGTATGGTTGAAAATAGATGAAAAAAATGAAATGTAATGAAATTTAAGATAATGAGAGTCAAACGGGGGCTCAATATTAACTACATTTTTCATGAATTTCACAATTTTTCAACCACATATTTCAAAAATTTCTATTACAATCTATTAAAAAAATTTAATTTTAATCTCCGCCAAAGATCCTACCAATTCGATTTTAGTCGACAGTTGATCCTTTCTTTTTTTATCGTTACTCGAATCGATTTTCAAAACATTGACTTTTTTCAATGCCTATGCAATGGTGATTAAGGAAAGTACAACAATTGGAATCGTTATTTGGAATCACTATCATAAGATTTGAATATTTTATTGCACACACAAAACGAGCCGTTCATTTTATGTTAGGGGATTTTGAAAGAAAACGAAGTTTGATGACTAACATGAAATAAGATTATAAGTGGGGTGAGCTCTATGGTTAAATATTTCCCTTCCCTACTCCAGCTACCCTACCCAACCTGCCCTCATTCATTGCATGCAACCAAACGACGCCTTGCTTAAACCCTTCCCCACCACGGCACCAGTCCATATATATATATATAAACCCCTCCATTTTCGACACGAGACTCATCCGTGAAACTGAACCATGGTGTGCATCACACTCCAGCCACCCTAATTTTACAGCCCTTTTCTCTTTCTTGAATTGAATACCCTTGTAGAGAGAGAAAATAAAAACATGCTAGTTTCAGTGTTTCTTGCACTATTTCTACCATGCGTCGGCATGAGCGCAGTGTTCATGGTCTACATATGTTTGCTATGGTACGCTGCCAGTTCCAACAACCGGGAGTTCCAGCCTCCGGTAAAGCCCAGACAAGGATTTTGGCCATGTTGTCATATCTGTTTGTCACACAAATCTTTCGATCCAACGTTATACATTACCAAATATGTTAAAGCGATGATTAGATATGAGACGAATGACTCACTTCACACAACTTTGAAAGTTCAGTGATTGAAGTGGCACATTTTAAAAGTTTGTGACCAATAAATTTTTTGGACAAGACCAACGAAGTTTTAAATCCGAAAAAAATATTATTTGATTGGAAGACTATTTCACAATAATGCAAACCATATTTTCTACTCAATAAATATGATTTCGTTGTCAAAATAATTTTTTCTCACTTTCATTAAATTCAATGCTATTTCTATTATAAGAATTAAAGCAATTTAGTTTTTATCTATTCGTCATTGTTCTATGCAGAAATTATTGTTAGTGTTAAGGAGTCACTTTAAATTCTCACAAGGCTATTTCTAACGATACAGACATTTTGTGTCGAAGAAGTAAGTTACCTCGACGAACTCGATAAATAATATAAAAGAGAAAAATGAACAATTGATTTCTAATAGGTAAGTTGGTGTCCAACAATTGATAACAAGCAATTTAATTTTTAACCTTTTATTGTAGTCGCAATTTGTTACCATTGATGAAAATTGTCCAAAATTCGAAATTCCTTATAAAAATAAATAATGTGACCCTTATTTGTCAATGCATATTCAACTCTATAAAATTAAAATAGTCCTTTTCATCTTATAACTAGGTTAATTATATAGAAATATGTAGCAAGTTATGTTTTATGACAATCACGTGGCTATTTACTACATATTTGGAATTGAAAATGAATTTTTCAGTGATAACAAAACTCCCGCTTGATCTTCATTTTCTCTTAAACTCGTTTTTAATCATACATTTTATGAAATTTGTATTTTTTTTTAATCAAATTTTCAACCAAATATTTAATCAACTTTTATAAAAAATTTAGGCCCTGTTTGATACAACAAATTTTTCATTTTCATTTTCCACATTTTTCCTCATTTGATTAGTATAATTTTCTTGGCAATTGATCTGTGACCCCTTTTTCCTTGATTTGGTGGAATTTTAATTCCCATTGTTTGGGTGGGAAATTAATTTCTAGGTTTTTTTTTTTGTTTTTTAAATTTCTTTTGGTAATGTAAACAAATTCTATCCCTTTAATTGACAATTTTCACGAAAAGCAAACTCAAACGAACAACAAAATATCAAAAATTTCAACGTTTTTCAAGTGAAAAATTATACCAATCAAACGCATTTGATTGATAATTCTCAACAAAACAAGTTTTAAACAATTCAATTCATTAAATTAATTTTCTTTTCATTCAAATTTCACTTTTACAATCAAATGAATCCTTACTAAAAATTTAATTTTTAACTAGACAACACCAAGTCAAAAAACTAGAACCAATTCCCGACAAAAATTTTATATGCCAAACAATAAATGCTGCAAAACCTTGGACAGTTGACCACATAGGCAAAATAGCTGCCATGCCCGTGCCAAGGCAAGCTGAAAAGCTGTTGCATATATTGAACAAAACCACCACGGCATCACTCTCCCAAGCGCATCAAGCCCACGCCCATCTCCTCAAAACAGGCATTTCCAGTGTCCCTCGTCACACCACTAAGCTTCTCTCACTCTACGCCAATCACCAATGCTTTTCCGACGCAGAAAGTCTACTCAATTCATTTTCAGGACCCGATCTCTTCGCTTTCAGTACTCTTATTTATGCTTATACGAAATTCAATGAATTTAAGCGGACGTTGAAATTGTTTTCTGAAATGTTTTGTGATGGGCTTTTTCCTGATGCCCATATTTTGCCCAGTGTTATTAAGGCTTGTTCTGGATTGTCGGTTCTTGAAATAGGGAAACAAGTTCATGGGTTTGGTTTGACATGTGGACTTACTTTAGATTCTTTTGTCGAGTCATCTCTTATACATTTTTATGTGAAGTGCAATGAACTTGTTGATGCTCATAAAGTGTTTGATAACATGGTTGAGAGGGATATGGTTTCTTGGAGTGCGTTGGCTGCTGGGTATGCAAGAAAAGGGGATGTTGTTAGTGCGAAAAAAGTGTTCGAGGAGGGGAAGAAACTGGGATTTGAGCCGAATTCAGTGTCGTGGAATGGTATGATTGCGGGTTTTAATCAGAGCGGCTGTTTCGTGGATGCAGTTCTCATGTTTCATGAGATGCACTTACGCGGTTTTAAGTCTGATGGCACTAGTATCTCTAGTGTTCTTCCTGCAATAGGTGACTTGAGGGATTTATATATAGGCATTCAGGTTCATGGGCATCTGATCAAGATGGGGTTTGGAGTGGATAAGTGTATTGTTAGCGCACTTATTGATATGTACAGCAAGTGCGAATGTGCTCCAGAGATCTCACAAGTGTTCGAAGAAATGGATCTAGTGGATTTGGGTGCTTGCAATGCATTGATTTCTGGGCTTTCACGAAATGGTCTCGTTGATAAGGCATTGAACATATTTAAAGAATTTCAGGGCCAGAGGATGGAACTGAATGTCGTTTCATGGACTTCCATGATTGCTTGTTGCTCACAGCATGGTAAAGATATTGAGGCTTTGGAGCTTTTCAGATCAATGCAGGTGGCAGGGGTAAAACCAAATTCTGTAACCATTCCTTGTGTGCTACCCGCTTGTGGCAATGTAGCAGCATTAACACATGGGAAGGCTGCACACTGCTTCTCTCTCAGAAGGGAGTTTTTTGATGATGTGTATGTGGGCAGCGCGATGATTGACATGTATGCCAATTGTGGACAGATACAAATAGCTCGGTGCTGTTTTGATAGGATGCCTGTGCGCAATGTGGTTTCTTGGAACGCAATGATGGGTGGATATGCAATGCATGGAATGGCGAAGGAAGCTATTCAAATCTTTCACCAGATGCAGCAGAGTGGGCAGAAACCTGACATTGTTAGTTTCACTAGCCTCTTATCTGCATGTAGCCAAAGTGGCCTTACAGATGAAGGGCATCGTTACTTTGAAAGCATGTCTAGGGATTATGGTATCGAAGCTAGAGTGGAGCATTATGCTTGCATTGTAAGCCTTCTTGGACGTGCTGGAAAGCTTGAAGAGGCTTATTCTATAATCAGGAAAATGTCATTTGAGCCTGATGCTTGTGTCTGGGGTGCTTTATTGAGTTCTTGTAGAGTTCACCACAATTTGAGTTTGGGGGAGGTTGCTGCCAAGAAATTATTTGAATTAGAACCACATAATCCTGGGAATTACATTCTATTATCCAATATTTATGCTTCTAAAGGGAAGTGGAATGAAATGGATAAAGTTAGGAATATTATGAGAGGCAAGGGGCTGAGGAAGAACCCTGGCTGCAGTTGGATTGAGGTCAAATACAAGGTGCACATGCTTTTAGCAGGGGATAAATCACTTCCTCAAATGGCCCAAATTATGAACAAGTTAAATGAACTGAGCATGGAAATGAAGAAATCAGGTTATTTGCCACATACCGGTTTTGTGCTGCAAGACGTGGAGGAACAAGAGAAAGAACATATCTTATGTGGACACAGTGAGAAGTTGGCTGTAGTTTTTGGAATTTTAAACACCAACGCAGGGTCTCCTCTCAGAGTTATAAAGAATCTTAGAATTTGTGGAGACTGCCATGCTGTTATAAAATTTATAGCTACATTTGAAAAGAGAGAAATTTATGTCAGAGACACAAATCGCTTTCACCACTTCAAAGATGGTGAATGCTCTTGTGGGGATTATTGGTGATTTCAGGAGCACCTAGTACATCTGGTGCTTGGATTGTAGTACCCCTTTTTACTTGAAGCTTCTTTGCCTGATGAACTGAGACTCTCTGTTGAGCTTGTTATCAAGGACGTCTGATCCCAGAACATCTCTCTTTGAATCTTTAAATGGTTTGTAAGATATCCCATAATATTTGAGCTTTCCTAGTTTTAATTTGTTGATAACTGTTTCTTTTTTGTTAAAATTTTAAATTCACCAAACTTTTCAAGTTAATGTCCATCCAGAAAATTCATTTGAAGTTTCTTTGCCGATGAACAGAGTCCACTCTATCTGTTGAGCTTGTTACCAAGGACTTCTTGATTCCAGAACATCTGGCTTCGAATTATCAATTGATTTGTAAGTTATCCCTATATATTTGGGCTTTCCTAGCTTTAAGTTGTTGATGTTTGTTCCTTTCTGTTAAAATTTTAATTTCACCATCTCAGGTTAAGTCTCTCTTTGGGAGTTATTCTCGTTTTTGTCCACCTTGCAAATTCAATTAAAGTTTTCTCCTGTGTATTTCACTTCTGATAAAGGCGTTAATATTTTTATTATCACATAATGTGGTTATCTAGGAGCAGAATTGTGGCAAAATTCACTGAGTTTCTGCATGAATAAATATGGTTTCGTGCACACTAGTTTGCACATTGCCTATGATCTTGTTACCTGAATGGCGTAATATGAATTTGTGACTGTGTTGAGAGGACTGTGTTGAGAGACTTAATACGTTTCCAAGTCTCAATTTACACCCTTTCTCATAAGTATTTTCTTGCTTGAATTATCTTTAGATGGTCAATGATCTTGAATAAGTTAAAATTTCATGAGATTGTTCGTTCTAATTTGACACAAGTTATAGATAACATTTATTTCTGCTTCCAGGCTGATGTTGACCAGCATTGGACAGCAGAGTACTATTATTGCAACCAAGCATAGGCATCCGTTCGAGCGAATTTGTGCAAGGCATTTCAATATCTCGACCAGGCCGGTTCGTATGCAAGTAATTCTCTGACTCCTCTCAAGGCAATTAAGGCCGAGGTTGAAAATCAACTTAACGAAAGAATAAAATACGTCAGATCTGGTCGTGATGATGAATACTATGATGGGTATGATGAATCAGGAGAACAACATTCAGGGCCTTTTGCGAAATTCTTAGAAGAATGTGGAATCGCCCAACGCTACACCAGAATCTCTCTAGGTTGAAGTACTAAAGATTGCAACTTAAATTCTCAATAAAATTTCAAGTAAAACAATTGTTAAGGAGTTACAAATTTTAAAAATTCCACTATTAGGTTAATTTTCAAAATGGTAAATGTCCAATTTCTTGAGGATATAGAGTTTGTTGGGGGAGGTAGATATGGTTTTAAGGTTAAGGATTCTAATAAAAAATTAAGAAATTAGCTTAAAGTATCTAAATAAAGTGTGGGCCAAATTATATGTGTAGAGATTATATTCCTTTAGAATTGTATTTCATGATGGACGAAATACATATGAAAAATATTTACAGGATTATGATTCCCAATTCATATGCAATTTCTTATTTTTAGTGTCATCCCATCAACAAAAGAATACAAGAGAAAGCATATTGAAGAGCAGACCCAATAGTTACAATCAAGAATCAAGATGAAGGAATTCAAGAAGCAAAATCAAGAACAAGAATCAAAGAATCCAATGAAGCAAAATTCAAAATTGAAAGCAAGAAACCAATCAAGAAGGGATTTCAGGTTAATTTTCAAGATTCAAGATTCGGAATCAAGATCCAATAATAAAGAATTATTCTCAAAGATTTAAGGTATGTACGACATTATTAATTTTCTTGGTGATTTGACATGGAGGATCATGACAATAAAAGTAATTAGATTTTCAAGTTCTAAAGTTTCATAAAGATTCTATAGTTGCATTTTCTTCTTCTACTGTTGGCTTTTCTACGACCTTCCTCATCCCTTTCTTTTCCAATTCCAGCTAACCTCATCCCAAAGTAGAAATTGTTGGAGTGGCAATTGTAAGATTTGGAGAAGAAGAAAATAAGAGGAAAAGACAGATGGATGGAATTGAAAATTTTGGGGAAATTATTTGGGATCGTGTGTGTGGGTAAGGATAGGTAAGAAGATAACGTTTTAAGGGTTTTGGACTGTGGATAGTACAAATAAAAGGTTTTGGTATAATTTGCCAAAATAAAAAAAATAAAAAATAAAAATTGGACCACTGCTGTAATTATTCCTTTTTAATTTTGACAATTTTTAACAGTTAAACTACTGAAATTAGACAGTAAGGATTTTTCGCACAAAAAAGGTTGTATTTTCACACAAAATATTTCAAATATGAGGGTTTTTAGCGATTTCCAATAAGTAAGGGTATATCGCACATGAAAACGTTTCTAAGGGGATTTTCTGCAATTTATCCTAAAAATAAATGTTTTAAAAATCGATCCGGACATCGACCAGAAAAAGATAAAGGGTCAAGGTCAAATGGTCAAATCGGATTCAAAGTAAATACAAATTTATTTTTGTTAATTAGATTTATTATTATAGTCTCGACGCTTCAAAAATAAACTATTAATATATTAAAATAATTTGCTTTTTTAAAATCAAAATCGTTAAGAGTTTATAGAAAATGATGTCCAACATTGTTATGTTAATAATGAAGTAAATTTAAATTAAATTAAAAATTTTATTTAAAAAAAAAAAAAACTGAGGTGAGCATTATAATTTTACTTTATTTGGGAACCAAAATCAAATGAAAATTAAAAGGAAGGGAATAAAACTAGTAGGCATCCAATCCCACATCGTATCTTTTTCTGGGAGTTCAAAGGAAGTATGTATGTAAAACCAAACCACCAGGTATCTGAACTTTATTATTGGTAACAATTGGTCACTGTTAATGTAGACTTGATCACACATCGTCACTGTTAATATATAAATACTCACAAACATTTCAATATAAACATATTTTGACACAAACATCATTGTTAACAGATGTAGTTATAAATGTCACTATTAATAGAGACTTGATCACAAATAATCACAATTAAGATAAATCTAATCACATAGTGTTACAATAAAGATAGACTTGAACACAATGAGTTACAAATAATAACAGTTTACATAGATCAGTCAGAAATAGTCATTGTTAACAATCATAATCTGGACACATATAATACAAAATACAATCAATATGATAAATTGCCAATACTTCATCAAACCAACTACATTCCATCATTAACAAGTAGTAAATATTTTCCGTATTAGTTTCTCTCTCTAAATGAAACACCTCCACCACCTCCTTCATCAACAATACACCTCAACCCACTCTTGAACTAAAACCCATAACAACATGGGAGAAGGACTAATTGGTTTTGTTAATCAGCGAGATGGTATAATCTTTTTCAATTTTTAACCCAAAAATTCCACACTCTAATAACCATTTTATCCCCTCAAATCCTCACATACGATTTTGGTCCCCTTTCCCACCACATAGTACCACCCACCCCAACAACCCAACACAAAATTTACACACTGTATTGAATCAAGCATTATAGCCATTGTAGCAAATTAGAGCTTTCAACCTCATGCAACAATCATGCTTCATATTGATTTCAAGATTCTCAATATAAAAGTTATGCTTGATAAATTTTAACTTCATTTCAAGATTCTCAATTTAAAAGAATATCATATCATTAGTGGCGGACTCAAACATTTGAAGTTAGTGGGGTATGATATTGTTGTCTTGTTTTACTGTTTGAGGTGGTTGAATCGCCGGCGAGAGAATCGAGTTAAGAACGATCGACAGGGTGTATCAAATTGCTGGATTTCGCTTCAAAGTTTGGAATTGGAAGCCGTCAAGCCAGGAGTTGGGACTGAATTAGGAGTGGAACGGTTTCTTTCATTGAATTTCAATATGGATTGGGTTGGATTGGAATTTGGGTTTTTGGAGTTGGGATGGTTTGGGATTCTTTCAATTGGAAGCTGTGAGGGTTTTTTCATTACTCCATTTTGATTTTATACAAAAAAAATCCATTTAATTGGTGGGTCACGTGACCAAATGTAGGTTCGCCAGTGCATATCATTGACTCCCTACAATGGAGAAATTGCAACAATTTTGGAGAGCTTTTGGAAATTGGGTACGTAGAGAAAGAAATAGTGTTTGATTGTGAGAATGGGAGTTAGAAAATATTTTTTAAACATGGAATAATACTGTCTTTTAGGATCTAATTTTAAACAAGATAATTTATCTTATTTTTGGTTTCTATTAACTATATAATAATATATTAATATATTGAATTATTACCTGATTTATGAAAGTATTTCGTAAAATTATTAGTTATGAAATGCGATTATTATATTTGCAAGTGTACGGATCGTAACAAGCTATATAATATAATGTTTGATTGAATTCTTATCGTTCCCATGAGAACTATACTTTAATGCCTAATTTAATATTTTTAATTACTATTTGACAAAAGTAAAAAAATTGCTGTGATTGTTGTTTTGTTGTTGTTAATGCTTCAAAATATCAAAATTGCACAAAAAATAGGATTCAAATATGAGATGGATATTAGAGCAAAACAATATCATTTATGATCACCTTTAATCTTAATTCAAAATTCACATCTAATGTAGCGTTTGATCGAATTCTTTCGTTGTATTCAATTTACACTCTCTAGTTCTCATTGAACATATTTAACTAATTAAATTTCGTAAACCATGTCTAGTTAAACGAAATATTATTTCTAAGAATTCATTTAAGACCAAAGTAATTAATATATGTATCTCTACACGTTATACTAATTTACTATATTTTAATATGTGGCTAAAACTAAAACTCACCTCTTGATTCATAATAGATTCATGAAATAATTGAATAATTGGCTAAAGAATTCAAAGCTTTAAGTACATAATTAAAATCTACACATGCTTTTGAAACACTTGAATCTTGAATAAAAGAAACAAAGAGTGTCAAAAGATTATATTGTTTACTCTAATATGAATTTAGTTGCTCATGATAATGGAAGAAAAACTAAAGAATTGTATTAAATACATCACTGAGTTTTTAATTGGGATGTATAAAAGATGATGAACACCAAGTTCCTATTATCGTTCCAAACTATGATTTCAAACTCTTGAATTATTGTTTTTCTACTCTTAAATTTGCTCTCTAATTTTCAAATTGTGTTATCTATCTCTCAATATGTGAAATCCCTTTTGAAGTACTTGTTGTATTTATAATCCTTTTTTCTCAATTTTAGGGTATTAATGGTTGTGTAATTTTCCCTCTCTCCAAACGCAATCTAAAGCCCTTTTCTACCTCCTCAGATACACTCCACCTTCAAAACGACGTCGAAGAAACCGACATCGTCCTCCTCGGAGGAAATTTTAATCGCCGACAAATTCTACTCCATAATTAAAGACCACTATCGGAAAAACACTAACCCCTTTAAACCTTGCACTAGCCCTTTAAACCCTATTGTAACATTCCCTACCTACTTCTCACGAGTTCCCCAAAATCTTCGTTGTCAATTCTCTGTCCCGTTAATCCGCTGTGTAATTCAGAATGCTCCGCCACGACATTCCCTTTATTTATGAACTCGCTTTCTTCAATTGGGCTACGTCCTCTTCGGAATTGTCTGAAATTTCACCGTTATTGGTGGACATCTACAACAAAATGATCAACCTTTCTGGAAAAGTGCGTCAATTTAATGTCTCCTGGCACTTGATTGATTTAATGAAGTCAAAAAATATAGAAATCCCAATTAATACTTTCTCGATTTTGATTCAGTGTTATGCTCGTGCTGGGCTGGATGAGGAGGCCATACATGCTTTTAATAGAAGCCGGATGTGACCATGTATAATTTTTCGATTGATAGTCAATTGCAGGGGCAAGAATCGAGATGAGGCAATATATTGCTGCGAATGTTTGCTGAGTCTTAATCAACTAATATGGTTATTAAAATTAAAAAAGAAATAGACGAGAGTGAAGTTGAGCCTAATGTGAATACTATCCGAATTCTGATTTCAGTGTACTGCAAAATGGGCCTCTAGAACAATGCACACACTTATCTAAAAGACATGGTTGAGGAGAAGAGATTGAGACCGAGTGTGCCAACTCGTAAAATGGTTTTGGAGCAGTTAAGGAAAGCAGAACAGATAAAAAAGCACGAGGAATTGGTAGAAAAAATAGTGGGCTTGGGGTTTATAACTTGTCCCTTCTAGGAACACTGTGTTATAAAGAAGCAAGTCAGCTGAAGTGGGGAAACAAAGGTATGAGAAACACCAGGAAGTAGACAAGCAACCACCGATTTTTGAAATCAAGTGGCATCGCTTTGAATAAAGGAAACGGTGCCATTTTGAGTCAATAGTAATGAATGTAATAGAAATGCATTTTATACATTGCATTTTCATAAATGCGTTCATTCCTTCTATTTTGCTTATAATTGATGGGGGAGAGGAGAAATAAGAGCGCGAAAAAGATCAGGAACAGTGTAAACTTTCTCTCTTTCCCTTTCAAGATTCTATTCTTCTCTCTTTCCCTTCTATGTTTTGTCGTTGTCGTTCTTTCTGTAAAGTTCAGTTCAACTAATAGATTTCCAGCTTGGGTTGTTGATATCATCTGATTTGACTGTTTTATTGTGTTGATTGGAATTATATTTTACTTGGTTTGGTCGAAGCTGAGTCCACCATTACATTTGGTATCAGAGCAGCTACGTGAATTGGGATAGCTGAGACTCGAATAAGTCGAATGAGGATCATCTGAAGTGTCTGGACAAAGGGGTCCCTAATCTGGGGTTAGCCCTTAAATCCTCAAACCAGATGCTGAAAGTAGTGAGTACCAAGCAAGATAGAATGGAGCAATTAATGGGTAAGATGAACCAAAAGTACGAATCTATTGTCGCGATGTTAGCCCAGATGAATGGAGGTAAAACTGATCGTGAAGAGAAACAATTGAAGGAAGTGTGGTACCATTCCAAATCATTGGTGATAGCAGTACTGGAAGTGAGTATCGTTCAGGTAACGTCGGTGGAAATAGAGAATCTAAAATGAATTCCAGATTACCCAAAATAGACTTTCCTTATTTTGGAGGAGATGGGCCTAGGGAGTGGTTGTGAAAGGCGAAGAAGTATTTCCAGATTCATCAAATAGAAGACGAGTTAAGGGTAGGAATTGCTTAAATGTACCTAAAGGGAAGAGCTGACATATGGTTCCATGGACTTATTTCCAGCCAACCCCGTGCTAATTGGGACGTGTTCTCGAGGGAAATTTGCAGGAGGTTTGCTGAGAGCATAGCAGAGAAAGTAATAAAAGTCTTCAGCAAGCTAAGACATAAGGGTTCTATGATTGAATACTAGGAACAATTTGAATAATTGAAATCCCAGGTGATGGTTTCCTAGCCATACTTGCTAGAGTCCTACTATATTTTTGTCTTCACTAGTGGCCTGAAAGATGATATCAAACCAATGGTTAAAATCATTCAACCCCAAACCCTATCAAAAGCTTTTGAAGTTGACATCCTACAGGAAAATACCATTACAGCCGTCAACACGAGCTCTAAAACCTTCAAACCTTACCCAATGAGTAAATGGACCATCCCAACCTCTAAACCAAATGAAACCTCTCCCAAATCCACACACTATATTGAATAAAAAAAACTCCACTAATTTCCTTAAATTCAAAGCTATCATCCTGTCCAACTTTCAGGCAAAAAGAGAACTGGGATTATGTTACAAGTGTGATGAGAAGTACACTAGAGATCACATTTGCAAAAATAGGATACTCAATTTCATCCTAATTGATAAAGAAAAGGATAAGGTGGTACAGGAACTGCTGGAGATAAAGGGGAACAAATGGATAAAGGAGGTGTTGATGAACTAATGGAAATTTCACTATATGCATTGGTAGGCTGCAACAGAGGTAAAACTATCAAGTTGCCAGGGTTGGTTAAAGGAAAAAAGGTGTCTATTTTGATAGTAGTGGAAGCACTCATAGCTTCATTGATGAGCAGTTGGTCAATAGCATTAATTGCAGCTTACAGGCAGCCAAACCTACCTCAGTGACTGTAGCAAAAGGAGGAAAACTAGTTAGCAAAGCTATTTGCAACCTGCTAACTTGGAATATGCAAGATCTGGAGTTCTAATACAAATTGAGGGTTCTCAAATTAGAGGGCAGTGATGTGGTACTAGGGATGGACTGGCTAAGTCAATTCAGCCCTATATTATTTGATTTCATAAAGGGAAGCATCACTTTCAGCTATGAAGGAATCAAAATGGAATTTCGAGATGAAACTAGTAGGGAGGAATTTCAAATGTTAATTGACAATAAAAAGAAAGGGTGGTGTACGCGTCAAACTTATGGAGTAATGGCACAAATTGCTGCCACCACTGAAGAATAACAGAAATCTACTCCTGTAGAATTAGAAACTATGGTGAAGCAGTTTCCATAGTGTTTTTGGAGCCAAAAGGCTTATCCCCACCTAGATTCAATGATCACCATATACCTCTAAAAGAAGGGGGACAACCATTTAGGATGAGACCATACAAGTGGCCATACATATAAAAGACATAGAGAGGATGGTTAAAGAAATGAGAGAAAATGGTATCATACAATCGATTAACAGTCCCTTCGCTTCACCTGTGTTGTTGGTCAAAAAGAAAGATCGTACTTGGCTATTCTGTGTAGATTATAGACAGCTTAATAATCTCACAATCAAGGACAAATATCCCATGCCATTGATAGATGAATTGTTGGACGAGTTGAAGGAAGTCGAGTGGTTTACCAAGATTGATTTGAGGGCTGGCTATCACCAAATTAGAGTAGCTACAGAAGATGTCTATAAAACAGCCTTCAAAACTCATGAAGGTCTTTATGAATTTAGAGTAATGCCATTTGGATTGACAAATGCGCCAGCCACATTTCAATGCCTGATGAATGAGGTATTCAAGCAACATCTCAGAAAGTTCATCTTAGTGTTTTTTGATGATATTTTGGTGTACAGTGCCGACTTATAATCTCACTACGAGCATGTTACTGTGGTACTGGAAACCCTCAAAAACCATCAACTTAATGCTAAGGATAATAAGTGTTCCTTTGGACAATCTCAGATCGAATACCTAAGCCATATTATTTCTGCAGAATGGGCATCAGCTACCCTTCTAAAATCATTGCAATGCAAATGTGGCCTACCCCAGTCAATGTTAAGCATCTTAGGGGGTTCTTTAGCCTAATGGGGTACTATAGAAAGTTTGTAAGAAGGTATGGAGCTATTGTCTGGCCACTAACTGACCTACTTAAGAAAGATAGCTTCCATTGGAATGAAAGTGCTAAATTAGCATTTTAGAAATTGAAGAAGGCCATGAGTACTACACCAGTACTAGCGTTGTCGAATTTTTCTATACCCTTTGTCATAGAAACTGATGCTTGTTATGGTGGATTAGGGGCTGTCTTGATGCAAAACCGAAGACCTATAGCCTACCTGAGTAAGGGCATTTGTAGCACGAATTTGGGATTATCAATCTATGAAAAGGAGCTCCTAGCACTCATAACCGTCGTTGGGAAGTGGAGGCACTATCTAGATGGTCATCACTTCATCATTAAAACTGACCATCAGTCAAGTATCTATTAGAGCAAAAAATCACGACCTCATTGCAACAAAAGTGGTTATCTAAGCTGTTGGGACTCAGCTATGAGATTTAGTACAAGAAGGGTTTAGATAATAAGGTAGCGGATGCCCTATCCAGAAAAGAGATGGAATGCCTAGCCGTTCTACGGTGACACCCCAATGGATAGAAGAAGTGATAGCCAGTTATGAAAGGGATGGAGTTGCAAAAGAGAAAATTAATGCCCTGTTACTCGATGGCTAGGCTGATCTAGATTATCAATACTTAAATGGGCTACTTAAATACAATTCTAGAATCTATATTGGGACTGATGGAGGGGTGAGGAAGAAGCTGATTGCAGCTATTCATGCTTCACAAGGAGGGCATTCTGGTTTTCAAGCTAGCATTCATAGAGCGAAACAATACTTCTTCTAGTCGACGATGAGTAAAGAGATTAAGCAAGAAGTTTTAGAATGCGATACACGTCAAAGGTGTAAGAATGAACATGTGGCATATACGGGCTCTTACAACCCTTACCTGAACCACAGTATGCGTGGAGTCATATCTCCATGGATTTCATTGAGGGTCTACCTACATCTGGTGCTAAAAATGTAATATTAGTGGTGGTAGACAGGTTTACTAAGTATGCACGTTTCATCACCCTAGCTCATCCATTCTCAGCTTCATCTATTGCGAAGTTGTTTGTGGATCACATCTACAAGTTGCATGGCATGCTACAGAGCATTGTAATGGACATAGAGAGTATTTACTAGTGGGTTTTGGCAAAAACCGTTCAAGCATTTGGGGGGTCAAACTACAGTTAAGTATAGCTTATCACCCCCCAAACCGACGGGCAAACGGAGAGGTTGAATCAGTGTTTGGAGATGTATCTTCGATGCATAGTCTATAGGCAGCCTTAGCAATGGAGTAAATGGGTTAGTTTGGCCAAATGTTGGTATAATATCACTTTGCACACAGCTATTAATATGATCCCATTTGAGGCTTATATGGTCTTAAACCACCCAGTTAGTTTCGGGTCCGTACCAACAGAGTAACATCATGGCAGTAGAGGAAATACTTCATGAAACACATAGAATGGATCAACTAAGCTAGAGCTAGGATGAAGCATTATGCGGATAAACATAGGAATGAAAGAGAATTTGAAGTGGGAGATTGGGTTTATATTTAAGTCAAATCCCTATGCTCAACAAATAGTGGCTAGAAGAACCAACAATAAGCTCTCTGCAAGATATTATGGTCCATATAAGATAATTCAAAGAATTGGATCGGTAGCTTACAAGCTGGAACTACTTGCTACGGTTGTAATTCACCCAATCTTCCACGTTTCATTACTTAAGAAGAAGATTGGGGAGAAAGAAGTTCCTATTCATACACTTCCAAGTCAGAATCAAGGATATGGACAGTATACTCAGCCTCTAAGGGTGTTGTCCACACGGCAGGACAATCAAAATGGGCTAGCTGTAAAATAGTGGCTAGTCCATTGGAAGGGCTCCAATTCAGATGAGGCGACCTGGGAGAATGCTGAGAACATGCAGGCATCTTTTCCATCCTTTCAACCTTGGAGACAAGTTGTAGCTGAGAGGGAGGGATGTTGTGAAGGAGCAAGTCAGCTGAAGTGGGGAGACAAAGGCAGGAGGAACACCAGGAAGAAAACAAACAACCACCGATTTTTGAAATCAAGTGATGGTAGCGTTTTGAATAAAGGAAACAGTGCTGTTTTGAGTCAATAGTGCTTAATGTAATAGGAATGCGTTTTATATATTGCATTTTCATAAATGCGTTCCTTCATTCTATTTTGCTTATAACTGATGGGGAGAGGAGAAATAAGGGCGCGAAAAAGATCGAGAATAGTGTGAACTTTCCCTCTCAAGATTCTCTTCTTCTCTCTTTCCCTTCTCTGTTTTGTAGATCTCGTTCTTTCTGTGAAGTTCAGTTCAACTAATAGATTTCCAACTTGGGTTGTTGATATCATTTGATTTGATTGTTTTATTATGTTGATTGGAATTATATTTTACCTGTTTTGGTCGAAGCTGAGTCCAACCATTACACACTGTGCTTGTGTTCATCCGATGGCTAAGTTTACATTCGTTAATTTATCATTAGATATTTTATATTCGAATCTTGTCTCTTTTGCAGAAACCAATTGCTTTGATTTAGGAAATTGTAGTTCTGAAATTTCTTCACCTAGTGCCAATAGATAATTGTTTCCATAATTCAAGATGTTATAATTTATTTTATTAGATACATTATCGTACTTTTCTTGATTATTGAAGTTTTAAAATTATATCAGGCATCATCGTTCTTTTGTCTATAATTATGTGGATTGCGTGTAAATTTAATTGAAGATAGTATGATTGATGTTTATAGTGACAAGGCATCGATTTTTAAAATGTTTGCTATTATTTCATCTTTATTTTCTGTTTTCTTGCTTTGAAATAATAGTGCACTTCATCATGTGGAAATAAAATAAATAAATAAATAAGAAAAGGCTTGTTTTCCCTCATGAAGCTCGGCTTAGCTCCCCTACCTTGATTTATCCTTTCTTTGTTGGCTAATCAGAGGGCACGGCCATCATTGCGAACCAATGACCATCACAACCAACCATCTTGTTCGTTTTGTGAATATGCTTCATAATGCTAGGTCTACTAGGAACATGGATCCTCCCAAAAGGTAATAGGGGCGTGCAAATGTTTCCTCGGGCCGGATGGAGATTGGCCCTCGAGTGCAAAGGCGAGGCCAATATGGTCTAAGCCCAACAACATAGCTTCTGTTACCGAATTGTGGATAGGAGATGAATGTTTTGAATGCTCAAATGCATGTTGAGATCAACCTCCCAATATTATCTTCCTCCGTCATTGCCATGGAAATTTATGTGAAGATTTCTAGGAGTGAATGAATTTTGAAGTCTGCGAATATTCTTGTGCTTATTTTTATAATAAGACTAAGACTGATTATTCGATTGATACATCTGCTTCATTTTTAAACTACAGGTGTTGTCGAAGTTTATTCAGGAGGTGGGACTTTATTAGCATTCCTGATGCTGGGAGCATTGGATAGCTTTTGAGAAAAGATAGGCTTGTGTGAACTAAAATGTAAGTACATTTCTAAAACTCCATAACGTGTAATACGAGCCTTACAATATTGAAATGTAAGCTCTAAGTACAAAGTCTCATTTCTTCGTTTGGGCTTATATTTATGCTACAGAAGTCTTGGCTTTGTGGGAAAGAAAATTCAAGAGGAAATTAGAGAAAACTAGGTACTAAAACTTTCAAATTCAAAATTCACGGATGAAATTTATTTATGCAAAAATCAGGTATTACATAATTAACCCACCCAATTCAATTAAAAACCCTAATCATTTCCCCTCTCTCTTCATTTCACTCTCACTTTCTATCTCCCTCTCGTCACTGACTCCTTCTCTTCATATCCCTCTCCTCATCTCTTTGACTCCATGTCATGTCTTTTCTTCATCAGACGCCATCGCCATCGAAGCATGTCACTGTTAGAGTACCCTTCATTGGTGCTACTGTAATGAAGAAGCACCACGTTGTCGCACTTTTCCCTTCGTGAATCACCACGAGCTGAGGTAGTGAAATGAAATCGCGAAGCAGATCTACCACTTTAGTGGTGAAAATGGAATCGCTGGAACATTTTAGCAACCCACGCAAAGCAAAAGTAGTTTAGGTTGGTGGTGATTTTGGGGATTTGGACGGTGTTTTGTGTGGTGGTGGTGATGACGATTTTCTGGTGATAGATCTGGCAGTTTGGATGGGGTTTAGATGGTGTTTTGTGTGCTAATGGTGAAAGTGTTTGTGTGGTGGATGTTTTGTGCTGGTATGTGACCACTATTTGACACATGTGACCAATAATTTATTTATCTGTGACCAATTGTTTAAGTGTGACCTAAGAATTTGACAATCTATGGCCAATTAATTTGACCTTGAATTAATCTGAGACCTGTAAATTTTGGATCCGTGACTTTGAAATAATTTGTGACCTACAAAAATTTAGATTTGTGACCTCAAAATAATTTGTGGTCAATTAATTTGATGATATGTGACCAGAAAATAAATATGTAACCTATAATTATGAATCCGTGACCATTAATCATATAACTTTGACTTTATTATATTTAATTAATAAATATTTTCAATTAATTATATAGATACCTGAATTTTAAATTTTTGATTTATGTATCTGATTTGTGAATTGGTGTAAACAATACACCTGAAATATGAATTTTTCCCAAAATTCAATAGTTCATTTACATCTCTAATCCGATGGATCTGTTTGAGGTTGTGAGATCGCCTACTAATATACTTCTCAGTAGGCAATAGACGTTTGGATCTAGTTGCTTTGTATGTTCTATAAAGACATCTCAATGAATTGAACGAATTGAAATCAAAAGATTCACACAGATTATCCCAAAATTATTTGGAGTAGACTTAATTTATTATTATTGTCCATTTACTGAGAAAATATTGAGACCTGCATATAACCTTTTTTTCCCTTAGAGCATTGTTATTGACTAAGCATTCCCCCTCTCTTTTTACATGTAGATTATAATCCAATTAAATCAAGAAGTTTCTCATATTGATCACTTACTCACCATGAAAATATAGCAAATTAATTTATGGCTCTCTCACTTTTTTGGTGAGTCGGTCAACATTCAAAATAGGTTGACTTTACTTATTTTATCAAATGTCATATTTAATGTTAATTTAAAAACTATTATAAATCACTTTCTTAGAAAATAGGTCTTAAAAAATGCGGCCAAACATGTTCTTAGTTGAAAGTTCATACCTATTGAGTAACAAACAATTTTATTTTTCTTTGGAATATTCAGAAAAGTTGAATATTCTTGCAATACACTTCTACGTCTCTTCTTTCATTAATACTATTTCAGATTATTTTCTCAAAGCACTGCATTTGTTAAATACAATACCAAATCAATGGAAAGACTTGTCGCCGGAGAATTGGATTTTGAATGAGTTTTGGAATAGTGATTTTTTTTAAATGAGTTTTGGAATAGTGATTTCTTAGAGAACGTGTGGCTAAAAAGTAAGTATGTATGTGTATATATATATTTTTTAGTTTATTTGTAAAATATTATTAATTAGCATCTGTTTGACTCTCTTTATTTCAAAATTTTTTATTTTCTGGACTTATTTTCAATCAAACATTCACGTAATACAATATTTTGTAAGCAAATTCAAATTTTTTTCGCACATTCTCTAAAAAATTATTATTCAAAATATCATTTTCCCTCAATTTCTCTTTATAATGGTTTGGATTTAATTGTGTAAATACGTAGTTGAAAAGGAGTTCGAGGAAAAATGAGTTTTGATTTAACAAAATAAAACAAGGCCATTTCTCCCTTTGACCAATAATTGTGAAATGGTCCTACTAAACGTTGTTGTATCTTGTAAATGTCAAACCTATTTCGATCCTTTGCTGTGTCTTCTTATCCTGATCTCTATTTATAATATATACACACACACACATGGACACACTCTTCATTGCAATGGAGAAGCCAAAGTCAAAGAACAAGATATTAAAATTTCTGCCAAAAGCACTTTCTTTCCAAAACCCTCCTTTCAGCCCTGCTGGCCGTAGAGACAATGTTGTTAATTCAAACAACCTTAAATCCAATTTCAACCGAGGTTTTTCCGGTCCGATTATATCCATGATTCCGGCAGAAGCACGAGGAAGAAAATCATCGAAGAACTCCAACTTAGGCGAACCAACTTCACCAAAAGTTTCATGTATGGGCCAAATCAAGCACAGGAAAAACAAGATCAGCAAAAAGAAACAAGTTTCACGGCCGGCAACCAACTCCGCCGTATCACCGCCGAAGAAGAAACCATCAGCCACCATTCGGAATATTTTTAGCAGTAAAAAGCCGGCTGCAGGAAGAAAATCCGATGGTTCGTCCGATGATGACAAGCACAAGGTTCCTGATCATGGAGCAGCACCTAGCTTGAATCAGATGAAAAAATTTGCTAGTAGTCGGGATACGTTTGCGAATTTTGATTGGGCAACTGCACAGATTGCACCAGAGAACAGGGGATTCTATTCGGATGAAGAGGGAGAAGATGAAGTTATTATTCCTTTCTCTGCACCAATATTGCGAGGCGGAGGCGGAGGCGGATACGGAGACGGAGGAGGTGGTAGTGGCGGTAAAAGTGGTGGCCATGGAGTGGCTTTGGAGCCAAGGAAAGAAATTAATATATGGAAGAGGAGAACCATGGCACAACCTAAGCCTCTCCAATTAAACACTTACGATTAGATATCTTTGAAAATAATTTCTTTGCCATAAATGTGTGTATAATTCATATAATTTCATCTTTAGGTGAAGTGGTCGTCTAAAAATGTTTGCATACACAGAATTAGATCATACCTTAGGCGACGGATTTTGGAGCATCAGCGACGGATTTTCATCATTGATTAAATAAGTATAGATAGGTAAATTAGTACACACGAAATTTAGATTATTATTTTTTTTTCAACCTTTTGGTGCGGATATTGAATGGTTGATTGGCGTCTAAAAATGTTTACTGCATATTCTCATTTTTCAATAGATATTTGATCATATGCAGCATTTGTGCTCGAAGAATTCGTCATTGACATTAATGTATATATACGAAGATAGGTTTGCTACATGTATTCTTGAAAATTAGATGTATATTAATAATGCTATTTGTACATCGTGATTTATAGAATGAGGATGTGGATTATATTAATCGTGATTATATTGATAATGCTTTTGTTATAGAATGAGGATGTGGATTATATAATGCTTGCAAAGTTGTGCAATGGAAGTAACGATTAATTGCAATGAAACGTCAAATATATTTATTGTTAAAATTAAGTTAAATTTTTAATTTAATAATGAATTTTAGCCCTTGTTTGATGGCCATTATTAAAAAAAAAAATTTTAAATAGTGATTTTTTTAGAGAATGTATGGTTAGAAAATTGGAAAAAAATTTGAGTTTAGGTGTAAAATATTTTATTTTGGTTAAAAATAAGTATAAAAATTAAAATTTTTTGTTTTAATTGGAGATAAACCACGGCTTAATTAAATTCAAATTTATAGCGAGCAATAGAAGATGTTTTTCAAAGTTTAACTATATCAAAGTTTAGTGGCCAAAATTCGACTACCTCAGAATTTAATTGTGTGACAGGGTGACACGTGTGCATTTTGCCAGCCACGTCATTAATTCCGTTAGAAGTTTGAGGCAGAAGTTATTTCAATGAGTATAGTTCAATATTTTTTAAAGTTCAGTGATCAAAATTCAACATTTTAAACTTTAGTGAACAAGTGAAAATGTATATATAAGTTCAGTGACCATTGAAACAATTAACTCCAATTTGGCTATTATTATAAAATAGATGTTATAGTGGAAGTAAATAAATTAATTAATTAAGCCCACAGGATAGATTATAATTTAGAAGTTTGATTACTTAGCATTAATTAATTATTCAAATTATACACGCAGTATTACTTTGCCTTTATCTTATTGTCGGCCATCAATTCTTCTGTGTGAAACCAGCTGCCAAAATTGAAACTTCGACAATTTTTATTTTATTTTTTTTAGATTGTTCATGCTTAATCTCTTCGACCAGGTAGAAGCTTGTAGAAGATTTGAAATAAAAAGCAAGCCAGCCTGTCATTTTCAACGAATGGCAACCATAAGATCAATTAATTGAAAGAACAATGTTATTTGTACACTTTGATGTACTCTTGTGACGAGAGTGTATACCAGAATGTATGTGCAACAAAACCTTTAATTGAAACGTAATTTTATTGAGGAATCAATCAAAGTGGTTTTATGTTGTTAAAATCTAAATGATTCATTGAGAAGTGTCAATTTTGACTGTACACTTTGATAGACGGAAAATTTCATATTTAAGAAGTTAACTATAACTTATTTCAAAACTAATAAATAAATTTTAAAATTTCTAAAATCGGATATTATTAAATTTTATATATGAAATAATTAAATAAAAATATATTATCTTAATTAAATATATTAAAATCACAATTCTATATAATTTGGTCACATTATTAAATTAATTGATCATAAATTATTTCTCGATTGCAAATAAAAAAAATTTATGGATTACGTATTATTTCATGGTCATAAACCAAAAATTTTATAGGTTACATTTCATTCGTCGGTCACAAATAAAAATTTTATACGTCACAATTTATTTATTGATCACAAATTACAAAAATTTAAGTCACGACTTAATAAATTGTAAGTCATGATTACATTTTATGTCACATATTATATATTGATCACAAATTAATTAATTTATTGTTAACAACCAATCAAAATAATTTGTTACCACCCCACCCCACCCATAACCACCACACCCACACCAACACTCATCATCACTACCACTATTGCAGTCGCCATCACGACCACAACACCACCACTACCCGCCACAACACCATAACCACCGCACCAACACCAACATCACCACTATCACTATTGCAGCTGCCCTCACCACCACAACACCAACAGCACGGGCACAACACCACCACATGTTAATCGATTAAAACCACTCTACCATGGCGCCCCTGCCACCACCAACACCAACTAGTCACCAAAATAGCGGCACCACTGTCATGCCATCAACACCACTCAAAACAATAGACCTAATTTCTAAAGTGCCTGAGAAGATGAAAACACCAAGCTAAATTTAGACCATTCCAAGACCTAATTTCCAAGCTAAATCTAGACCTAATTTCTAGTGCACCAGAGAAGATGAAAACATCAGCCTAATTATCGAGCGCTACTGCCGTTTGACGACAGCGCAATGCTACTGTTGTGCTCAGTGAAACTTTGCTGCTGTGAAAATCTTGAGAGGCGGAGAGAGTGCCGTCAGTAAAGAGTGAAAACCAAGAGAGGAAGAGAGTGTCGCTGTCACTGATGAGGGGAGAGAGAGAGAGAGAGAGAGAGAGAGAGAGAGAGAGAGAGAGAGAAGAATGAGAATGATTCAGGGGAGTGCATTCAATTGTGATTTTTAAAGACTTTGATGAACTTTTTTTAAATGATGACTTTTATGGATTTCGTGAATCTTTTATAGATTTGTACGGAATTAGCGGAAGTCTTTCGTAAATTTCTATGGATTTTCATTTTAAAATTTTTATATACTTTTGTGGAATTCAAAAGACCTTTGAAAACTTTGATCCAATGTGAAATTCTCACATATGAAGTGTTAGTTCCCACAATTCCCATTTTCCTTCCCCTTCATTTTCCCATATAATTAAAAAAAAATTAAGAGAGAGAAAGAAAGATAAAAAATATATATATAATCAATAAAAAAAATAAATTTTAATTACATATGTTCATAGAAATTTAAAAGAAAAAAAGATTGAAAAAGATTTTGAAAGTCTTTTAAAATCTCGTAATTAATGAGAAACAAATTTTATGATTTTATATGAGTATTTTCTACTTAAAAAGTTAGTACTTCAAAGACTTTTATAAAAGTCTCTAAAAGTCATTAAAATTTGAATATCTCAAAGCTTATATAGATTTCTAAAAAGTTTTAATTGAATATACCAAAACTTTTGGAAATTTTTTAAAAGTCTATAAAAGTCTCAATTGAATATCTCTAAACTTTTTAAATCCCAAAAAGTCATTAAAAGTCTCCATTGAATACACTCCTATTAGAGTTTGGAATCAGGGTAGGGTAAGTAGATTAATTTAATTTTTGTAATAATAATATAATATAATTATTAATATTTAAAATTTTAATTATCATATGATCTTTGAAAAAAAAAAAACTTATAGATCTTAATTTTGAAGCGAAAAGTTTAAAATTCTGGTAGGCCGTAATTTCCACTTGATAGAAAGTAGGTTGTCTAAAACTCTATTAGAAACTGTCTATAAGCGTGAATGTATCACATCTAATTACACGTTCATTACAAACAGGAAAAGAGAGAAAAATTTATTGATTCTCTTGATGTGTAGGTCCAAATTTTCTGAGTAAGTATTATAGACCAATATATGTTTCTTGATTAATTTATGTGGAGATTATCAAAATAGTCAATTTTTGGCTTTGTATTTACAAAAATGCCACATTTTTTAAATCTTTGCAAGATTGTTAATTTTGGAAAATTTTGAATATTTTTGTCCATTTAGATAATTCAAATACCCTACATGTCCTTCATTAAAAACTGATTTGACTAGATAGAAAAATAGTACAAAAAACTTTAAAACATCACATCAAATGCTCTCATTTCACTATATATATATATATATATATATCTATCGTCGACGAAGATCACGTTTAATCTCTTGAGATTTTATTTATTTATTTATGCATTTATTGCTTTCTTCTCTTCTGATTTTTCAAATTTAGGGGTGTTTATTATTATTATTATTATTATTATTATTATTATTATTATTATTATTAACAATATTGGTCTTGAATTGGCACAATGTCTTTTTTTTTTTGTCTATTTTTCTAGTGCTATGACAATGTTAACATTTTGATTTATGTAAGTTATTTATAAATTTATTTCATACAATTATATTTTTCATTTTTCCTTCATATAAATAATGGTTATTGGTCATTATTGGGCAAATTGAGTTTGAGTTTAATTTTTGAGTTTATGAAATGAGCTAAGATTGAATTGGGTTTATTCCGGTTAACATGCACAAATAAACTCGGTTAAATGTGTGTTTATATGATTATTTCGAGTTATTTGAATATTGTTTGAAGTGTTGGATCATTCTATTTTCATTCTTGAAAATGTCTTTGCATTTATATATAAAACTTATGGCTAAGTATATAAAAAGTTGTGCTATTAGAAGCTATAAGTATAACACATATCATGTTTCTCATAACTTGACCCTTCTTGTCTTGGAAAACCAATATGAATGTGAAATGTAATATCCATTCTGACAGTAACGAAATCATCTGTCGACAGATGAAATGCCGTTCTCAACAGTTAGGTTCTGAAATTCTCGACAGTTGATTGCAGAAGCCAAAATTTGTTAAATTTCTCTTCACGTGTGATTTTAGGATTTGAAATGTATAACATATCATTTGAGCACCATTATTACTTCATGAATTATATATATAATAGTTATGAATCCATCTGTAGAGATAAACTGTCATTCTAGATAGAGAAGTCACTGACCCAAAAAGTGCTTGCCTAGACTACCGGAGGGTCCATCGGCTAGTTAGTTAAATGAGGGGATTGATATGTATTATCACTTTAATTTAAAAAAGTATTTGTCCACTTTTTGAAGTTTTTATCTTCATGATTTCAAGTATGATTGTTTCGTATAAAGGTACTAACCTGAAAGTTGGTAGCCCAAATTACCGAAAGGTCCATTGACTGGATGGGTAAAAGAGACAATTGGTATGTGTTACTACTTTCAGTTTTAAAAAAATAAAAAAATTAGAATATTTTATTTTTTAACCTTGGCATTTGAAACTTCATTATTTCGTATGAAGGTGTCGAACCGAAAGGTATATGACCGGACAGTCACGAAGTTCCCTATGCTCGTGGCAAATGGTAAGTTTCGTAGTGGGGTAATTATACATGTCAAATTCTTATGTTTTACGTTAAATATGTTTAGTTGAAGATAAACGTATCATTTCGATGTTATACTTAATTTTGGTAGAATCTGTTATTTTCTTCCATTATTAAATTTTGATACCTAATGCAACTTAAACCACTTTCGTATAGGAGTATACACTGATGTACCATTGGCATCAATCATACCCGTTCAAGGTGACGATAATGTTAATGCAAATATGCAACGATCAACACATGTTCGAGTGCCTGCTGCATTGACTAGGATTCCATTCACGAGGGGGAACGGATAGAAAGTGAACCAACGTTAAATCAAACAACATATCAGATACATTGTAGGAGTTAGCTAGGGAAATAGTCACATATTCTCAAGGATAACATAACAGTTATTTTAAGTAGTTAATGATGTGATAATACTTTTGGATGTACTTATTTCACAATAGAAATGTATCATGATAGTACTTTTGTGTAGCTTTTTACTTTAAAATGTTTTATAGTTTCTATTAGTGATGTGCACAAATATTTTAGTTTGTTGTAACCGTTGCATAAATGTTGTGTGCTTCTTGGTGAAATTCAATGATAACATAGCAGAATTTGTTAATTTTGCAAATATTATGTTTATGTGTAGACTATATTTATGGTCTCTAATTTCTGTCAGGGATTCCCGTGATAATGTATGTACATAATGCTCTGTATTCGAATATTTGTAATGTAGAAATTTTTAGTGTACTTTATTCAATTGCAATGAACTGTAGAAAATTATTCATACAATTTGTCATGACCAAGTGTCGAGGATGACAGAAACAATCTGTCGAGAACGACAGATAAATTGTCGGGCTGTCATGCAATATGTCTATAGATCCGTATTTTACTTGTGAAGTTGAACATATATTTGCTTGTCTATGAATGATGTGGGAATGATAATAACAATATAAGTTGAAGATAGTAATGTAAGTTGAGAATATGCTGGGGAACACCGTAAGTTGAAAATACCTTTTATGCAAAATATGTATGCTCCAATGAAATCAATATGTTATAAACATGATAAAAATGAATAATTATAATGAAAACGTTAAATTGTTGATTTTTTTTTTAAAGTACAAAAAGCACTCCACCTCTAATATTTTAGTAAATAATTCAATACAATTTTGTAATTATTCTCCTCATTTTCTCCATAGTAATACGATATAACATTAGTAGTGTTTATCATTTATGCGTCAATTGAGTCCACTATTTACAACTTATAAACAATGTATTTTGTGGGGATTAAAATTAGATTTTTTTTAGCGAACTGTGATAGCAGTTTTTGAATGGTCTGGTTAAATTATTTTCAACAGCAGTAGAGTTCGATAATTACAACATAGGGAGCAACAATGGTCACGAACGATATGACAACAAAACTATAATATAACTTGATAATATACAACGCAGTAGGAGAAATATTGGACATACAACATCAACAACAACATTGAGTGGTTGTTTAAGAAACTCGTATTATATTGAGGATCGAACAAACTTTCCCCTATGCGACACAATGAATCTCAAGTAATGACTCAAACATGAAATGTTAAGATTGCAAATGTGAGAATTTTGTACATTCCATATGTCGACATTTAATACCATCAAATTGGAGTTTTCGAATATTTAGATCCATATAATAGCAAAAAGAAAAATAAATAGTTTCAACAGTTTTCAAGTGTCGAAGTCGACAGTTAAATTGTCTATCTTGACAGTGAGTAAATATTGAGTTCGATAGTTCTAATGTCTAACCCAACGATTTCAAAGACACTACTTGACAGTTGAGCTGCCATAAATTTCGGGGAAACTTGAAAATCATGTATTTAGTTTTTTGGAAGAAATTATTGAAAATGTTAATGGTGATAATCAATTATCAACTACAACATCACAATATCTTCCCACAAATAAATAAGGAATGGCTCAATGCTTCATAAAATATGAAATCTTCACATTTTTGTAGAAGATATTGGTATTTTTCCCTGTGAAAAATATATCAAAAATAAAACACATTAATGAATAAGAGATTCAAAAAATTTAATTAAATATAACCATGTTGTATTAAATATCTAAAGTAGTAAACTATGAGATGAAAATATAAACAATTTCTAGTAGCTCACATTTGAAATTGATCAATAGCTTTCTCTTATTGATGATGGAATGAAGATGAAGAAGAAGAATGTATGGTTTGTGTTCATAAAGTTTGTGTGTGTGTGTGTGTTTTTTTTTTTTTTAAAACAAAAATTCATATTATACAATATAATAATCATATTTTAAATGTTTAAAATATATAAACCAAATCATCACATCACACCATTAATTACGTTCAAATCAAACGTTTATTGCTCCTAAAAATGTGTCATAAAGAGTAAAGTGGATATTTTGCATAAAAAAGTGATATTTTTCGAAGAAATTGGTGCAAATGAATTTTTTTTTATACATTTTCAATTTTAGTGACATTTATGTAAATTCCCCTTAATTTATTTATATGTGAAATCAATGAATTTTAAAGATTTGAGAATTAGAGTTGAACTGCTATCATAGCATGGTTAGCAAATTCTTAATCTTCCTTAAAGATTAACGTTTTCAACTTATCAATTTTTATTTTTATCTTATCGGTTTATGAATCAAGATTGCTTTGGTTCGACAACGGTTTCATCCATATGATATTAATAAGATGCTTTCTGAAATTGGGTCTATTTGTCGAAACGTTAGAAATTATTTGGGAGGATACATGCTTCTTTGGACTTATTTGATACCCCACAAAACAGCCTTTAACTAAGTTCAATTATCACTTGTATATAAATCTGTATTTTACATTAATTCCAAGTTTCGGAATTGGAATTATGCTTTGTGAAGTATTCAATGAAATTCATAGATTCTTGGAACTGTTTTTTTCAAACGAAATGATTGTTTGTATGCAGAATATAATATAATTTTATGCCCAATTATAATTAACAGTATTATTTTTAATAATAAATCCAGTAATTATATATTGTTAAATTGATTAAAGATGGTGGTGATATATCAATAATTAATTGTGATTATTAGTGTTTGCCATTACTTGACTGCGGACTGCTCAAGAATGATATTTTATTATTGCTCAAGAATGCTAATAGTCAAGTGATGGGTTTATTATGTATCTTATGGATCCATAAGATCCATTAAAAAAATAACTAGAAACGTGTAAATCTGTGAATTAAAAAAATGATAACTAGAAACATTAAGTGATAAATATTTTGTTTATGTAATTAATATTCGATTAATGTTGTTTGTTAGTCACCAAAGTGGCCGAACCTTATGGTATTTTGAATACTGAATTATATAATTTATCTATCAATTACTCTTGATAGTTTGATGCTTATAAATGAAGTTAACATTAGGATTATTGTTGTCAATAGTATATTAACGTCCATAAATTATAAAATTATTTTTAATCACCCAAAGGCTAATCAATTTATGTTATTAACATTGAACATGGTTGTTGTTGATTGATATACTTAGATATGTTTTGTATATCCAAATATATCAGGCCTATTTGATTAGAATATATTTAATTACCAATAAATAAAAATAAAATTAGCATCATTACATTTGTTACGATTATGTAACGTAGTATCACTCAAAGAAGAACTACGGTATACATTTAATATTATGTTATTTGATCCTGAATTCAAATATTTAAGTTAAAAATCAAAGCATTAATGTTATATATATTGTATATGTTTTTTCAATACCTATTTCCGTTTCTCTGTTTTTGTATGCTTCATCTAGCCCATTGTTTAATGGGCTCAATTTCTCTGACTCATGTGAACAAGTCCAATTTAACTCAGGTATTTTAGAGTTAGACTTGGCATTTCAAGTTGAGAAATCTACTGATCTCACTGATAAGAGCAGTGCTGATTAAAGATTTTCCCATAAAGCTTGGGAACTATTTGATATTAGATTGAGCATAATGTTTATGTGGATGACCTTAAAAAGAATATCAAGTCCACTATCCTTAAAGTTGAGATTGTAAAGATTATATGAAGTTTGTAGAAGAACATTCATAGACAACTGACAAGTCACTTACTACACACTAATGGGTACCTTATTTGCCATGACATTTGATTGTTCTCATACTATGTATGAGCATGTTATTGAAATGAGTAACAATGTAGTAAGACTTGGACACTTGGGATGAATGATGATTAAAACTTCTTGGTATAGTTTATTATGAACTCTTTGCCTCCCAAGTATGGTCCATTCAAAATAAATAATAATACCTTAAAGGACAAATGAAATATAATTGAATTACACAGTATGTTCATGCAAGGGGAGACAAGGCTAGAACCAAAAAACTCATTTTGTTCACTTCGTAAGTTATCTAGGAGATGGAAAGAATAAATAAGAAAATGTCTAGAAAGGGTACTAAGTAAGGACCACTAAAGATAAATGAGTCTTTTGTCCAAATCGACAATAAAGAACAAAAGAAAGATATGTGTCATTTTTGTTGCAAACTTGGGCCCTATAAAAGGGACAGTCTGAAATGTAAGATATGACTTGAAAGCAAATATAAGATTATTGCTTATGTATGTTACAAATCTAATTTGGCAGAAGTTCCTTATAATACTTGGTGGATTGATTTTGAATGTACCATTCGTGTTACAAATATAATGCAGGGATTCCTTTCAATCCTAATCATAAATCCATTTGAAAATTTTGCTCTCATGGCAATCGAGTCAAAGCTCCAGTTGAAGCTATCAGAACCTATAGTTTGATTTTATATACTGAATATCATTTAGATTTATTTATTTTAAACTCTTTATGTACATTATATTTCTTGAAATTTCACCCCATTTAACAACCATTATTTAGAGAAAGTTTAGTTTTGAATAGTGATTTTTTAAAAGATTGTATGATTAAAACTTAGGGAAAGGTTTTAGATTTATGTGTAGAATATTTTATTGTGTGAATGTATAGTTAAAAATGAGTACGTAGAAAAAAGAGTGCTTGGTTTTTTTATCAAAACTTTATTCAGCTGGATATTTTTATAATGGTGGAAATTGATGTCTAAGTTTGTTTAAATAAAATCATCTTATTGATTCTACAGTTCTTTGTGATAACTTTTATGAATTAAAGCTCGATAACCTTTTTGTTGAAACTCTTTTAACCTTGCCTCATAATGTTGGTACTAAATGTAATCTATTAAATGAATTTGCTAACTTATGACATAAACGTTTGGGTCTATGTAGATTGTATTAAAGGTAAACAAACAAACACACACACAAAAAAAAAAAAAAAAAAAAAAGCTACAAGAAGCAAATAACATCATGAAAAAACACACACTAATATATGTGGAATTTATGATGTTCCATCTCTGGTGAAAAAATATTTTATCACCTTTATTAACGAATTGTCATGTTATAGTTATGTCTATCTACTGCATAAATAGTCTAAACCTGTAAATACTTTAGACATCTTTATTGACGAAGTCAAGTGGCAATTAGATAGAAAGGTTAAAATTATTAGATCTGATAAAAGTTGTGAACACAATGAAAAGTATGATAAAACTGGGCAACACTCTGGTCTATTTGCTAAATTTCTTGAAAGGCATAACATATGTTCTCAATGCACTATGCAAGGCAAACCACAATAGAATGGTGTAGCTAAAATGCGTAATCGTACCCTGAAAGAAATGGTTAAGTATATATTAAGCGGATCTTCTTTACCCATTTCTTTGTAGATATATGCATTAAAAATTGTTATGTATTTGCAGCACAAGGTTCCTTGTAAGATAGTTCCAAAGACTAATTTGAATTGTGGGCTGAAAGAAAACCTAGTTTTAAGTCGCCTACATGTTTGGGTTTGCCCGGTAAAAGTAAAATTTATGATCTACATGTAAAGAAACTAGACTTAAGAACAGTCAATAAATTTTTCATTGGTTATCCAGAAAAATCAAAGGGATATAGATTTTACTATAGTAACCATAGTACTATAATTGTTGAAACTGAAAATGCGACGTTAATTGAGAATGGTAAAGTTCGTGGGAGTTTAGAACTATGAAATGTGAAAATACAAGAAGTTAGAGTTTTAAGTTTCTCTACCCTCATTTCTTCTAATAGTGTTGTTTCTCAAATTGTTGAACGACATAGCGATTCGCTACAGAAACAAATAAATAAGCAAACACCTCACAATGAAATTGCTACAAATAAACCTGCACTAAATGAATGACAAGAAATAGCATTAAGAAGGTCATAAAGACAATGTAGACCTGTCATTTCTGATTTACCTACAAGAGTCTGAATTTGACATAGGAATTGTTGATGATGATCTGGTTTCATTTTCACAAGCCTTTGAGAGTGCTAATTTTGAAAAGTGGTTGAATGCTATGAAAGATGAGTTGATATTTATGGAACATAATTAAGTATGGGATCTCGTCAAATTATCTAAATCATGTAAAAGAGTTTGGTGCAAATGGGTCTTTAAGACCAACTACGACTTTAATAAAAATATCAAAAAAACATAATGCTAGATTTGTTGCCAAAGATTTTACTTAGAAAGATGGCATTGATTATAATGAGACATTTTCATCAATCTCCAAAAATGATTCATTTAAAATTATAATAGCTTTAGTAGTTCATTATAACTTAGAGCTACATCAAATGAACGTGAAAACCCCATTTCTAAATGAAAATTTTGATGAGGAAGTTTATATGAATCAGCCTGAAGTTGACACATGGTATGTAAATTAATGAAATCAATATATAAACTTAAATTGGACCTCATCAATGTTATCTTAAGTTCAACGATAATATTACTTCATTTGGATTTAAGAAAAACATTACTGGTCGATGTATATATCTAAAAGTAAGTGAGAGCAAGTTTATATTCTTGATTGTGTATGTTGATGACATCTTCCTAACTGTCTATTATACAAGACCAATAAATTTCTATCTAAAATTTTGAAATGAAAGATATAGAAGAGGCAACTTATGTGATTGGATTTGAAATATTCTGAGATAGGTCACAAGGATTATTAGGATTGTCTAAGAAAGCATATATCAATAAAGTTCTAGCGAAATTTAAGGCTAAAAAATGTTCAGCGTTTCGTTCCAATTCAAAAAAAGAGACAAATTTAATCTTATTCAATGTCCTAAGAATGAAGCGAAATGCAAACAAATGGCAGCTATTCTTATACATCTTTTGTTGGGAGCTTAATGTATATCCAGATTTGCACCAGGATAGACATTAATTTAGCTATTGGAATGGTAGGTAGTATCAAAATAACCAAGAACTTGATCATTGGAAAGCCATAAAGAAATTGTTGAGATACTTATAAAGAATATATGACCACATGCTTGCTTATAAGAGATCTGATAACTTAGAGGTCATTAGGTATTTAGATTCAGACTTTATTGGATGTATGGATACTAGAAAAATTCACATTTGGCTATCTGTTCCTCTTGGTTGGATGGGCTATATTATGAGAAAGTGCAAAGGAGTCAGTCATTGCTGTATCAACTATGGAAGCTGAGTTTGTGACATGCTTTAAGGCCATAGTTCAAAGAAATATGTTGCGAAACTTTTTTTAGGCTTGGAATTGTCCATAGTATTACCAAGTCACTGAAACTTTATTCTCACAATTTTGTGACATTTTTTATATAGAACGACAAGTACTCTAAGTATGTTAAAGACAAGAAATTGAAGTAGTTTGTCATTAAAGAAGAAGTTCAAAAATAAAAGGTGTCAATCGAGTATATTAATACCAATCTCATGATTGCAGATCCACTAACAAAAGGATTGTCATCAAAGACATTCAATGAACGTGTTGAAAGAATGATATTAGGAAATGATCACTGACATTATGTAATTTATGATGTTTATGTATTTGATATTATGAACTCATTTATGTATTGTTTTTGACAAAAATATTATTCCTGTTTTAATAGTTGATATATGTACAAAAATGAATTATATAAATGTTGACAAAGATTGTCTTTAATGAAGATATTATTGTAGTACAATTATCGAACTTCTTATTACGTACCATGTCCAGTGGGGACTGATATCATAGTACATGGAATAAACTAGGAACTATGTCTAAACGATGATGTACAATCGCTATGACTTTTATTGGTATTTACTTAAGGATGATAATTAAGTGACCAATGTACGAATGATTTTAACTTATAATATGCGCATTATGTTGTAGACACATAACAATGCAATATTACATGGGTCAAGCGGGGAATGTAAGACCAACTAAATATGGCGAGTCGATTGAAGTGATTTTATGTTGCTAAAATCTAATTGGTCAATTGAGAAGTGATAGTTTCTTAACTATACACTTTGATGGAAAAATGAGTGGTTTTAAGGCTCATTAGAAATTGCCTCTCTCTGTCTATAAGTATGAATCTATCCAATAAAATTATACATGTTTAATTACCGAGCGGAAAAAAGAGAACAATTTCTTGGTTTTCTTATTTCTCTTGATTTGTAGGTCCAAACCTTCTGATTAAGTACTATGGATCAAGATATATTTTTTGATTAATTTATTTGTGAGTAAAAATCATAGAACTCTAAAGATTTGGGAATTAGGGTTGAATTGCTAATAGCAACTTCATACATTGAAGTCGACACCTAAGCAAGAGATAAATTCAGTCTACACAAAAAAATTATGTTTTAACTAGTCCCTCTCTATTAGTTCAAGTTTCTAGAATAGACGGTTAGAACGTTCAAATCCTTGAAGTGCACTTTATATATAGTTTTTAAGGGTACGTTGTTGATGTACAAGGCCATGGATTGAAGGAATGACAAAATAGAATTTGTAAAATCAGCTCCAAAATTTACTACCTTATAAGATAGTTTGCAATTGTCAAACCTTTTATTTAAGTAAACTTGTGATAATTCAGATGCTCTCTACCAATAGATAATCTTCATTTTGTTGTAAAACTATAAGACATATATTATCATCATGCATGGATAAATCTTATCTAGTTTAGAGAATCTATTTTATTTCAATTGTAACGAGTTTTTGGTTCTCAATAAAACACAAGTTTATTGGCTTTTCTCTTTTATTCAATCATTTTCTCTATTTACATAACATGTTATTAGCGTGATTCTCTAAAATTATAGCAAATTAGTCTGAAAGTAACCTATAGCCAATCTCAAATCATACGCATTTTTTTTTAATTATTGTAGCTTACATGCATTGTTAATTTTCATGGATCGATTTCTGCCCATTAATTTTCATTGTCGCATAGAAAATTGGTTTTCTGCTCAGTTTTTTTTTTTTTTTTGCCAAACTTTTAAAAATTCAATCACCAAATTGTGCATGTCCAATAATAATACAGTAGAATAAGCATAATTATGCATATTCAATCACCATAATCAAATTTTTTGCTTCTTGTTTATCATTCAAATAATTATCTCGTCATTGTTATTCTTAATACGAGTATATTTTATGAATATAGTATTTGTATGTCTATCTATTATAAAATATTGTTGCTCCTGAAGTAGCTCAATATTATTAATGTTCTAGTTAGATTTTACTTGATCATGAAAAGCATAATTAAATAAAATCTAACATAAATTATGTTATTACTTTTGAAAAAAGTAAATTCTTATACAATTCATTATTTCAAATAATAATATGACATTGCTCTTGAAGAGCATAACACTCCGATTTCTATATTTCAGAATAATGATACTCATAGATCTATCCATTATGAATATTTTGTTTTTCTTGAAGTATTACAACATTATAATTAATATTTTTTGAAGAATATTAATTGCCTAAAAAGAGCATGATGTTACAATTTCAATATTTCAGAAGAATATTAAATTAATTTTTGGGTAAAAGCATGAATTAAGTTACTCTATATGTATGTATGTATGTATGTGTGTGTGTGTGTGTGTGTGTGTGTGTGTGTGTGTGTTTTACTTGCTCCCGAACTTTGAAGAATAAAATCTTATATAATTTATTATTTCAAATAATAATATATTACTACTCCAAAAAAGCATGACACTACGATTCCAATATTTCAGAAGAATATTGATATATTGCTCTTGAAAAAATAATAGTAAAATACGATGTGCTTTTGAAGTATCAGATGTTTCAAAGAATATATCATTTTGAATTCATGTTTATCGCTTAAAAAAATACATAACTAATGTCATATTGACATTGATTAGTTTGTATGCTTGATTGATTGTTATATGATTATATATTGTTTAATCATATTATTTAAAATTAAATAATTGAATTATATTTTATATTGAACTAGAAGTTCAATTTAATTTTATTATTTGACATGACAACTTGAACCATCACTGGATCAACAGTGATGCAAAATTAAAAATCTAAATAGATATTCAATGAAAAATCAAAAGATTCTCCAATCTAATAAATTTTTATATATTATTTGTTCTTCTTATCGACATTTGATCATTAAATATCACTTGCTAAAAAAAGAGCTAAATTTTCTATATTTCTGAAAATTATTTAGGGTGATAAATGGGGCCCCATCATCCCTCACGTCGACTATTTAGATATTATTTGTATTTAATATTGGATGATTGCATTGTGTCATAACCTGAACTTTGTGAAATAACTACTCAAAATTTAAATTATGAACATAATTTTCAAATATACAATCAACATGGTATGTCTTATTAATGCTAGTGGTCCCAAATTTCAACATTTTGATAAGTGTTGGTCAAGATGTCAAAAAATGATTGAACATTAATACTTTTTACAAGTTTCCAAATAATTTACTTGAGAACAAAGTATTTTCCATTTTTTGTTTAAGGAAAGTTATTACGCATCATGCCAATATCATAATTTTCTCATTTCCAGAGCCTAATTTCTTCATAGATTATTTGATAGTGCAATCAATCCACCACATTGCACTAAGATGAAAAGTAAATGAAGTTGAGAAGAAATGCATTTTTTAAATTTTGATTGGATAATTCTCTCAGCATTAAGGGGAAGAATTAAGAAGTTGAAAATAATATACAAATGCATCATTATCTAAACCCTCGCAAAAAATAATTCGATCCAGAAGTTAGGAAGATAATTTATTTGAATGCATTTATTGATCAAAGAGATTAATAATATCTCATACATCATCTTTAAATGTTCCAACTCGAATTAATGTCCTAGATGACAATTAGTTAATATGATATTTGATGGCACGTCTGAAGCATGAATTATTCAATTCAAATTTAAAAATCTCCAAACGAAAATGGAGTAATTAGTAAAGATAAACCCATTAAGGATGCACTCTTGATGAATATATAGATATAACAAATTATAAAATTCCAACAAAGATTCAAGTACTGATATATTGAAAGTCGAGATTTCTTAATAAGTTATATCATTATAGAAAAAGAAATAGAATCGAAAAAGAAAAGAAAATGTTATCAACAAAATTTTTGCACCAGATGTACTATATTATATTATAAATAGTGAGGAATCGAAATAAATTCATTGAAACATATCGATTAATGTAATGATTAGCCAAATAAAATAAAGCAATCGTACTAAAATTGAATATACTAGAGAAACCTAAAGTTCATGGATGTGATCTTAGTAAAATTGAATTTATTAAAGAAACCTGAAATTTCTTGATTTATAGTCTGAACTCCGAAATGTGTACATTAATGCGAGATGAAAATGGAAAAAGTAATTCGTAATGTGAAATGTAAGACTCTTTACTTAATGAATTTCTCAAAGATTTGTATATATAGATAATTTATCATGTGCTAGACATAATGACTAGTCTCTATCTTGTTAGTCGACAATGCATAAAATTTGATATGTATATAATAAATGTGATTATAGTCAATTCATCTTACATAAATTTAATACTAATGTTGAAGGATTTAATATGCATGAAACATTATTTAAGTGATATTACCATAAAGGAGAGTAAATACGCGTTGTGCACTTTTTCTCGACCAAGATTTTGTTCCATTGGATTTTCCTAGCAAGGGTCTTAATGAGACAACTTTTATGGCGTACTCAAAATAATAAATGTATTCCTTTTTCTTCATTAGGAATCTTCTCACAGTATTTTTCCTAATAAAGTTTTAATAAGGCAAATTCTTTGTGTGATGAATGTCCACAATATATGAGACATTGTACCCTTAAAATAATATTCCTATATGTATGAGACTTTCAAAGAAATTAACAAGAGCTATTTTTTGAATCATGTGAATAAAATCATTAAGAAAATCATTAAGGGTTGATAAACTATTTATTATGAAGACGATATTTTTTAAAAACTGTACAACACAACATGAGACATACTTAATCAAAATTGTAATATTGAAGATATCGGCGTACAGGGCAATGATGAATTGATACAAGAATGAAATAAGGGGGGTAGCTGTACTCCTTTTTATTCGATGAAGTTTTGTCCCGCTAGATTTTTTTAATAAGGTTTTAACGAGACAATATTTTGTCACTCCAAATTATTTATATTCATTTTTTCATTTGTTGAAATTTTTGTCCCATCAAAATTTTTCCTAATAATGCCCCCATGAGATACTTCTTGTACAAATAATCATCATATGAGGAGTGCAGTAAAATTATAAAATATATATTGATAATTATGCAATCTTATCATCATGCATAGATAAATCTTATATAGTTTAGTGAATCTATTTCATTTTAACTGTAACTTTCAATTTGAATCCTATAAATATAGGTTTGATTATCAATAAAACACACAAGTTTATTGGCTTCTCTCTTTTGTTCTCTATTTTTTTTTTTTAATCTCTTTTCATAAGACATTTTATTTTTTTTCAATTTTTTATTATTTGAATTGACACCATTAATGCAATACATTAAAAGACATATGTATCAATAATTAACATATCACATATTGTCAATTGCTCCTATTATGTTCATTTGCAACAGAATTTTCAGACCTAGTGATTTTTCAAAAAGTGGTGACGGAAGGATTATTTGAAAGAGTAGCACGTACTGCAAACCATAGGCGGTGTTAAAATTGGCAAGTGTCCACCCTAGAGGGGTTGGGGACAACGTATGGGTTGGTGGGAGGAGACGCATAGGAGACGAGGCCTTCTTATTTTTTCGAAGAAATATGACGACAATAATTTATTTTCTAGCAATGGAATGAGAACATAAAAAGCAAGCTATAACGTTAATTCAGGTTTAAAATGGCATGGTCATGGACCATATGGCGCCAAGATTTGAACTCTACTCGAGTTTATAAAACATAGTCCTAGGTTTTCTTTCAAGGAGGACCCAAATTGAGAAAGATTACGAAGAGTGCTGCATATTCGAAAATCTCTAAATCAATGCTTATTTTGAATTTCTTAAAATATTTTGTCAATTATTGTGCCCTTCCTATGTGAATGAAGTACAAATTACATTCAAAAAAATATTGGCATAAGCTAGACAAATTTCTAAGATCATCTCACACATGATGCAGTTCCAAACCCAATCATAAGAAAATATTGTTGGATCTCCCTCTCGTTGGAACGGAATGTTAAGAATGATCCCGTAATTTTAAAAGTATAGATCATCAACTACTTCCGAGGTCTCATATCGTGATATGAGTAGAATATGTTTGAAAATTATTAATTTTTCATGTGGGCTGACATATGTAATTAATTGTGTATAAAAGCTATTTTAACCTTAAGTACAAAATTAAAATGATCTAATAAAAAAATTAAGTAATTGGGCTTATGACATCTAAATAAATTGTGGACCGGATTATATGTGTAGAGATCGAATTCTTTTAGAATTATATTTCATAATGGACGAAATACATATGAAAACTATATACAGGGTTATGGTCCTCAATTCATAAGAAACTTCTCATTCTTTGTGTTATCCCACATTACAATAATTAATAGAGAAATCATATTGAAGAAAAAGATCCTAAACCTAAAACCAAGAGTAGGCAATCTACAATCAAGAATCAAGAAGAAGAATTCAAGAATCCATAATCAATAATCAAGATTAAAGATTTGGAAGACAAAATTCAAATATTTCAATTCAAAATTCATTATTCAAGATACAAATCAATGAATCAAGGTATGTTCCGCATTAATTATTTTTCTTGGTGATTTAAAGTGGAGATCTTGGCAATTATGTCAAGTTTATAAAGTTTAAATTTCATAAAATATTCAACAAGTGGTATCAAAGCCAAATCATGTTAAAACATTGAGATTAAATGAAGAATTTTAGGGATAAAATTCATAATTAGGTTTTTGTAAAATTTGGGATGTGAATTTCAAATCCTAGATATCTAAATTTTGGGTTTAATGTAATTTTTTGACATTACAATAGTTGTACCCAAATGCGACTGCTGTCGTGATTCGAGACGAGGCAACACCCAGGCGCTGTGTTCAAAGAACCCAGTGCCACAGCGCCTGTTTACTATTTTTTTTTTGTATTAAATTCAAAACAACAAAAAATAAAATAATAAGGTTTCAACAATTAAAATTATGGTATTATAGTTTCCCTTACATAACTAATTTTTCAAACTAAATTAATTGAAGCTACATGTTACCAAAAGTAACATCTCTTATCTAGATTAATTTATTTGGAATATTAGAAAGGTTGTGTGTATGTAATTCTTGAGGATATTCACCTGCCCAAAGGAAGGTAAGGGTCTGTTCTCTTCGTATTTTAGTTTTATAGTTTTGAGTTTTGAATTCATTTTGAGTTTTGTGTTTTGGGTGGCTGTTTTGAAATTGTTGAAAATCCGTTCTTTTCATCATTTTTGAAAACAATTTCTGGAAACATAAAATTGGAAAACGCATTTACTTTGAAATTTTGAGAATATTTTTTTTAAAATTTTATTCAAGAAATCTGATTATTCAGTAAATTTTAATATTTTAATGTTAATATAATATTAAATAACATATAAATTTTGAAGTTGGTGAAAAATGATTTGAGTGTTGATGAAAT
>NC_036254.1:14338330-14351639 GCF_002742605.1 Olea europaea var. sylvestris | reverse complement strand
ACTACTCATATAAGTGTGTCTATACAGGGTCGCTGAACAGCCAAAAGCTAAATAATGCCAAAAGATTCATCTCTGTGGACAACACAAGCCAGTTGAGGTTGAGGCTATAGGGACTTTTAGATTATTATTAAAGAATGATATTTATTTTGATTTGAAAGAGACTTTTGTGGTACCATCTTTTAGACGAAATTTTGTTCTATTTATGTATTAAAAAAATTCAATTATTTTTGTTCATCTGGAAATCCTAAAGTTAGTCTTTTTCTTGATTCAAATCTTGTGGGTACCCTTTTTTATCTAAATATAATAATCTATACTTGTTTAATTCGGTTGCCTCTTATTTTAAACCTTGCATGTTAATTCAAGAGGTATTAAACATAAAATTAAAGCTTGTATCAGAAGGAATTCTTGATCCCCTTGATTTTTCAGACTCAAGTTATTAAGGGGAAACAAACAAACATAAAGAGATTAGGTGCTAATAGAACTTTGAACATCTTAGAACTAATTCATATGAATATATATGGGCCATTCACTTCAGCTTTTTGGAATAGTCAACGGTCATTTATTACGTTTACAGATGATTATTCTTGCTATGACTACCTATATCTCATTTCATGAGGCATCCTATACATGTTAAACACTCATAAGGCTGAAGTTGAAAATCAACTCGGTGAAAGACTAACACACGTTAAATCTAATCGTGGTAGAGAATACTTGATGGGAGAACGTCCCATGCCTTTTGCTAAATTTGTAGAGGAATGTAAAATCGTCCCACAATATACATGCCAGGTTCTCCTAGCATGAAGGGTGTTGTTGAAAGATGAAACAGAATATTTAAGGACATGGTAAGAAGTATGATTAATCATTCCATCTTACCAGAATCTCTCAGGGAATGAGAAACATTATAAATCCCAGCTTTTATGCTCAATATAGTTCTAAGCAAAGAGACTATCAAAATCTCTTATTTACTTTAGACAGGTAAGAAGCCTAGTTCGAAACATTTACGCATTTGAGGTTGCCAACTGAGGCAAGGCCTTATAGACCTAGAGGGTATTTGGTAGGGATTAAAATTAGATTTTTTAGTAGATTGCGATAGAAGTTTTTGAAATGCATAGTTGAAAAGCTGTGGGGCCCATAGAAGATACGGTTAATATTGATTATTTAACTTTGACTTAGATTAAAATCGAATTTCAATCCGAACCAAACAAGTTGCTAATGAAAAGAAATTGGATTCCAAAACTGTTAGTTGCTATTTCATTGGATACTCGGAGAGGTTAAAGGGTTACAAATTTTATGATCTCACTACAAAGTAAACTTTTTAAACGAGAAATGCCCCGTTCTTTGATGATATATAGTTTGTGGAGGAATATAATGTTAGGAATTTTGTCTTTAAGAAGGAATGTATAAACATTTCTTCCATTGTAATTAACTATGTATGGATTATGGACAAATTCTTGCTCCAAAACTTGTTCAAGAAGCAATTCTCGATCAAAACAATATTCTAGAACCTCATATAAACAATCAAGAAATTGTTCTAGAGAACAATCTCAATAACTTTAAATACAAATGTCATTAAGGAGATCCACTCGAGAAAGTAGAAATGTAATAATGGATGATTTTATAATATTTCTCCAAGAACATAATGATGGCATTCGATTGATGGAACAAGATCCAATCAAATTTTACATAGCAATGCAAAATGATAATTCTCAAGAGTGGATTGGTGCTATGAATAAAAAAATAAAGTCCATGAAAGACAATAACGTTTAAGAACTTGTCCCGTTGCTTGAAGGTATGAAACGCATTGGTTGCAAATGGATATTTAAAATCAAAAGAGATTCAAAGGGTAATATGGAAAGATATAAGGCTCGTCTTGTTGCAAAATGCTTTATTCAAAGAGAATGTATCGATTATAATGAGACTTTCTCTCTAGCGTCAATGAAAGACTCTTTCAAGATTGTAATATCACTTGTGGTACATTTCGGTCTTGAGCTATATCGGATTGATGTAAAGACGATGTTTCTCAATAGTGACATTGATGAGACAATATATAGTGCAACTAGAAAACTTTGCATCAGGAGACCAAAAGAAAATGATTTGCAATTTAAAGAAATTCATCTATGGGCTTAAGTAATCTTCCTATCAATGGTGTCACAAATTTCATGAAATAATCACCTTGTTTGATTTTGAGAAAAATGCAGTTGATGATTGTATCTATCACAAATTCAGTGGAAGTAAATATATTTTCTTGGTATTGTATGTCGATGAATACTACTTACCTGCAATAACATAGGCTTATTATACGAAACTAAGAAATTTCAATCAAAAATTTTTGAAATGGAAGATCTTGATGGCGTCTCTTTTATATTAGGAATACCGATACACAAGATAGTCTCACGGTATTCTTGAATTATCGAAAAAACCTATATCAATAAAGTGTTTAAGAGATATGGAATGTAGGATTGGGAACAAGGAGATATCCTTGCGCTAAGGGAGACAAATTTAGTCTCAATCAATGCCCTAAGAATGACCTTGAAGAAAAAGGAAATGCAGAAAACTTCCTGTACTTCAGTAGTTGAGAGTTTGACGTTTGCTCAAGTATGCACACGCCCAGATTTACCATTCGTTATTGGAATGCTAGGCAGATATTTAAGTAATTCTGGGAAGCTGGTAAAGTGGTATTTATAGATAACAAAATATTACATGCTCACATACAGGAAATCAAACCAATTAGAGATTATTGGTTATTCTGATTTTGATTTTGTCGGATATCAAGACAATAGAAAATCCACATTAGGCTATGTCTTTCTGGTGGTTGGAAGAGCTATATCCTGAAAGAGTACGAAGCAGACACTCATAACTTCTTCAATCATGGCGACGGAGTTTGTAGCATGTTATAAGGTATCCAATCGAGAAATATGACTACGGAATTTTGTCACTAGACTGTAAATTTTTGGATGGAGTTGAAAGATCACTTAAGTTATTTTGTGACAATAACTTAGCAGTTTTATATTCAAACAACTAGAGGAGTTCGACAATGTCTAAATTTATAGACATTAAATTCCTAATTTTTAAAGGAAGAGTTTAAAGTGGTCAAGCTACTATAGAACATATTGGGACAAACTCTATAATAAGACCCATTTACTAAAGGACTACCACCAAAGGTCTTTCATGAGCTCACTGCTTCCATGGGTGTTGTACATTTTGATGATATCTTAGTTTAGTGGGAGTTTGTAATTTTGGATGTTGTCCTTTTGACACATGATTTTAATTGTGCACATTCAAGTTTATTTCAATAACAAGGTATTCAGTTCAGTTTTCAATCTAATTAAAGTTTTGGTTTGATCTCATTAAAGTATAAGGTATTAAAGGATAAAGTAGAACCAGTTGGAAATAGGCATGTTCAGATCAAATTACATGTAATTTCAATGCTATGCGGTCACACTTGATCTATGTCACTTGACTGTGTTGATATACGTGACCATTGTGAGTTTAGTTATGATATTTTTAACGAAAATTTCTTTAATCTTATATTGACATAATTAATGAACGAGATTGTTTGGACATGCCTTTTGGGTATGATAGCAAAAGTTTTGAACTCATAAGGTTATACACATTTACATAGTAATCTATGTGACCCAAGTGGAAAATTGTTGGAAAATTATTAATTTGTTATATGGGCCGACATATGTAATTAATTGTATATAAAAACTATTTTAAAGTTAAGTCCAAAATTAAAGTATGTATAGTGATCTATTCTTTATAATTATATTTCATGATGGGTGATGGAAACTATATATAGGTTTATGGTCTCCAATTCATATACAACTTGTCATTCTTTGCGTCATCTCATCAATGCAAGAATTAATAAAGAAAGCATATTGAAAATGAAGATCCTAAACCCAAAATTAAGAACATACAATTTACAATCAAGAATCAAGAAAAAGAATTCAAGAATTCATAATCGATAATCAATATTAAAGATTTGGAAGACAAGATTCAAATATTACAATTCAAGATACATATCAATATATCAAGGTACGTTCCCCATTTATTATTATTCTTGGTGATTTGACATGAAAATCTTGATAATTATATAGAGTTTATAAAATTTAAGCCCTTATTGGAGTCCTATTCTTTGAAAAAAATACATTTTTTAACAGTATTTTAATTTTATTTCAATCACATATTCTTTAATAAAATAATATTACACGCAAATACAAAATTTTTCCTTATTTTTTAACCACGCATTTCTCATCAATATATTATTCAAAAATTCATTCTTTTCCCTAAAATGGGACTCAAACAAGGGCTAAATTCCATAAATATTCAATAGAATACATAGGGTGTATATATATCAAGAAATACAAAACTGAGATAATTAGCATTTAAGAACTAAAAATCCCAAACATTTTTAATAAAAGAAAAAAATGTTGCTAACATTTTTTAAGATCAGGCAAACATGCTAATCTAGTTTACAGTTATTGTGCCAACCATACCAGCACCTTCATGAGGAGTACAGTAGAATCTGTAAGTTCCCTTCTCTGTCAGAGTCACTGCATAAGTCTCTTCAGCTGCATTCAGCAAGTCCTCCTCCGACATAGAGATTTTCGACGCATCAACTCCTGTCGGAATTGCATCCTCGTCGAAAACAACATTGTGGGGGAATCCAGCATTGTTCTTGAACACAATTTTCTCTCCGGCGGCCACAGAGATGTTATCAGGAATGAAAGCCAGTGTGCCATCACTACCACCAAGCAAGACCTCGACAGCCAGGGCATTGCTGGTTAGCACTGCAGTGGCAGCAGTCGCAACAACTGCTGCAATACCTATATCTTTCAATGAAGCCTTCACGGCCAGCTTGGGGGACGGGTGGAACCCTTGGTGGTGGCGCAACTTTGAGGTCGAGGAACCGGCGGCCTTAAGGCCAGTGAATGATGTGATGGCAACAGCAGAAGAAATAACGGATGCCATTCTTAAGCAGCGTTGAAAGTTGTAAATATACTAGCTTTAAGCCTGTTTGTGAGTGGAGATAAAGAATGAAATAAGAAGGCGAATGGACTTTAATATGTGGTGATGAGGGCCGGGAGGGGATTGATTTTTTTGAGGTTGTAATATGTGGTGCATGTTTTTTTGGGATAGTGTATGGAGTGAAGAAATAGGGTTATCTGATAGGCATTAATCTGATTGGATTGGGTGGAAGCAATCTTCTGGTGTGGAAAATATTGGATGTTTCTGATTTGAGGTGGAAATTATAAATCACAAATTATTAGTGGCACAGGATAAGTTTTGTGTTTCCAAAAAATTGTGTGGATGGTTATAAACTTCCAATATAATCAAGAACCGGATGAGTCAAATTTCAAAATGTGTTTGCTCCAGTTTCGTAGAACAACAAAGCTGCAAGCCCAGGCTCCGATCAAGGGTCGAGGTGGCCAAATCTCAGTCCGGACATATAAAATTCGGTTGACACCTCTAGATTGACCTAAATAAAATAAAAGGATAAATTAATAATTAAACACCAAATTTAAGTATTTTTCTCCTATTGGAGAAATCATAATGCCTTCCCAGTGAAAATATCTAGATTGCCCCTTCCATAATGATTATGGTTTGGGCACATTAAAACCAATCATGTTGTAGATACAAAAATACAACAGCGTCTGTATGAATTCAATAAAAGAATCCCCTGTACTTGAGGATTTTCCCATTAAACCTCATGGTTTGGGATGACGAATGGATCCTTTCATCGATATTTTTCTTACTCAACATCCAAAGTATTGTGATCTGAAATGGGAATTAACTGTTGTGGTTTGCGTAAACGGTCACACTTACTAAATCTATATTATTTGAAAATATAATTTTAAAAATATTAAAATGCAAATATATAATATATAATTAAGACTTATTTTTGAGATTTTTTTAATAATTTGATTAATAATAATTAAATATTAAAATCATGATTTTGCTTAAGTTTCTCTTTATTAATCCTTGGGCTTGTGCTCCTGCTTTTTGTTGCTTTTACTTTGGACCCCCTTTTGGGAAGCCTTTCTCAAGTTAGATCTTGTTCTAGTTTTAGGTCCATTGCAAACTTTTGGGCCTTTCATGTATAATCGGGCCATACATTTTCTGCCCTAAACTAGTTGGTGATTTTGGGCCTTGACAATGTGGATGGTTGGAATCTTCAAAATAAAATTAAGTATTATTTTTAAATATCACCCGCTACTTATATACACATTAAAAAATCAAGGTCACTTATTGCTTTTTAGTTGGCAATATTAAAAATATAACTACCTTAATAAAGTTAGTTTACTAACAAAAATTCTGTCTATATATAACTTTAAATGGTAGTAACGGAATATTGGATTAAAAGTAATTTTTAAAGAAAAAACTTAACCACGGTGATATTACAAAAAAGAAATAAAAAGATACGTTAACTTTTTCGGCTGTATAAAATAAGGAAAATGTTGTTTATTTGACTAATAAAAAATAAAAATACAAAAAGAAATAAATTTTTGTTTGCTATACTTATGACTTCTCGTTAACGATTTTTGATCGAAAACAGTTGGTAGCTCCCAACAAACTCATAGAAAAAAGCTCCAACTCCGTAGGTGACTAACTTGTATGGATGACAATATCAACATGCTTAGAGATGTCAATACCAATAGATCACAAATACGGTCAATGAAAAAATGAAGAAACTAAACTAGAAGCACATTAAGGATGACAATAGTGCGAGGCAGAGACAGTGTACTTTAACAACATGTTCTCCCCCATACATGATTCCCAAAGGAGTAAGATGGGAGATAGGATATTTTGCCATACCTAGAGTACATGTTGTCCAAGTTGGAATATTCCAAACTCCATTTTGAAGAATAGTAAGTCTGAATTGCCACAAATCTCAAGTGAAAAAAACATGTCTCCAAATTATTAGTCATCAACAACCTGCATCCACTAAGATAGCACGGGTACCTCCATCTCAACCACTGGCATAAAAAATGATAGAGAAAAAAGACTTATTCGAAAGTAATATTATAAATAAAAAGTAAAAGATATATATTAGTATCAACACTTTTTTGGTAGAGCCTGTTGTACCGAACTTGCATAGTACGGTTACCTAGTTGGCGTGGTGTGCAGACTATTGTGTCAGTCCGAGAGTTTATCCAGTCGCACCCAAAAAGTAGTGGCTGAAAAAAAAAAGATTATTCTTGTTTTTTTAACTTATAAAATATAGAAATAACAAATTTCATGAAGTTATTGACAACTTATTGTCAATGATTAGTGATTGAAAAAAGTCAATGATTTTAGACAACACTAGACATTGTTGTCGATGATAATCGTTGGTAGATGAACATCAATGGTCATCATTATTGATGATTTTATTCAAATCAACATATTTTCAGTTATGGCATGCGAGATTTAAAATATGAGACTGAATATTTATTAGGTTATACTCCCCTAAATTAGGTTAATTGCACATTTGTTGATTTGTGTACAATTGTAATTGAGAATGATTGATATAATTATTGTTGACGTTCCAAACTGAATTAATTAACTTTGATCAACTTAATTGAGAATTAGAACGAGGCAGCTAGATGGAATAGGAAAGAGACAATTGTATTAACTTTTGCCTTGTGAATGAGAAAGTACAAAAGTCGGAAGTATCCAGGGGGGAGAGGGGTATATATATTAATTTTCTTTTCTTTTCCTTTTTGTAAAAACCGTTTTTTATGTTTAATTTTTTTTCGCATATTAGTCTGACATGAAATTTTTTAACCCAATTTTGAATTCAATTTTGGACCCGTCCCTAAAAGTATTTTTAAGTCATGATCCCTAAAGGGAGTCGTTTGTCTCCATTTATAACTGCATTCGAAATGGTTGGCTATCATAGTCACGTCGTCTGCAGTATTTGAATTGCCTCCCGACATTAGCTACAATGTTCTTCTAATTAGGTGCGCCAAATTATTCAGTTGAGAAGATTTCTTATTGGACAACGAGGTCGGACCCTTGCAGCTTATCATGATGTTTGGGATACTTGCAGTTATTTTCATCGTTGTTGATCTCTGATTGGTTGGTTATGAAGTGCTTACATCAACTATGCCATGTGGTCCTAATGAGATTGGTCAAAAGAAGGGTGATGATGTCGCCTTAGTCAAATCAATATTCATGATGTCCTTTAATTACATAGAGCTCATTGAGCTGATGCGTAACTAGAATTGACTGTGTCTGTAGGTTTTGTTTGAGGACCTTAATTAGGGAGAAAATTTGTGGTTAATCCTTAATTGAGAATCCGATATTTACAGTTTGTACCCCCAAAGGTTGGGATTGTCAATAATTCCGGCCTTTGCTTGAAATACCATCATTTTGCTTTGTGAAGGACTTGGTGTATATTATGGGCACCATAATCCATAATGCACACATGTCGCCCCCTATTGGAGGGGCGCCTGGCCCATCCGACACCCCTTCAATAGGGGAGCGTCATGTGTGCATTATGTCCATAATGTACACATAGAATTTTTCTTTTGCTTTTGGCTTATTTCTTTGACAAATATTTTAAAAAAAATTTCAAGGTGTCGATTTGACAGGGTGTGATTGAGCTCAGATCTAACCCACGTGGCAGACATTAAATGGCAATTACTCAAAAATTAAAAAAGTAACTTAATGAGGAGGTTATTTTTTTTAAGGGTTACAACTCTTGGTGTTTTGTGCCACCTGTAGACAATTGTTGGGATGAGGTGCCTCTTCACGTTCCACAACGATTTAAAAATGGTGCCTTTTCGAATTCTTCTCCTATAAGAGAGGCATAAACATGTTACGTTCGACACTCAACCTTTCGAGCTATTAAATTACTTTCCAAATCTTTGCTTATAACATATTGTCTCAGGTATTTTCCATTTTTCAATTCCTTTTCCAATCTTTCTTTCCATATATAAGGCCGTGTTTGATTAACCATTTTTTTTTCCTAGAACTAAGAATTGATTTTTCAACTTCCACTTTTGCATTGTTCAATAGCATTTATTTTCTTGGCAAAATGTTTTCTTGCTCCTTCACTCACACGCCACTTTTCTTTGATTTTGTGGAATTGGATCTTGGTACTACAGCGTAATTTTTTTTTCAATGGAAATAAATTTTAAGAATTATTGTAAAAAAATATTTTCCTTTAATTGACAATTTTCATGTAAAACAAAGTCAAACGAACACCCAAAGATAAATGATTTTCTTGAATTTTTTTTTTTTGGGTTTTGGCAATGGAAACAAATTTCATTCCCAATATCAGTAAATTCTATCCCTTTAATTAACAATTTTCATATTAAATAAAGTCAAACGGACATCAAAATACACTTTAATTTAAATATTTTTCATGTGAAAAATTATGTCAATCAAACACAATAATGTACAATTCTCAGGAAAACAATTTTCCATCATTTCAATTTTCTAGAATTCATTTTCTTTTCATCCAAATTCCACATTTACAATCAAACGGACCCTAAATTCAAATGACATTTCAGTTCATTCTTGGGATAATAGCCAGGAAGAGTAGATAAGTACATCCCATTTGCCTTCGTCTCAGTCTTTATCTACCGCCTAATCAATTTTTGAAATTCTTGAAGTGAGTACAATTCTTAGCCCCATCTCATTAGATATGGTTCGCCCATCAACTTTCATTCATTCTCTACCGATCCTCAATCCATTTAGGGTATTTAGCATAGTAGTAGGCGATGAAAGTGGTTTCTCTGATGAGACGTGGGAATGTCTGAAAATGAAGTCTAGGCCAATGAGGAGAAGTTGGAAAATGGAAATCAGACTACAACATCCCTGATTCAGTACATGCATTCTTGCTTAGGGAAGACGACAGGGCTTGCAACCCCCAAAAACAATGTGTCGCCTTGAATCCTGCGATCGTTCAAGCTCGGCTGTGACTTCATTTTCCTCGCTTGATAAGGAAGTTTTTATCTTCTTGTGGACTCAGTCCAACTCAGCTCTATCCAAATGGTTGGAAGACCATGTATGGCTGCTTGCTATTGTGGTATAGATTGGACTTTCTAGAGCTTACTGTTGAGCAATTCAATTTCCTTTGCATTTTTTAGGAAGACAGTAAAGCCTCTGGTTGGTACTAGTGTTGGGTACTCCTTCCTCTATTAAGAATTGGAAGGATGGCTTCTTCTATGTAAGGGAAGATTAGCAGTTAAAGCCAAATAAGGCGAACAGGGATGATGCGGTTCAGCAGTTCCAATTTGAAATTACAAAATCCATAATTATATTAGTACTTTATTTTACTTAGCTGTCGACCTGAATTTGTTTGTGAATATATTGAATTCCATTTTTTTTTTTTAATACTTTTCAGTTTTTTGCCATTGCACTACTTTTCCAGGAACTAGCAAGATTAGTTGCTAGGGAATTTGATCAGAAAAGTGGCATTGATTTTCATGAAAGTTCTAGTCTTACAATTAAACTTGCTTCGTTAGATTATTGCTCTAGCAGTCTCTTTTAATTGACCAATTTGACAATTGTATGTCTTGATCCTTTCTTGCATGTTATTCTTGAAGAGGAGCAGGTGCGGACCCAGCAGTTTTGGGTTGTGGGGTCAAAAGTTTAATACATCGTATCTTTTACTATGGTCGATCATTTCGTAGACCATTAAAAAGTGAAAAATTAGGCCATGAATGCTTAGAAATGATATTAAAAATGCAATATTTCGTTTTTCATTTAGTATGTATTAAAGTGGGTCGAAAACGAGTTAAAACAACTATTTTTTGAACAATAAAATAAAATTGTGGGGTCATCTGACTCCACATGACCCCATGTGGGTCCGCCCCTGAAGAGGAGGCTTAAATGGTATAACTAAAAGGATTTGTTGATTGAAATTGTCCAGATTATGTCTACATATTGCACAAATCTCTTTATAATCTCGAACATGCACCACGTTAGTGGCTTTTACGTCTCAATCAATAGCTATTAAACTTGGTTTTTGGGCATCATCTATCAATTATTCTCTTTTTATGTTTCATTCTTCCACTCTTAACAGTTTTTATATTTATACAAGTTGATGATATCATAATAATTGGATGTAATTGGCATGAAATATTTCCTATCATTTTAAGACGGACAAAATATATCTCTGATTTGCTTCATCGTGCAAAGAAAGGCATATTTTCGACTAGCTTTTTGACTAAAAAAATTATTTTCCTTTCAAAACTACATTTAGAAAATGAAAATAATTTTTTTTTAAATTGCTAAATTCAAGAAAATTATAAACATTAATCTTTTTATTGTTCCAAGGTGCAAAAAAGTTTCTAACAAGCACAAAGTAGACTTTGAACCACTGTTGAAAATTTATTTAACATACATAATATAATTTAAACAATATTTCAGTTCCACCAAGGATCTTTGTATTTAGAAAGAAACCATGTTAGTAATTATACCTTTGTTGAATTGTGCAAATTCCTTTACTTATCTTGAACACAATCGATCAAAATTTGAAATTCACATTTGTCCAATTGTCCAGTCTCCAATAAAAATTCACACAGGAAACAAAAATGAGAGAATTATGGTTTCTCTTTTCTCGTGCTATCAAGATTATGAATTGCGTGTTATGATTTTTCAAACTCTAACAGTTTATTAATAGAAGTACAAGTAGGGATGGCAATGGGCCAAGCCAAGTTGGCTCGGTCCTTTAATCCACGAGCTCTTGATTTTTAAAATTTTTTTTTAAATTCTTTTTTGGTAAATTTGCACATTTTTGGACTTCTTCTTTTTTCTATTTTTTTTTTTGGTAAATTTTCATATTTTTTGACGAGCCCTCGTGGGCCTCGTGAGATTGAGCCCCTGCTTAGCTTGAGCTCGGGCTCGTCATTTGATGAGCCGGAGCCGAATTTTAACGAGCCGCTCGGCCCGTTTGACATCCCTAAGTACAAGTGGGCGTAAATATTTTATTTAATTCGGTCTAATGTTTAATTAATCTAAATAATAAAACTTGATCGATTAATTAATCTAGTCAATTAATTTGGCCTGTTAGTAAGTACAATTAATTAATTAGTAATATCATTCTACTAATTCTTTTTTGTGCATGACCCATTATGCTCCCGTTCACGATACTTAACGACATGAATTATTATTTTGATATAATCAAAATAAGATAAATTAAAATACCCTTTAATTTATCATTAATTGACCTAGTTTAATTAATTCACATTCGTCATTTCAAATTGATACCGGCAATGTGTCGGGACAATACATGTAACGAAAAATGTCATGTAGTATAACAAAACTAAACTTGTTCATTTATTGTAAAATTATAATTCCAATCAATATGATTTGATCAATTATGAGATATGAAACGTATCAATCTCGATTATCGATCATATCTTTCGTCCTACTATTAAGTCAATGTAAGCCGAAAACTCTTTTTGACTTATGAGTATACATTGTTCAAAGATTTCGTTATCAACTTAACTGAATGAATTATAGATCATAATCTCTCATTATTTAAGAGTGATAAATCCTCTATTAATTATTTACAACCTTTGTATAATTTTTTTATATGCCCGAATGATGTCATATTAGCGACTCTTGACAGAGCAACATTCAATATTATCGAAGTATGACTATCTTCATATAAGGCACTATGGTAACCCCAGTCAAAGGACTAATTCTATTATCGAACGTTATGGATTAGTCTCTGACACTCAGATGGTTATTCATGTAGAATCTCTTCAGTAGGTCTCCAATATTTTGTTCTCGTAGCAAAAATATCCATGTATTCATTTAAGTGTCACCATATTTTAACTTATGAGATCAGCTACTTACTTCTCAAGTAAGAAATGTCACAAATGATGATCTATCCATAATAACAATATTCGTATCTTATTATTACTTACGACCATAGATAATTAAAGATTCAATCATATATAATTGATATCTCACTTATGACTAACAAGTTATCAAAATTTGAATCTATGGACTCTATTATTTAATTAAATAATATATCTGCCATAAAGAAAATATATCAATTATATATTAAAAGTGTTTATGTCCAAAATCGATTGGAACTAAGGCATAACACATACAATATTTCATCAAACAGGTGGTAAATAAGATCTCAGAGTAAACTAAATTTGAGCTAAGAATATCATCGAGCACCTAGAGTGTGATGCACTAATTTTCTTTTTCTTTCAAGGAGTTGTTTGTAGCTTAACCAGAATATAGACAACCATCCCAAAAATTCAAGAAAAACTATAACTTTTTATTCATACCTGTAGTTGAAAGTTCGAGATTGAAACACAAAATGGTATAGTGCCACTCTTTGGCTGTTGTCACA
>NC_036254.1:14331989-14335779 GCF_002742605.1 Olea europaea var. sylvestris | reverse complement strand
TACTTACTTTTCAAGTAAGAAATGTCACAAATGATGATCTATCCATAATAACAATATTCGTATCTTATTATTACTTACGACCATAGATAATTAAAGATTCAATCATATATAATTGATATCTCACTTATGACTAACAAGTTATCAAAATTTGAATCTATGGACTCTATTATTTAATTAAATAATATATCTGCCATAAAGAAAATATATCAATTATATATTAAAAGTGTTTATGTCCAAAATCGATTGGAACTAAGGCATAACACATACAATATTTCATCAAACAGGTGGTAAATAAGATCTCAGAGTAAACTAAATTTGAGCTAAGAATATCATCGAGCACCTAGAGTGTGATGCACTAATTTTCTTTTTCTTTCAAGGAGTTGTTTGTAGCTTAACCAGAATATAGACAACCATCCCAAAAATTCAAGAAAAACTATAACTTTTTATTCATACCTGTAGTTGAAAGTTCGAGATTGAAACACAAAATGGTATAGTGCCACTCTTTGGCTGTTGTCACAGTTGAATGCTATGAGGATAGGTAAGGATGTTATAGCCTCGACAACTTCCATCAAAGGCTAAAGGAGAATGTTGCCGCCGTTTCTCTTATCCATCAAGAATGCCTAAGAATCTAGAGAGCAAAGCCGTTAACCTACAATCATAAAGGTTGCATATTAAAGAGTCATTTTGTTTCGAAATGGATGTGACTATTCAAATATGTGTGTAATGAAAAGTCATGACCTTTTGATATGATGCAATCTACAAAACTAAATATGAAATGGTACGAATCTAATGGATAAAATTAATTTGTGTCAAAAGATGCGACCTTTTGAAGTGGCAAAAATCTATAAATTGGATTCTCTTAATTCCATTTTCTTCACTCCATATAATTGATTTCTAATTCTTTCATTCGCCAAATTATGTCAAAATAATTTTCAAATTATTTTTGAGTTTCATATTTGATATTTAGTATTCGATAACTTTCATTCATAAAGAGTACATCAATTGTTGGATCGTCCGAGAAAATTATTATAGTACTATATTTATTTTGGAAGAAGTGATAAACCTTGAGATGCAATGTCTATTTTTGATTATGTTAACACCAGTATAGGAGGCAAAATCTGTCTTAAGGAGATTTTTTTTAATATACCTCACTTTAATTCATCTCCTTCTAATTTCTACATTTTAGTAAGTGGAAATTTGTACGTGTATTGATTTCGGTAAATCAAAATACTCTTCAATATTTTGCAAATATAAGTCATGATTTTATCTTCTTTGCAGGCACGCATTTTTATTAATATAATAATTTATGCACCAATTGCATGTGTATCTTTATTTTAATCCGAATTCAACAATATTAATGGCAAAAGTCAAATTGCATATAAATTGATGTTTTAATCCATATTTTGTGCATAGTTTATTAAAGGCAGAAAAATAAGATATGCATTTTTTCAATTCAAATTTTAATTGCACAAGTTATTCTATAATAATTATTTGCGTGAAAAATTAATTCTTATTTAAATGATAAGTGAACCAATTTGAAAGAGTAAACTTTAATATGTACATGCATGTAATCTCATATAAAAGTTATATATTATTGCACCATAAATAAGAAAATTGGACTCTTGGAATATATGATCGATATGAAACTCAAAATACTTACTACTTTATATGAGAAAAACGAACTTCGTAAGTCAGATAAGTTTTCCTTCTTATTTTGTATTATCAATTAATGCCTCTGTCCTGGTTCCTAGCGATATGTAGTTCTAGATTAGACCTATAATAATTTAATGCTTACTTGCAGAATAAATTCCTGTTGAGGAATTGTGGGGATTAGAATTATTGTGATGGAAATGCGATTTATCACTTGAATAAATTTGTTCAGAACAACCGAGAATTGAAAAAATTCAATTTTTATTATTTTTTTTATAAGTTGAGAGAAAGAATTGGTACTTGAACGAAGAGAAAAGTTATTGAAGGGTTTAAAAATCCTAAGTTTGAGTGGATGCCAATAATTATGAAAGTGTGTGTAATTTCATTATGTGTTTCAACAAAACAGATAATTTGAAAAACTATCTGATTTTCGAAAAGAACAACACTGACTTTGAGAAAAGAAGTCGGATTTATATTTGCATTAAACAAGATAATGATTCATATGATTATTTTGAATGGATGTCAACGTTCAAACTTCAAATCAAGGTGAATGATTCATGATTCACTTGCTTGTCTATTTATATATGGTTGCACTCGGATGCAAGTTTTGTAAACCAATAGGAAAACCTCAATTAGCCAGTGCGGCTCAAGTGCTAATATGTAGATGGCACGTTGAAAAGTTTCTTGTTTTGCCCGTGTTGTTTTTTTCCCGACGTCTCGTTTTGCAACCCAACTAATGTGACGCAATTCACAAATTGAATTTGAGTCAATGTATTGACCGTAATATCTCCAAATTAAAGTTGGGTCAGTGGCAGTGTTAAATGGGGCTGCAACATCCTTGAATGTGGAAGTTCATATACTTTTGCAAGACATTGACATTCCTTGTCATTTATATATTGATTAGAGGTGGGATAAAATTATTTATCCAGTAGATAGACATAAATACCAATTTGATCAAACTTGAAAAGAGTGGATGAATATTAATTTGCTAAGTTCTACCAAGAATTGTGGGGGTAGAATAGTTAATTGTGTAACACTCTCAACTAAAATTTGAACGCACCCTTCTTCTTTTTTGTTTTGGCCCTCTTCTATTGGACTTGGAATCTCCAATAACATACGTTGATTCCAAACCGAATTGTAGAGAACGAAATTGCAATGACAGTATTGAAGTAAACAAGATCACACAATGAAACAAAATTTAAATTGTAAAGAGGAATAAAAGGATTAATGCTGAGGAACGATGCTTATTGAATCAATAATATGGAGAATACAAAACAATCTAGTAATTGACTTCTATCTGTTACATCTCTACAAACTGACCAGAGGAACCTTGTATTTATAGGCCAACCTTAAAAGATTCCTAAAAGGCAAAAAATAAAAAATAAAAATATTACAATGAGGAGAGATACAATTAGATTCCCTTTCCAAGTAAAAGTCTAACCCACATCTTCAAAAGACTCCTAACCAATTTCTAGGATCCCACTTGATCAAATTCTAAATCAACAATAATTCTAACACATTTGAGTCACCAAACCTAACATCTTCAATAGCAAAGTATGTCCAAGGATCTTGATGCTCTCCACAAGATTCATACTTAGGATCTGGTTGATCTTCCTCCAGAAAAGACTATAGTTGGGAATAAATACGTGTATAAGAGGAAAACTAACTCTGATGGTTCCGAATTGAAGCAAAAATTTCTTCTTGTGATCAAGGGTTTTACTTAGGAGTAGACATTTACCCTCGTTGCTAGCATTATATTTGTTTGCACCCTTCTGGCTAAGGCTTTTTCATGGTAATAGCCTTTGTTTTAGTGGGATGTGAAAAATACTTTTTACATCATGATTGCTCTGAGAAGGTCTATATGCAACCTCCTCTAGGGTATCATCATCCTCCTGGTAAGGTCTGTCATCTTCTATAAGCGTTGTATGGACTTAAGCAGGCTTCTCATGCTTGGTTTGACAAATTCAGGTCCACTATCTCATAGCTTGGATTTGCTTCTAGTCACTATGATTCTGCTTTTTTTACTCGATGTACTAATGCTAATATTACCATTTTGTTACTTTATACCGATGACATAATTATTATTGGTGATTATACTTCTGGCATTGTTGAGCTTAAGAAGTTCTTGAGTCAGCTCTTT
>NC_036254.1:14323518-14326349 GCF_002742605.1 Olea europaea var. sylvestris | reverse complement strand
TTTGGGACCTCTGCTGCAATTATCCCAAAAAGGAATTAAGAACCTTGTCGAAAGCTGAGTGGGAATTTCCCACTCAAACAAACAAACTCAACATGCACCATCCTCGTCTATCATGGACGCCCCCGCCATCTGTACGATCTGGATCCTCCGCCTCTCCCTCCGTTGCACTCCCACCTCAATCCTTTTCACCAAACCTAATGCAGCCGTTTCTGGGTTTTGTTTAATCCTCTAACAGGACAACTCATCAATCTCTTCTCTTTATAATATATTCACAAATCCAGTTTTCAAAAATTTTTCCTTTTTGAATTCTTTAGAGTCTATATAGATCGGATAACCACCATTTTCACATGGAAAAACTCAAAAAATCCTCTAAGTCTCTCCAATCCAGCCCCCCGAAAGAAGAACAGCTCTAAAATCTCCTTCTTCGCCAAAAGCCCATCACTGTAGATAACAGTAACGCTAGTACGTACTAACTTCGCTTCCACCGTCACCGCCATGAATTCATCGTCCTCTATCTCCTCCTCTCCTTCACTACCCAAAGAAGTTATCGTCAAAATCAACGGCCAGGATTCCTTCAAGGAACCAACTAAACCTAGCGATAATACTAGCACTACTACTAATGCCGGTGGAATGTGGAAGGATGCAAGTTACGATTTCTCAAACGACGTCGTTATGAGAGCTGCCGCGAACAACCAGGATTTCGATTTCATAACCGAGTCTCCCTTATCTCGTATAGCGGAGAGTCCGAGTACCAACAACGGCCAGATGACGCCGAGGGAGGTCCGCGTTCCGTTTCATAACAACACGGTGGAGACGGCAGCGGGTCGGGTCTCAAACCGCAGGTCCAACGCCGAACAGGAAGAGGTTCTAGTCTGCAGCTCCAACTCATCTTTCCGGAGAAAATCCAGTTTGCTTAGAACCATAACCAAGTCCCGATTACTTGACCCGCCGGAGAACAATCAGAAATCCCAGAATCTGAGAAACACAAAATCTCAGTTTTTTGGTAAAATAACTGAAATAGATGAAGACGACCCGTTTCTAGATGAAGATTTGCCAGATGATTACAAGAAAATGAAGTTCAGTGCACTTTCGATTCTTCAACTGGTGAGCTTGATTCTGATTATCGCGGCTTTAGTTTGTAGTTCAACTATTAATCTGTTGAAGAATAAGGAAATTTTCGAATTGCAATTGTGGAAATGGGAATTGATGGTTTTGGTTTTGATTTCTGGAAGATTGGTATCAGGGTGGGGGATTAGAATTGTTGTGTTTTTCTTTGAGAGGAATATTTTGCTGCGTAATATTGTATTTTGTTTACGGGCTGAGAAATGCAGTGCAGAACTGTATATGGTTGGCTCTGGTTTTGATTGCTTGGCAATGTATTTTCGATAAGAAGGTTGAGAGACTTACGAAGAGGAATGTTTTGCCTTATGTGACTAAGATTTGGGTGTGTCTCTTGGTTGGGACATTGATTTGGTTGTTAAAGACCTTACTGGTGAAGGTTTTAGCATACTCATTTCATGTCAGCACATTTTTTTATCGGATTCAGGAATCATTGTTTAATCAGTATGTCATTGAGACACTTTCTGCTCCACCATTGATCGAGATTCAGCATGAGCAACAAGAGGAGGAGAAGTTGATAGCTGAGGTTCAAAAGCTTCAGAGTGCTGGGGTGAATATTCCCGCTGACCTTAAGGCAAATGTGTTTCCCAAAAGTGCGAAAGTGCTAGGGGCACCTGGGAAGAGTCCCATGGCTACTGGTGCAAAGAGTCCTTTGTTTTCTCGGATCACGTCAAAGAAGGAAGATGAGGCTGGTATAACAATTGATCATTTGCATAGGCTGAATCAGAAGAATATTTCAGCTTGGAATATGAAGAGGCTGACTAATATTGTTCGGAAAGGTGTATTATCGACTCTGGACGAGCAAATACAGGGCTCAACCGATGAAGATGAGTCAGCCGTGCAGATCACTAGTGAAAAACAGGCTAAAGTTGCAGCCAAGAAGATCTTAAACAATGTGGCGAAGACTGGATCAAAGTTAGTTTTTTTGTGCATGAAGTTTTAGATTTTAACTTGGTTTATTGACTGCAACTTGCTAATTTTTAAGTTTTGCTTCCAAATTTACAGTCAGTTTGGGAGTGATTTTGAGAATTGATTTTTTGACCGTTAGGAGAAAAGTGGGGCCCACCCGTGAGAGAAGAAGTCAAATATGATGGCTGTAATAGTGAAATAACAGTTAAAAAATCAATTTTTGGGAGGAAAAAATCACTCCCAAACGGGCTCTTATTCATTTTCTTGGTTTACATCATTTATTTTCTTGCTTAGTAATTTGAAATTACACTGTCATGTCATTATGTTCATTCCATCACTTGGGTGCATCGACAGAGATTATTTCTTCATTGACATTCTTTAAGCAATAAAAAGTGCCAGGTAGATTATCAAGGTGAGAACTCTCATTGAAGTTGACCTGGGATATTTGATTGATTTGGACCAGACAGTCCAAGACGCCAACATCTGCTCGAGACATCACGAATTCACTTAAAAAATGTAGAATAGCACATGATCAATTTACTGAAAGTCACTTTAGTAAACCTAAGGGATAGCTCAGTGGTCAAACCTTGGGTTTGCTCCTCAATGGTCACCAGTTCGAGTCCCTTTAGGGTCATTGAGGTGAGTACTCGGCTGTAAATTTCAGGGTCTTGTGGGATTAGTTGAGGTGCGTGTAAGCTGGTCCGGACACCCACGGTTATTAAAAAAAAAGAAAAAAAAGTCCAACTTTAGTAATATTTACATGCTCTTTTGAATTTCAGTTTTCTGTTGATTCCAATTTATTT
>NC_036254.1:14321588-14323418 GCF_002742605.1 Olea europaea var. sylvestris | reverse complement strand
TGACTCTTCGACACAGTAAAAATAATAAAAATAATTGCAATATTCTAATTAATTTATTTGTTTTTAAAAGTTAAATTATTCGAATATATTTAGTAAACGAAAGTTTTTATTGTTTATCATATTTCTTACATAATCTTAATTGCCATCTTTTATTAAAATTAATGAAATTTTGTGAAATTTTTCAATTTAGATATTTGAATTCTTTATTTAAAAAAATTAAACAGGATGGAGCGGGGCGGGGGCGAGGCGTGTGTTTCATCCAATTATGAGGCGACTGGGGCGCCCCAAACCAGCCAAGTGTGCTCCCTAGATATGCTTAGGCGCGCGCCTCAGTACAAAAACGGGAGAAATCCATTTTTCCTTATTTTTGTTATAGGAACAATTCAATGCAATTTTTTTTTTTTGCATTCTTAAAATACCAAAACGTGGAGAATCTCCTTTCGACCTAAATTTTATCATATTCTACATATTTTGGAGGCGAGAAATAAATCAATACATCAATTCAAAGCGAATCATACAAGGATTTTGAAGATTCATAGCTCGATTTCAAAATTTGAACCAAAAACGTAGATTTCTCTTACATCTTTCATCCTTCATATTTTTGTGTGATATTTTTTTTTCAATTATTCTTGTGTAATTTAATTATAAATATGTTGAGCCAAGTTTTTCATTGTATTAGATGAGTGATGAACCATATTGTTTGTTTATTTGAATTCAAGATAATTAATTTAATATTTCTTGATTAGTTTTGCATTGCCATTGAATTATTTGATCACTTAATCACCAATTAAATAGTAAGATTGAGGTAATACATGAATACTTACAATAAGTATAGAACAGGACAAAATCAACATATGAATAATAGGTCTTAGGAATAATATTTATGGTATGTGCAGTTATGTGTGATAAATCATGTGAATTAATGCATATTTTTATATGAATTCGGACTAGCAATATGATCGGATTGTATTAAACATAGATTCAATATATCTTGGAAAAGAATATTTAATAAAAGTAGATTATAGATTGTCTTGAATGCATGAATTTACTAGATTAAGAATTAACAATTGAATTAAATGGTAATAAGGGATTTAAGCTTTCAATACAAACATTCATATATTAGATAAATATTTTATTTTCCTTTTTAGTTTACTTTAGTATAGAAAATATACCTACCATCTCTTTCGATATTATATGATTTCAAATTTGATAAAAAGCTATTGAATTAGATATATTTCTCGTAGGAACGATAAATTTGAAACTCACTGATTTCTATTATTTGTCAACGATTCCGTTGCGCTCGCGGATTTTGTCCGAACAATATCCAACCTTATTTTTCGAAAGAAGAAGGAAAAATAAAATAACTCAATAGTAGCTTACAAGTTTCTTAAACATACTTTAGGTCTTTGACAAGGAATAGCATTTTAAAAGCTTAAAACACAAAAACGAAAATGAATGAGAACTTTCAAAGGAATCGTCTTGATTACTTATTTTGATCGATTTGAGAGTATACTCAATTACTATGTCATTACACAATTTTAAACTAGGGTTTCAAAGGGACGAGAATAATAAAAATTATTTAATTTTAATAAATCGATAATTGACTAATTTGATGTAATTCTCGAGTCCAACACCGAAAACTAGAATAAGACATTTTTTTTTTTTATAAATTGTAGTTTTAGTTCTTTTTTTTTTTTTTTAAACTATTAAAAGAATAAATTTATTAATTTGTTATTTTCCCGCACAATAGAACTCAAAATAGTTGAGTTTATGTATCTTTCATGAGGCATTTTCAAGAATGTCCAATTTTAAGGGTATAAGTTGAAAAAT
>NC_036254.1:14281448-14317851 GCF_002742605.1 Olea europaea var. sylvestris | reverse complement strand
CCTAAAAAATAAAAACTTACTTTCCTAAAGAAAATATTTTCTTTGTTTAAAAAAAAAAATGGTCACGTGATCACAAGTAGGAAAAAATCTTTTTCATGGAAAAAATTTAATCAAACAGTACAAAAGTAGAGTTTGGTGGAAAAACGACATTTTTCATAGAAAATATTAACAATAAAACGCACCTAAAATGTGAAAGTTTCTTATTTGATAATGCGAAATAACGTTTTCATTTTGTTAGAAAAGTAAAAGATAATAAATTTCAACATAACAAATACATTCTTCAATTTAGTCATTCTTATTTATCATTTTAATGCGTGCACCAATTTTATCAACAAGATGATTTAAACTTATATAAATCATATTTTTTTCTTGAAAATATAATTTATATGTTAAGAAGAGGCCTGAAGATCTTGATGTTCTACAATGCGAACATCATTTAAAAATTCAATCAAAGCAATTGAGAATATCACCACTTAGGAAATAATAATAATAATAATAATAATAATAATAATAATAATAATAATAATAATAATAATAATAATTAGTAAAAGTAGCCTAGATGGAATGAAGGATTTAGCTGAAATTTTGTCTGATTGACCTTACAAATTAGTTTTCTTTGTATGTATTACCATTGTAGAGAGTATAGAAAGTGGTTGACAAATCAAGTGATATAATGTTAGTTGGTAATAAAATGTCATATGATATTTTGTCAATAATTATGTCACTGTAGCACGATTTGCCATTGTAAAATTGAATTGGAATACAAGAGTCTTTCTACAGAAAAAATACAACTTCATCTCTTTCAGTTTCTGTTCACCTCAGAGATTGTGAAAGTGATTTTCGAATTTGATTGGTACTTTAGAAGATTTGTACAAACTAGGTTGACGAAGGTGATTCACAAAACAATATCTAGAGCAATCATTTCAAAAACAATTTTTGAAATTAATGATCGAAATCTTGTCAACACTTAATTTGTCAACAAACAATATTTGTATAACTAGATTAATTCATTTTAGAGTAATGAAGATAATTTAGGGTGGCTGTGTTAGGTTTTTGACACAGTGCCTAAATTTCAATGCTAATCCGTACAATTCAATAGTTTAGACTGAACAGGAGATTGCTGGCTAACGCGGTAGCATCCCACATTTCGATACTGGTTTTGGACTTGTTTGCCGTTGACTTTGACCGATATTTTTAATTTATGCATCACCACCGGCGTTTCTTTCTTGACCATTTTGAATATTTATAAATTCAGTTACATGATTATAATTATTATTCATACGTTTTCTGAAACCTATTATTATTATTATTATTATTATTATTATTATTATTATTATTATTATTTATAAATTTTCCAATAAAAGGTAAAAGCTGTGTTTGATAATTTGTTTAATTTGGAATTGAATTTATTATGAGAGTGATCCATTAAGCCCCTATTTGTCACTCATTATTTTACATTTTATCATATTATTTTTCTACAGCATTCATTTTTAATAATGCATTCTTTACTAAAATAATATTATACACAAATAAAAAAAATTTCATTTTCTTTTATCCGCACATTCTTCATCAATATACTATTTCACAATACATTTTTCAAAATTGAATGGGCCCAAACACACCCTAAGTTTGTATTTAACCTAGGTTTAAAAAAAAAAAAAAAGTGTAATCCTTGTTCATCGTAGAATTGCATATTGACAATGGAGACGATGGTGGTGGTTACAGTAAAATTGTAATCTAATCCTACTACAAAATATCAATTTTAATCAAAATTAATCTTCTATTTGTCTAATACGTGATTGGAGGATGGTGTTTATGAGCTTATATAGTTCCGTTTGACATGGGTTTTACTTTTTGTAGAAGAATTTTTGAAAGAAACTTCCTTAATTTTTGTTTGGAAACTAATTTTTAATGAACTATCTATTTCAAAAGTATTTTTCGAAGAAGTTACATTGGATCTGCTTCCTCTAAAAATTCTTCTAACTAGAAGAAGTACCGTCATAAAATTAACCAAACAAGGTCAAAAATAGTTTTTGAATTTCAAAAACTCATTTTGACTTTTCAAAAGTCACGTCAAATGGAATCTCCAATTGAAAAAGTCAAACTATTTGTTACTTATTTTAGTTATCGTATTGATTTAGATTTTGTGTCTTTGTTTAAAGGAATTACTATGTAAGCCCTTGTTTGAGCTCTATTCTTTGAAAAAAATGCATTTTTAAACAGTATTTTAATATAATTTCAATCACATATTTTTCAATAAAATAATATCACAGGCAAATATAAAACTTTTCCTCATATTTTAATCACACATTTTCTATCAATACACTATTAAAAAATGCATTCCCCTCCCCTCCAAAATGGGACTCAAACAAGGGCTAACTCGTGTCTAAGATAAAGAATAAGGATGATCAACGTAACAATATAAAGTCCAAATATATATTTAAGACTGCTTTTATTTTCGTTTATTTTTAATCCTTACAAAAATCAGATAATAACCCTATAGCTATGATTATTTTTTTTAAAGCTTTTTCAAGTTTATAAGTAGCATTTGACTCATAATTTATATCCACACATTTCTTTCATTAATGATTCAACTTAGAATTGCAGATCTTATGCGCTTAACCATCATTACTTCTTTCTTTCTTTCCTTTACACAGTGAAACTTCTGCCTCCACAAACTAATGGAATAAACTAGGTGAAGTAGAAAATCTAATCAAATCCCTCAATTATTACAAAGTATTTACATACTGTCGTTCACGTCAAAAACAGTCGAGTATCATCCCTGAAAAAGGTTACTTCATCTTGAATGTTGTCGTAATTTTTCTTTTCTTTTCTTTTCTTTTAGTCTTCGGCTAACAATCTTGAAACTTTTGCTTTGCAAATACGGTGTGGACCCATTTTGGAGTGTACAAAAATACTGGTAAACAACAAGTAATTTGACAAGCTGATCAATATCTAGCACAAATTTACAAGGAATTGCCATGTATTTTTGCTTGAAATTCAAGTAAAATGGGATTGGATGGTGAGGTGGCGCTTTCCAAAGGATGTCATTAACATGCGCGGGCCCGCACGGCATTTTTCGAACAACACGTGTGGCGGTCTGAAATTTGGACATTCTTAAATTAAACAAAATAACAAATCCGCGTTCTCTTTTGTCATTTTTATTTTTTTCTTCGGGAGTGGTAGTCGTGGGGGACTGGGTGGATTTTTTTATTTTTTATTTTTTCCTTGGGGTCACTAGGTGGATTGAGGTGTCTATAAATAGGGAGTTGTGGTATGAGTTGTAGGCTAGTCTGTTCAGTTCTATCCTCCTGCTTGAGTGTATAAACAAATTAACTTATAAGTAATTGGATAATCACTCAAATTTTTTTTTGTGAGAGCTTAAATTGAAGATGGGAAGGCAACCTTGCTGTGACAAAGTTGGATTAAAGAAGGGTCCATGGACTGCTGAAGAAGACAAAAAACTTATGAATTTCATCCTCACCAATGGCCAATGCTGCTGGAGAGCTGTCCCTAAACTTGCAGGTCTTTTTACCCACTTTTTTTTCTGAAAGTTGAGAGAGAGTTTTAGCTTATTTCTGATAATTAATTTGGGATTCTTCTAATTGTTTGTAGGACTCTTGAGGTGTGGAAAGAGTTGCAGATTGAGATGGACAAATTATCTAAGGCCAGACTTGAAGAGGGGGCTTCTCTCAGAATATGAAGAGAAAACGGTTATTGATCTTCATTCTCAGCTTGGGAACAGGTGCGTATTTATTTATTTTCTAAAGTTCAATTTACTGCTCTTTCTCAAGTCTTCTTCTTATTAATTCTTATCTTGGAAATTAATTCAAAGAATGTAAAAATGATTTCAAGAACAGAATGTGGCAGACAGATGATAATTATCACTTTCCACTTTAATGTAATTCTTTGCAATATTGCCAAGCTGACCAATCATAGCTTTCATTTGATCCATTTATTTATTGGTTGTGTTACATTATAATATAATTTTTATTGGACATTTTTAACTTTTGATCATATTCTTGATTTTAATTGTTTTTTAGATGGTCCAAAATTGCTTCTCATCTGCCTGGAAGAACTGATAATGAGATCAAGAATCATTGGAACACCCACATCAAGAAAAAGCTGAGAAAGATGGGGATCGATCCTCTCACCCACCAGCCATTGCCCACTAACACGACAGAAAATGAACCTCCTAAACCCCAGGCGGCACAGCCTGAAGTGGCGGTTCAGAACAAGGAGGAGGAGGAGGAGGAGGTGGTGGTGGTTGACAATGACACCCCATTGCAGTCAACAATTACTGATCAGGCTAAAGATCGAGACAAAAACATACCCACTAGCCCATTTGATTCAATGGACGTCAATAATGACTTCTGCATTGATGAAATTCCAGTAATTGAACCCCATGAAATTCTTATTCCTTGTGAAAATTCATCTCCATCGTCATCCTCTTCCTCAGCCGCCGCCTCCTCCTCCTCTGGCGGTGGCGGGTTCTCGTCCACTTTGCTTGAAGATTTGGATTTTCCCACAACGTTCGATTACAACGAAATCATGAACAGTATTTCAGACGATGATCTCATAAGCAGTTTGGATTTGTATAATAATTGTGATAGTAACAGCAATTTAATGGTGGAACCTCTGTTCCCTTTGATGGTCTCAGATGAAGAGTTTTGGAAGTTTGATTTTTTGTAGATTATATTTACAAATGTAATTTCTGAGTTTTCTGTTTCTAAATCTAATAAAGAACAAAGATTAAACGGAGGCCAAATTTATCAAATGTGTTTTCCTTTTCTATTTTTACAGACAAGATAACAAAAGCCGCGTGCATGTGATGAAAAATTGGAATCATTAATTTGTATTTTACCATGCAAAGTAGAATCATCATTTATTTATCTATTGGAGAATCCAAATGGACAAAAAACATATCTTATTGAGTGACAAATGTTACGCCTCGGCACACGAGGCACCACGGGGCTGACCCCACTGTAGCCGTTCGCCCACTTAAGCTGGAACACGTGGTATGATGGCTGAGGTCCTGAAGTCCTTGAATGCAACTAGAATTAATATTTCAACCGAAGCTTAGCATTGCGAGGTCCGAAGAACATTGGCCGAGGTGATTTACTCCTAGGGCCATGCACCGAAGATGAGACTTTCGAAGCGCCTTCACTATCATTTCTTTCAAAAGATCCGTTTCTACACAAGTATCTTCTTTGAATGATTGATGGATCGTATATCATAGAGTTTAAATGTCAAGTCTTGTCAAATAAAGTGACGGCTCTATCTATTAGTAAATATAAAGTGGGCTAGCAAGTCATAAGTGATGCTTAGAATTAGATGTATAGATCAAGGAGATGAGGCCACATATACTCCCATTCGAGGGCCTCAATTTACTTTGTACTACTTAACATTCTTCATGCTACCATTGTAAGGCTAATGCAACTTTGAATACAAGATTGAATACACGGACAAATACCCAAGAACTTACTCCATTTTATTCTCTTGCTACACAATCAAGTCTACAAACATATCCACCAACCACGATTGGTACAATCATTCTACAAAGGTCTGGTCGGATTCTAAACGTTGTTGTCTCACGCTTTTGAGCCGCTCTCATGCCCTTTCTCGGACCGTCCCAAACCAATTTCTTGTCTTAGTGTGTCGAACTAGGCTTACGTGCGCACGGGTGAATCCGGTATTTGTTGTTCGCGTGACCCCAGCTAAAAACGACGTCAACAACTAATATTGGACTTTGTGGCCATTCATGGAAGGTTATCCAATTCTTCACAAAAATAAATATGCAAATTATACTTTTGTATTTTTCATTTTACTTGTACTTTCACGCGTGAAGCGTCATGTACAAACTTGTCTTTATTGAGTTTGTGTTCTTCGCTGTAATTACTACATACATTGAGTCACTTTTCACTTCAATTTGGTGGAACTTTTTATTGGGCACGACAAGATTCTTTTTACACTTGCTTAGGATTAAGATTAAAGATTTTATTTACGAGAAGAATTCTTTGGAACAAATAACTAATTTTTACGTTTTCCCACCTTATTTCTCTCCTCATATCTCTCGTTCTTGGTGTTCATGCGATACAATACAATGGTTTCCATTGCAAATTTAATCTAGCACTTTTATGGAAACGAAAATTTGATTAACCAAAACTAGAAGTAAATTACAGATTATTTGAATAAGTAATTAGAATAATTCGAGCCCGATCAAATTCACAACCTTTCCAAATTGCTTAAGGTTACGAGCAATTGTTCTCTGTTCATGCAAAGCAACACCTCAATCATATAGGAATCATCGAACAAAACCGAATGTTGAATGAAACTTTTACACGAAACTAGAGATTCTTTTATTTTTTTTATTTTTTTAAACAAGAGGAAGTAAATCAATTTGATTCTGTAAAAAATGTTTAATGATATATGACCATTCATCCAAAATTCAAGACTATTCATAAAAGGTTATGACTTTTTGAGGGAATGGTGGAACTCTTCATTGAAAAGGTACACATCAAGAAAGGTCACAACCTAGATAAGCTCGTCGTTGGCTCATAAAATCTTGCTCTGTGGTAGAGTAATCACCTAAGAAGATGTTTGAACTAGACTTTTGCTTCATTGTCAATTTATGGGACAATGTAAGGTGTTGAAAACTCAATTTACTGGTGACAAGGAATAGAAGTCACCCACATTAGTTGACAACGGAAAATTTATCAATTTTCCTGCTAATCAAGCGATAACATTTATAAATAAAGAGGCCAATCATATTTTGGGTCCACACATGTCACAACATATCAACAGTCGATGCCTGTTGAACTTGTATAGGCAACTTTTCTATTATAATTGAGTATCGAATTGTAATTGAACACGTAATTGACCTTATATTAAATTACCGCAACTTCGTGTGAAATACAAGATTACGAGTTGAATCCTGAACTTTCCAACGACTTATAACTTTCAACCCTAAAAACAATTAATGATCTTCAGTCATCACGTCGTTAATAAGATGAAAAATCATATGACAACTTGAATCCTTAATGCCCATATGTTATAGAGTCTTAACCCAGTTTAGGATTGGCTGGGGAGTTGATCCCTGAAAGGCTTTACAAAAGGGAATGTAGATATTTAAGTTGTGTAGCTTTAACTGTGTAAAAAGCTCGACTACCGCAATTTATAATTAACGAGGAAAGAAGATTAATCGATTGCTGATTATGGATAGTAGATACATTCGTTTTTTTATGTCTTCATATGTCACGAACCGATAATAGAAACCGAGTAACGTAGACATAATTTAATCCTTCATTAAACTAAAACTGGTGTCCTGAGAATTAAGCATTCAAAGTTGAGAAGGAACTAAAATTTCATCATCGAAAAGGCAAAATACCCATGAATGTGACGAAGAAAGTATTGGTTACAATTAAATGAAACGGAGCAGTCTTCTAGATTGAACCCATCAAAATTTTCAAAAATCAATATTTTACTCCCAATTACATTCTACCTAGTGTAAAATTTTGAAAAATTCTTGGAGAGCCGAAACTTAAGAATTTTAGATTAATCATATTTTGGCAACTTGGGTCGAAAAGAATATAATTATTTTGAATTTTAAGTTGGTAGGTCAATGGCTTCATCATGTAAGAAGCTCTTAACATCATGTGTCCACTTCTTTATATATATCTAATTGCAACTTGTTTAATTAATTAAAGCTTAACGAAACTCAATTTTCTTGAAAAGAAAGCGTATTTATATATTTATATTGGTTTTTATCTAGTGTTAAAATTACAGCTAACCTTCATAGATAATTTCTCAGTCTTGGCATTGAGCTACTATTTGCCCTCCTTTCTCTTTCAATTTTCTCTCTCTCTTTAACTATACAATCTCCCATAAAATAATATTTGTAAATCGAAATATTTTTCTTCTTTCTCAACCAAATATTCTAAAAAAAAACACTAATCCAAACATTAAAATTTGAAAAAAGGGGGCTAATCGGGGCTGAATCTGCTACCTTATTAATCCTTGTTTGGCCCCATTAAATCTCATCGAATTAAATTAAATTTATTTCTCCCCTATCTTCAATCACACAATTTTCAATAAAATAATATTATACGTAAATAAAAAACTTTTCATTCTTTTATAATGATCCATTTAAAAAAATAAAAAATCACTATTCTTCCCATTAAATTCAAATTTAATGGGGCAAACGGGGGCTAAAAGTCTTGATGACTAATGACAAGAAGTAGTACATTTCTTATTCAAAATTGGCTGACCTTTTCATCACCTTCTTTAAATGAAGCTTCACTGCAATTTCCTAATCCCTGTACAAGTGATCGTGCATGAGATCATTCTTACATGTGCATATATTACATTTAAAAAAGGGATTTTCTATTTTGAAATGACAAAGAATAAACCAATCTTCTTGCGTTGCGTCAATATTGTAATATATTTGGCTTAGATTAAATCCTACCGCCTTTATTATTCGAAAATACTAAAAGCCTTTTTATCAATCTCATTTTCAGTCCCTCGTCAAATTGACTTCAATGCAATTATCTCGTAAGAATTGAATGTTAACTTTTAGATCAAGGGCGGAGCCAGAAAATTTATTCAGTGTGGGTACAATTTTATTGACGCCGAACATCAAGTTTTTGGTCAAAGATTTAATGAAAATAAAAATATAAAACAATATTACGACAATACTAACAATGACATAGTTTATAAATTACACTTATTCCTCTCAAGTTTTTATACTTTGATATAGTAGTACAATAACTTTATTATCGAGCTTTAAAAATATATATTTCTCTACATAAACAACTGTGTTATCATTCATCCCCGATCACCCATCTGATTATGCAATTTATCCTTTACAATGCTCATTGCAAAAAATACTCTATTCACAGTAGTGGGAACAATCGATAGAATCAATGTTAAAGTCAAAAGTTATGTAAATAATGGATAACCTTATTTTTCTTTATTAGAACTAACTTCTCTGCAAGATCACCAATGTCATTCAATCCTTCAAACTCTTTATTAGAGTGCGTGTCAAAATATAAGTTTGAAGTTGATCACTAAGTACAATAAGATCTACTACAGAGAAATCTAATGGATAAAGCTCAGCAAGTCGAGTTAAGTTTTTCTTGTCAAAAGTAGAAAATGAATCTCGTGGACAACAAGCTTCACAAAATACTCATCTCCTCCATACTTTCCAGAACCTATTTTGAAAAGATAACAGGACAAACAATAAGTAGCATATTTTTCTACACTGTACTCCAACCAAGTACTGAACTCTTTAAACCAAGAATGATTGAATCATTGTTGTCGATTTTATCTCGCAAGTGGACGGATCGTAACAAGTAGTAAAGTGGATCTTTTGAGTCCGGATTATCGTTCCCACAAGAACTATATTTTAGTACTCAATTTATTATTCCTAACTCCTATTTGATGAATATAAATAAATAAATAAATAAATTTGATTGACTGTGATTTTTAAATCTAACTACTAAAAATCTCGGGAATGCAATAGAAAATTAGTGAGAATTCAAATAATAAATGGAGATTAGGGCGGAACAACTTCACTTAATGGTCATCTTAATTTCTAATATCGAGATTCATAAAATTAAAATAGTGTTTGGTCAAATTCTTCTATTGTATTCAACTTACCCTTCTCGAGTTCTCGTTGAACCTATTTAATTAGTTCAATTTCATATTTCTATGCAAATTTAATTTAATTAAATGAAATAACAGTTCTAAGAATTTCTATAGGACCGCAGTAATTAATATAGGTATCTCTACACGTTATATTAATTTACCGAATTTTGATATATTGTTTAAACAAGAATCCGCATCTCTAAGTAATTATTGTTCATGAAATCATTGAATATTTGGCCAGAAAATTCAAAGCATTAAAAACATAATTAAAATTCACACATAAAATATAAAAGAACAATAATCTCAAATAAAAGAAATAAAGGTCCCAAATCAATTACATTGTTCGCCCTAAAAATAAATTTAGCTACGTATATTAATAGGAGAAAAACAAGATATTATCATAGAAGACATCACCCGATTTATTGACGGAACGTGATTAATAAAACTTCTGCCCTTTTTTTTTCGTGTTTCCGTCTTGTCTCGAGTCTCCGCTGTGTTTGTATATAATTCAATGATATTGGCAGACAGCACCCAATTAATTCCACCAAAGCTGCCTAAATTTCTGTGCTTGTATATCTATTAATTTGAGCAGCAAATCAGCCCTCCATTTCTCTTCTCTCTCCGTCTGTGTCAAATCCCCCATTTTTGCAGAATGTGTGTGTAAGAATATATAATGATAATGGCTGCCCTTTTTTATTTCTCTCCTCCAGTCTGCCGCAGAAATTTGCTCTCCCTCTCTCTAGGTTTGTGTATATATATATATATATATAATCTCCAACCTAATAGCCACACTTTTTAATATAAAAAAGGGACCCCCACCTCCAATTGCCTGCGTAAATGTGTGTATATATATATAACAACCCTAGCCACAAAGTTTGACTCTCATTCAAAGACTTTAATACTATATTAGCCATCAAGTCCTCGATCTTTCTATACAATAAATTTCAGTCCTTTAGCCCTTTTATTCTTGCAACCCATATATTCTTTGGTTCAATTCAAGTCTTTCACTTTCTAAATTATTCAATTTGACCTCCAACATTTCAATCTTCAATTTATGGTCCGGATCAACTATTGAATTGTTATAACTTGGCCCTCAACTTTTGGATTTCGCTCTTTTTTCACTTCGTTCCTTAAATTACTTTTTCATTCATAGAATTTACCTATTAAAAATAAGAAACAACAATTTAGGATATAATTTGTCAAAAAAATCATCAAATTTCTTTATTTTAAGGTACCAAATAAGTGTATAAAATACACTTATCAAATACCCCCAAATTTAAACATTTGTCTGTCTTCAAACAAAACTACAAATAAATAATAATTAACACACAAGCATGTAAAAATATTCTGTTGGATAATCTAGTTTCTCACCTCAGGATCCAAGATTTAGTGTTTACTCTATAAACATGCTTTGAAGTCACGGTACCAAACTAATATCCACTCTTCCAATGCAAAAATTGACGTGTGTGTATGAAAAATCAAGTAATCAACTATGACTGCACAAGTTGTTTCAATTCCCGACCCCTAATGGTCATATATGTCCTTTCATCACTCGTAAGATTCACACACCCCCAAACTTATTCTTTTTAACTCTTTTCCAGTGTGTAATCTGAAGCTGAAAATTTCATTACTATCCTCACCCTTTCGAGTTTAGGTGGACGTTATTAGTTGCAAGTCAACACTTCAGTGAACAAGGTATTCTCCAATTATTTGATTGTTTCGACCTCCAAGACTCAACTAGCTAATTATCTTGCATCAAAAGTCGAATTCCCTCAAATAAGTGTTAGGGCTTAACCAAGGTATTTTGTGTTTTAGCTCTTTTCATGTACTTGCTTTTTCTGTTTTTCACAAGTTTTTTTATTTCTCTCCATTAAGCTTTCTAGATAACCCATGTAGCAAGCTTTAGGCCGGTGACTTCCAAACCAGATGATTTTAGGGCACAATGTTTTTAAATACCCTTACAGGCTTACTGTCCCAAGTCAAAAAGGCTTCTAAGAGAACAAATTTTATTTTTTATTTTTTATAGTGCAACTTCATCTCTAATTGCCTTCTAAATGATCCTTGTAACGAGCGTTAGGCCGATAACTCCCAAGTCAGACAACTTTAGGGCACCAGGTTTTAAGACACCCTTATAGACTTAATCACTCGAATCATAAAGGCTTCAGAGAGAAGTTTAAAATTTTCAAATGTATATGCCTTAATTAGTGCAATGCCCTTTATCACATACTTATTCAAACAAACCGACCTCTAACTTAAGACTATCGCAAAGTTTTATCATGTTAGTCTAAGACAATCCACACATAAGTTTTCACACATGGAATCCACATTCACATCCGTATCTTCTTACAACTGTAAAGTCACCCCCAAACTATACTAAATTTGGTCTAAAGATCGATAATTTAATATGGTTTAGGTAAATCATCTATGTCCAACTAGATCAATCTATCCAAAGTAAGAAACAACTCATTTAATCATAATGTCAAACTCAATTTTAGTGCGCTTGTAATATTAAATTTTACAAGGTCGAGCCTCAATTAGTCTAGCATGCATCATATCGACAGTTCATAAGTCAACATCAAATCTCAAATTAAATTATCATTATCTGCTAGACTGTCTAACCCACACAAGCACACAACTGAACAAAATAGTTTTTGTTTTTTTTTTAAACACAAAAACATAATAACATAAAAAACAAAAACTAATTTTTTTTACCCCCAAACTTAAAACTGACATTGTCCTCAATGTCATAAAACATAAATAAGCATATAAAAGGGGTAGGGAAGAAAAAGAAGAAGGCACTCCCCAAAATTTTTTTGTTGAATGTCTGAGGCACTCTGTGTGACGGTTGGATAATATTTTTCATCATGCTTTTCCTTGGATCTATGTTGGTTTGAGTGTTTCATAACATCATGTTCTTGAAAAATCAAATTTGGCTAATTAAATACATGGAACAAGGGTTACTTAGCTTAAACAATAAAAATAACAAACAATAAATTCAAGGGCCTAAAGGCATAAAAGATATGGGTGATGACTCCTAAAAATTGAAACGTGCCTAAATCTAATGTAACAAACAAAACTAAATGCTATGCGATACGAAAAACAAAATAAAAAGTTTGAAAATTGGGTTGCCTCCCAATAAGCGCTTCTTTTAAGTCGTTAGCTGGACTTTGTCTTGCTCTTATTCTGATACAGCTAGGTCAAGGCTCTCTTTAGGGGTTGGAAAATCTTCCATGTAGTGTTTGATACGTTGGCCATTTACTTTGAAGTTTCCCTTAGTTGGATGGTGTAATTCAACTGTGCTGTAGGGAAAGATTTGAGAGACCGTGAAAGGGCTGGACCATCTAGATTTCAATTTTCCTGGAAGCAGTTTAAGTCTAGAATTGTATAAGAGCACTTGGTCTCCCACTCTGAAAATTCGTTGCCTAATGTTCTTGTCATGCCACTGCTTTGTTCTTTCTTTGTAGATGGATGCATTCCCATAAGCTTCTCTTCTGAATTCCTCCAATTCATGTAGCTGTAGTATTCTTGTTTTTCCAGCCTTTTCGAGGCCCATGTTTAATTGCTTCAATGTCCAATATACTCTATGTTCACACTCCACTGGTAGGTGGCATGCTTTTCCAAAGAGTAATCGATATGGAGACATTCCAATAGGTGTCTTGTAAGTAGTACGATATGCCTATAAAGTATCGTCTAATTTCTTTGGCCAATCCTTGTGAGATGCATTCACAGTGAGCTCTAGAATTCTTTTCAACTGTCCGTACAAGGTTTCCACCTATCCATTTGTCTGAGGGTGGTAAGGAGTGGCAATTCGATGTTGTACCCCGTATTTATACAGCACTGCCTGGAATAACCGATTGCGGAAGTGAGTTCCACCATCACTTATTATGGCCATAGGTGATCCATAGCGGTTAAAGATGTGTTTCTTTATGAAGTCCATCACTACCCTCGCGTCATTTGTAGGCAATGCTTTAGCTGCTACCCATTTATGGACATAATCCACTGCCACTAGGATGTGCCGATTGTTGTAAGATGATGGAAAGGGACCCATAAAATCAACCCCCTAGACATCAAATATTTCCACCTCCCAAATGTTGTTAAGTGGCATCTCGTGATGCACTAATATGTTACATGTTCTTTGACATTTATCACATGATCTGCAAAAACTGTGGCGGTTCTTGAATAATGTAGGCCAAAAGAAACCACATTGAAGCACCTTTGCTGCTGTTTTAGTGGTGCCAAAGTGTCCTCCATAAGCCGAAGCATAAACCCGTGAAAGGATAGGTTTCATCTCATCCTCTGGTACACATCTCCTAATGATCTGGTCTACCCCTCTTTTGTATAAATTTGGACCATCCCAATAATAAAATTTCACTTCATGAAGCAACTTCTTCTTCTGCTGATAGGTGAGATCAGGATCCATATAGCCACTAGCTAAGTAATTAACAATGTCTGTATACCATGGAGCCTTTTCTATCTGCAATAACTGCTCATCTGGGAAGACCTGATTAATATTCACATCATTTGAATCACGCAGTTGCTCCAGCCTTGATAAATGATCTGCTACCTAATTTTCTTTACCCTTTTGTCGCGAATTTCAATGTCAAACTCTTGCAGTAACAGAACCCATCGAATCAACCTAGGTTTAACATCCTTCTTCTCAAACAGATATTTCAATACTGCATGGTCAGTGTAGACTATCACCTTTGAACTAATCAGATAGGAACCAAATTTTTCGAAGGCAAAGACCACTGCTAGCATCTCTTTTTCCATTGTTGCATAGTTGATCTGAGCATTTGTCAAGGTTTTGCTGGCATAGTAGATTACATGTAACACTTTGCCTTTACGTTGGTCGAGCACCACTCCCACTACAAAATCACTAGCATCACACATAAGTTCGAAAGGTAGATCCCAATCAGGTGCTACTATTACAGGTACAGAAGTTAACTTTTCTTTCAAAGTGTTAAAGACATTTAAGCACTCATCAGAAAAGTGAAATGGCACATCTTTCTCCAATAGATTACACAGAGGTTTTGTAATTTTTGAGAAATTTTAAATGAACCTTCTGTAAAACCCTGCATGTCCTAAGAAGCTCCCGATCCCCTTAATTGAATTAGGAGGCTGCAATTTTTCAATCACTTGTATTTTGGCTTTGTCAATTTCAATGCCCTTTGAGGAAATCCTGTGGCCCTGCACTATCTCCTCTTTTACCATGAAATGATATTTTTCCCAATTTAGCACTAGGTTCTTCTCTTCACATCTTTACAATACAAGAGCCAACCGATCCAAGCAGTCATCAAATGAATCTCCAAACACAGAAAAATCATCCATGAATTTCTCGATGTATTTTTCCACCATTTCAGAGAATATGGCCATCATGCATTGTTGAAATGTTGCGGGTGCATTGCATAAACCAAAAGGCATCCTTCTAAACGCAAAAGTTCCATAGAGACATGTGAATGTTGTTTTCTCCTGGTCTTCTTGAGCAATAACTATCTGATTGTACCCAGAATATCCGTCTAGAAAGCAGTAATGAGAATGACCGGCTAACCTCTCCAACATCTTATCAATGAATGACAATGGAAAATGATCTTTTCTGGTTGCATTGTTTAGCTTTCTATAATCTATACATACTCTCCACCCTGTCATTAACCGTGTTGGTATCAGCTCGTTGTTCTCATTCTTCTCCACTGTGATTCCATCCCTTTTTTGGCACAACATGCACTGGACTCACCCATGAACTATCAGAGTTTGGATAGATAATATCTGCATCCAACAATTTCAGCACTTCTTTTCGCACTACTTCTTTCAAGGTTGGATTTAATTTGCGTTGTCCTTCCACTGATGGCTTTGACCCGTCCTCCATTAAAATCTTGTGCATACGAAGAGTTAGACTTATTCCTCTGATGTCAGCTATTGTCCATCCAATTGCCATTTTGTGCTGTTTGAATACCTTCAACAATTTATTCTCCTTTTCCATTGTCATGTCATTTGTAATGATTACTGGAAGTGTTGTAGATTCTCTCAAATATGCATAACAGAGATGTGAAGGCAGGGGCTTTAGTTCAAGAGTGGGTATCTTTTCTACTGAAGGTACTGGGGGTGAAGGGTTGTCACCAAGAGATTCATACTGCCAATGTCTTCTTCCTATTGATTGGTTAACCAAGTTGACAACACCTTTAGTTTTTTCTGCACTTGTTGCTCCCGATTGTGCAATTTCTGCTTCACAAAGAACTGTTTGGTGCTCTGTCTCAAATGTATCTGCTACCAACTCTTCAAGAACATCTACTTGGCAATAGGTGTCTGAAGTCAGTGGATGTTTCATTGCCTTGAACATGTTGAATATGACTTGCTCATTGTCCAACCGAAGAGTCATCTTTCTATCGTAAACATCAATCAGGGCTCTTCCAGTAGCCAAGAAGGTCTTTCCAAGATTAGAGGGATGTTTGAATCCTCCTCCATGTCCAAAATGAGTAAATCAGCCGAAAAAATGAGTTTATCAACTTTCACTAACACATCTTCAATAATCCTCTTCGATCGTTTGATCCATTTGTCAGCCAATTGCAAAGAGATGGTTGTAGGTTTTGCTTCTCCTAATCCAAGAGACCTGTAAACAGAGAGGGGCATCAAATTAACATTGGCACCTAAATTACATAAAGAATGCTCAAAATAGTTAGAACCAATTATGTAGGTATCGTAAAACTCCCTGGGTCATTTAGTTTAGAAGGTAACTTTTTCAATAGAATTGCACTGCACTCCTCGTTTAGGCAGACGGTCTCATGTTCTTCCAGCTTCCTTTTGTTAGACAGGATCTCCTTCAAGAATTTTGCATAACTGGGCATTTGGAGTATTGCATCTGCAAACGGAATATTGATGTGCTATTTCTTGAAAATCTCCACAAACTTGGCAAACTGTTTGTCCAACTTCTTTCTTTGTAACCTTTGAGGGAAGGGAATTGGTGGTACATAAGCTTTCATGGGGCTGGGTGCTCTCACTGTGGGTGTTTCTTTCCTTTTATCCTTCTCGTTAGTTGGTTGTTCAGACTTTGCTTCTGTCCCAACCTCTTCACCCATTACTTCTTTGTCTTTTCTGTCTGGTCTCTTCACATGTATCTCCAAAAGTTGCACTCCACTTCTAGTTGTAATAGGTTGCACTTACTCTTTTGAATTGACCATTGTGTTGCCTGGCAATATCCCTCGTGGTCGTTCTGCAAGCTGTTGAGCTATCTGTCCAATTTGAGTTTTCAGCTTCTTGCTTGCTGATTCTGAAAGTTAGTGTCAATATGTTGGAACACCTTGTTTGTCTTCTACATATATTGGTTGAACATCTCCCCCAAACTTGATTTTTTCTCTGGATGGTTATTGTTTGAACTGCTCCCTTGCTGATTATCCGACCATCTGAAGTTTGGGTGTTGCTTCCATCCTGAGTTATATGTTTGTGAAAAGGGATTAAAATTTCAAGAGCCATTTTGAATGAAGTTGACTTGTTCTTCCGAAAATCCCATAGATGTGTACAATTTTCTGTTTGGTGATTTGCTCCGCAGTTTTCGCAGGATGGTCCAGTTATCACTGCATGTGCTCCTTTTATTTGTGACTTCACGAATAACTCTACCTGTTTTGTCAATGCTGCTATCTGGGCATTGGTAGATGCTGTGTTGTCTAATTCATAAATTTCCGTTACTTTTGGAGGCACCACTCTTTTTGATGAAAACATGGAATGAGTAGTAGCAATCAACTCAAACAGATCCATACATTGTTGCACTGATTTCCCTATAATCGATCCGCCTGCAGAGGAATCCACTTGAGATTTGGATAATGGTGAAAGTCCCATGTAGAATTACTACACTTGATTTCCAATAGTGATCCCATGATATGGATACTTCCTCATCAACTCCTTAAATCTGTTCCAGGCTTTGTGATAGCTCTCCCCATCTTTCTGTTGAAAGGTTTGAATTTCCAGTCTGATTTTTGTTACCTTAGCTGGTAAAAAGAACTTATTGCAAAATTTCCTAGTTAGTTCCTCCCATGTGGTAATACTTCCATCCGGTTCGGCATCCAGCCATTCCAATGCTACATCTCTCAGTGTATATGGGATTAATCGCAGCTTGATGACGTCCTCATCAACCCCAAGATCATGACAATTCTGGCAATTCCTGAGAAACCTTGAGATATGTGTGTTTGGATTCTCATGAGATAACTCGTAGAATTACAGAGTGTTGCTCATCATATTAATCCAATAGCTCGTATTTGGAAGTTGTTTACCCCAAACACTAGATATACTATGTTGGACTGCGCGGGTGCTGCTATAGGCGTAAAAAACATAGAAACTGGCAAGTCCCCTTCATTTACTTCCCTTAGCTCTTGCTATTGAGCTCTCGCGGCCATTTGTCCACTTGGCTGTATAGGGATAGGATTGTTTAGATTATATGCTATTTGATGTTGTTGTTTTTGTTTATGCTCCCTACATCTTCGTCTGAAGGTACGTTCTATTTCCGAATCAAACGATTCAAGATCGTCACCTTGGGCACGGAGCATACAACGAACACAATTTTCTGTAAATAAAAGAAAATAAGCAAATCAAACAACAATTAAAAGTAAGATTAAAAAATAATAATAAAATAAAATAAGTAAAATAAATAAAATAAATAAATAAAGACTAAAAATAATAGTTCCCAGCAACGGTGCCAAAAACTTGTTGTCGATTTTATCTCGCAAGTGGACGGATCGTAACAAGTAGTAAAGTGGATCTTTTGAATCCGAATTATCGTTCCCACGAGAACTATACTTTAGTATTCAATTTATTATTCCTAACTCCTATTTGATGAATATAAATAAAAATAAATAAATAAATAAATTTGATTGACTGTGATTTTTAAATCTAACTACTAAAAATCTCGGGAATGCAATAGAAAATTAGTGAGAATTCAAATAATAAATGGAGATTAGGGCGGAACAACTTCACCTAATGGTCACCTTAATTTCTAATATCGAGATTCATAAAATTAAAATAGTGTTCGGTCAAATTCTTCTATTGTATTCAACTTACCCTTCTTGAGTTCTCGTTGAGTCTATTTAATTAGTTCAATTTCATATCTCTATATAAATTAAATTTAATTAAACAAAATAACAGTTCTAAGAATTTCTATAGCACCGCAGTAATTAATATAGGTATCTCTACACATTATATTAATTTACCGAATTTTGATATATTGTCTAAACAAGAATCCGCATCTCTAAGTAATTATTGTTGACGAAATCATTGAATATTTGGCCAAAAAATTCAAAGCATTAAAAACATAATTAAAATTCACACATAAAATATAAAAGAACAATAATCTCAAATAAAATAAATAAAGGTCCCAAATCAGTTACATTGTTCGCTCTCAAAATAAATTTAGCTACGCATATTAATAGGAGAAAAACAAGTTATTATCATAGAAGATATCACCCGATTTATTGACGGAACGTGATTAATAAAACTGCTGCCCTTTTTTTCGTGTTTCCGTCTTGTCTCGAGTCACCGCCGTGTTTGTATATAATTCAATGATATTGGCAGACATCACCCAATTAATTCCACCAAAGCTGCCTAAATTTCTGTGCTTGTATATCTATTAATTTGAGCGGCAAATCAACCCTCCAATTCTCTCTTCTCTCCGTCTGTGTCAAATCCCCCCTTTTTGCAGAATGTGTGTATAAGAATATATAATGATAATGGCTGCCCTTTTTAATTTCTCTCCTCCAGTCTACCACAGAAATTCGCTCTCCCTCTCTCTAGGTTTGTACGTGTATATATATATATATAATCTCCAACCTAGTAGCCACACTTTTTAATATAAAAAAGGGACCCCCCATTTCCAAGTGCCTGCATAAATGTGTGTATATATATATATATATAACAACCCTAGCCACAAAGTTTGACTTTCATTCAAAGACTTTAATACTATATTAGCCATCAAATCCTCGATCTTTCCATACAATAAATGTTAGTCCTTGAGCCCTTTTATTCTTGCAACCCATATATTCTTTGGTTCAATTCAAGTCCTTCAATTTCTAAATTATTCAATTTGACCTCCAACATTTCAATCTTCGATTCATGGTCCGGATCAACTATTGAATTGTTACAACTTGGCCCCCAACTTTTGGATTTTGCTTCATTCCTTTAATTCCTTTTTCATTCATAGAATTTACCTATTAAAAATAAGAAACAACAATTTAGGATATAATTTGTCAAAAAAAACCATCAAATATCTTTATTTTAAGGTACCAAATAAGTGTATAAAATACACTTATCAATCATCTAGCTTTTATTTCAAATTGTAGTTTTGGAAAGTCATGATATTGGGACAAACAATGACTCTTTAACATATATGCTCTTCGAACTTGATCTCAGATATTAGCATTGTAATTCAAAATAGGTGTCCTTAGTTCAGGATTAATTGGAAGTTTTGTTACGTCAAATTCCACATTATTCGATATCCCGCATCAGCATTATCTACATTTATTTTTCTTTGAAAGAATCTCTTCATTTGATATATAGATTTAAACATTTAATATCTAATTAGTTCTGTGCGTAATTCGAAATGACTAAAATAGAATAAAAAATACTGAAAGCAAAAGCAAAGCAATTCACATGGCAATTCAAATAGCAATACTGTAATCAACTCACAATGCAAATTGTGCAATTCACAATTCACAACGACAAAGTAAGCAACTCATAGAGACAGCATTACTGGAATTGAAAGTCTGGTAGCAAAAGCAATTGAAGAGCAAAATGCTAATTTCTTATGTTAAAAGGAAAAAATCGAACATTATTACAATTTACGCAAATCAAAATAAGAAAAAGATAAGAAAAGAAAAATGAGTATAAGTTTCAGGTTCGAGGCTTCACCTTCTTCTCCTGCTGTGCAAATGTTGCCGCAGAATCGTCAGTGGAATGTGGAATCATCGGGGGTTGCGTTTACCTAGTGCCTACTACTGTCTAGGGCTTGAATCGGGACAGAGTAGGCGTGCAGCAATGAATCCCGCGATTGGAGGATATTGAAAGACGGAGGTTGAGAAAATGAGAAGTTTGGCTCTCGGATGTGGAGGTGGACGAAGGAGTAGGTTGAATTGAAAATTGAATTCAAATGGAATGATTGGAATGGGTTGTCATCTTTGATGACAATGGATCTAATGGTATTGCGTTGAATCATGAATAGTGGGCTTTACTGCTTCATGCTTCTTCACTTCTTGGCTGTGCATTACAATTATAAATGTGGGCTAATAGTTAAAAAGTAAAAAATTGGGCATTTGGATTGGGCCCAAAAGTCAGTGCAGGCCTGTGTCTGCACTGGACTTCATTGGGCTCCACCCCTAGGAGCCAAGATCTTTGAGTTGCATGGAAAAATGAAGTATTAACATAGATTACAATATAAAGTTTAGGAATAATAGTATTGATATATGACATAATATGTAAAGGTATTAAATAGTTTATAGCTAATACAACAAAGTACATTTGATTTGTCCAATCAACAGATAGCAAATTCAAAAAACTTTGTAAAACTCTAATGTCTCTAATCATGACTAGTATTGTGAGTCCAATTTATCTAACGGTTGAGATCCTATTTTTGGATAATAATTTCTTACTTTAAGGAATCTCTCTTTCAATCTTACAGTTGACGAAAGATCAAAATTAAATGACTAGTAGAGTTGAGTTAGAAAACAAACAGGGTCTGTTTGATTGTGAAGATGAAATTTGGATGGAAAGAAAATGAATTCCAAAGAATTGAATTACCTAGAAATTGTTTTCCTGGGAATTGTAAATTATTGTGTTTGATTGGTATAATTTTTCATGTGGAAAAAGTTGAAGTAAAAGTATTTTTTTGTGTTCGTTTGACTTTGTTTTACATGAAAATTATCAATTTAAGGGATATTCACTTCTACCATTGTTCCTAGAATTTGTTTCCATTGCCAACCAAAAAAAAAAAAAAAAGGGGGAAAACCAAAAACCACCTATCCCTAAAAAAAAAAAAAAGGGGGAAAACCAAAAACCACCTATCCCTAAAAAAAAAAAAAAGGGGGAAAACCAAAAACCACCTATCCCTAAAAAAAAAAAAAAGGGGGAAAAACAAAAAACCCCCTCCCCCAAAAAAAAAAAAAAAAAAAAAAAAAAGGTGGAAAACCAAAAACCACCTATCCCTAGAAAAATAAAACATGGAAAATCACGCTTTAAGGTGTTGTACCTAGAAATTCATGGAAAATGAATTCGTTGGAAAATTTTGTCAATCAAACAGGCCAAAAGTGGAAGTTAGAATTCGAATTCCAAGTTCCATGGAAAATTTCTTGCAATCAAATGGGGCCTTAATGTTTCTCGATAAGGAGTTTGATGAAGGGTGCATTTGTGAATTTTTTTTGGATTAAAATCATATGTAATTTTTTTTTGAGATGGCAAAATGAGATCTCCACGGTTGAGCTGTCCAATTGATCAAAATTTCATGCTAGTTTTAAGTTATTATTACCAAGCAGCTGGTCAAATTTTCTACTCAACACAGTTTATTCACCTCAATTTTTGTATCGATATGCCCACTCCATTGATGAGCAATGACCGAGGCATGGCCGACAAAGAATTTGTCTAAATTCTGCTTTGCAATCAGCGAAGACGGTAGAAATGGACAAGACAGTGAAAGCAAACGAGATTTTTCACTTTTTTTTAGTTTGTTTTCTTCAAAACGATGGAGTAGCTAGAATGAGTCTTATGCCAACCGGCGAATCCAACACTTGGCAAGCACCGGCAGCCACACTGAACTCCGCCGAATCCCCCCCAACCCCCCACCCCTGCGTATTGGGCGGCTGCCGGATGGCCATCTAGTGACTGCCCAATGCCCGTGTTCACTTCTCATCCTGAATTTGCTAGTGCTTAGCCCTTCCATTGATACACTTCAAGTGGGATCACTTTCTACTAGAGGGCATTCATTCTCGAGTGGAACACTCTTCCAGATATTCAGTGTTACTACCAGGTTATGAAAAAAGCTTAGTAAATCGAGATATACGTCAATGAAGGCATTTTCATGCTAAGAAAATCTCTTAAGTTTGAGAACCATGTCCACATCAATCAAAGTGGTGGAAGGCGCGAGTCGAAGGGTGAGCACTAAGCCGACTTTTGTAAAGATAAAATGCAAACAGATTCCTTCTTTTGCTCCTCATCCTACGGTATTAGCAGTCGTTTTTAACTGTTGCTCTCCTTCGAAGGACAGATTCTGACGCATTATACCCAGTTCGATAAGTAGAGTAATATGAGGCATGGATCCTTTCCATCCCATTCGGGTTCCCAGCCCACTTGCCAGTGTGACTGGACCCCCATCATCAATTGGGCCATCACCTATTCATGAACCCACATCCTACAAACGAAGACCCACATAACTTTGGGCCTTAAAAAACAAATGTTCAAACCCAACACGATTCTACTGCGCCAATTAACTTTGCAGAAGTACGTTGCAAGTAAAAGATGCAATAGAAATGTATTTCGCAGGTCAGTTTAAATCATAACATAACAGACATTAAGAAGTACATCTTGAGCATTTGAAGGAATCTATATCATAAATTTTGTGTTAATAACATCTCTTTTTTAGATTTAAACCTAAAACTATAAAAAAAAATATATGTAGTACAACACAACGAATTATTCATGGAATAATTAACTGTATACACTACAAAATTATTTAACATTGTCAAAATAATCAGTCATTTACCAGTTCAATTGACTCATCAATCGAATAAATGACTCACTTGAACAATGATCTAACCATTCGGTATCCTATATTCTAAAAGGAATGTATAGGTACTTCAAAAGGACCAGAAAAGAAACTAACCTAACATCAGTGTTACCTTATCATATCACTATATGATAATACTGTTCTTCTTGCTTCACTTCATTTTTACATTCCATGCTTGAGAAGTGGTTGCATCTAGTGATTTTCCAGTAAGATTTGATGTCTTTGTACGTGTCAATCTGCTTCAAATTAGCCATTGATAAGATCAGCAAAAATCATGCCTAGAGATGGAATCAATGCAGTTTAATTAGCACTATTATGCATCAAGGAAAAACCTCACAGCAGGACATTACCGATGCACACGCTTCTCTAAAAATCTGGCCAAGGTTGCCCTCCGAGCCATGGCCACCGTTGGAGAATAACAATAGCCTAGTTTGTTAAATTGTTAATATGAATGCCTGAGTAATATCATTAATCATGAGTAGTAGTATAGTAAGAGAAAAAATACCCCATGTGCTTTGTTCAGCGCTAGAAGTGGCCAAGGATGACTTGCCGGCCGCACACACAACGTGATTACCCTAAAACATTTAGAGATAATTTAGATAACAAACATTGAAAAGTGTCAAAGTTGCAACGAGAAAGATGGAGAGAAAGGAAGGGAGAGAATAGAAGACCTTATCTGGTAAAATTTCATGGAAAACATGTGCAGCACAAGAATGCATGGTTGTCCATAAAGCAGGCTGGGCTGTGGGATCGGCAATGGTCCTACAACAAACAACTGACATCAATCCTTTTCTGTGCTTTGTGTGCATTATTAAAATTAGCACATCATCTAAAAGTTAAATTGGGAGAAACTTAATTATTTATATTTATATTTTCACCATGCGCTGCCTAAGTAATTCTGAGTCCTTTTTTCTTCACATAATTGTTAAACATTTTGTAAATGAACAACCATTGAGAGTTAAATTCATCGTCTTTAATTGTTTTAATACCATAAATCAAAGTCTCATTTTATACACGTTCAAGTAAAACTTCTCAAAACCAACATAGTTAATCAGGAGGTAGATTCGAACACCTTAAGTAGGCAGGTTTCTCGTTCAGGTCATATAGGAAACCCGTGGTTGACGAGAATTTGTTAAGAGACGCAGGTACAAATGCTAGAGAAGATTCTTCGCTCGCGTGAGCTTTCTCCAGGCTGCCACTACATGTAGAAATCATCGTATTGATAGGAACTGCCCATGTTTTATTCTGTCTCCACGAAGATGTATGAAATTTTATAAGATAATGCTGCTACAACATTTAAACTTTAAAACAAGTGATAAAGCGTCCATATATAAGAAATATTTCACCAACCAACATAGATTAAGTTTATATCTTACATAATATTGTAGAATGGCAAGAATGATCACATTGAGTCATCTTAATCTTTCTCTTTGCATTTTTTAGTAGAGAATCTATAAAACACTTCGTATATCGTGTATCATTAAATGCTATAATTTAACAAATATAGTCCAATTGGACGAAAATTGCAGCATAATTAAAATTTCCTTGATGTAATGTAAAGGTAAACCCAAATTTTGAATTCTTATAATGTATGATTTGTATTTTTTCAACAAACTTCTTTAAACTTTCTCAGTTTCATGGTATTCTTTGCAGTATAAATTACCGAACATAAGTTTTATTAATTTTTCGCTATAACTTCATAGAAAACAGATAAAACATCTGCTTTAAAGCTAAAGAATGAGAAAAACAAACCTCCCCAAGATTCAGATGCTCTCCCTCGAAATCCACGGAAGAACTGGTACTAAGGGATAAGGATATATCAGCTCCTCGGATGGCTGCAAAAAGGTAGGAATCCAAACTGTAATCTATTAACTGATTAAAGGATAAATCAAAACCGAAATTATGACAAATTAATCATCCAGTTATTTTCAGGTAATTTATTATATTGAAAATAATAATTAAAAAGCAGAAAAACTTTGCGTATAATTTTTAAAAAATAATTAATCACCTTCTTCTTCGGCTTAGGAAATTCACAATTTTACAAGTAATGTGGCGAATAATTAGTATGATTTTGCCGAACAAACACTGATGAAATTTTAAACGTGAATCAATCAGTAAAGTATGGATTAAAAACATTCAAACACAAAAATAAGTACCAATTTAAGTAAACTTAAAAAAATCTGATACGAGCAGAAAGGGAAGTGATAACACAGTTTGGTTACCTGAATCTTTGAACGCACTCTTCATTATCCCTTTCTCTGATTTATGCGACGGTTTGGAATTCAAACCCAAAAAATCTATCTCCATTTCAGAGTTCAGACTGAAATATCAAATCAAGGGAAATTACTTCAAAAATTGATCACAATCAAAATGGGGGAAGAAAAAGATAAAGCCGAGGTTGGTAATGGGTACGCAGAATCACAGGTGGAGAAGCAGTGAACGGTTGTCATTATATGGAAGAAGAAACACGTGCGTGCATGAAACAGGTGCCCCATTTTATATGGACCACTAATCTGTGGGACCGTTCGCATCTTTTTTTCCCCATTTATTTATTAGTGTGCATTTGATTACGTGCTTGAAATTCAAATAGAAATAAAATAAATTCTAAGCAATTCAATTATTTAAATTTTTTTGTATGAAAATTGTCAATTAAATATATTTAATTGATTTAACTTTTGACTTAGAAAATATTATACATATCCATTTTTTATTGATGGACAGATAAGATATAGTGGATAAATGAACGAACGAAAGAAAGAGTAAATTCTCTGAAAAATAAAATCCTAATCCCCTAAATAATTTTTATTTTGTTATTTTGAGGAAAATATGATCACATAACCAAGAGTAGAAAACTATTTTTCATGAAAAAATGTCAAAGACAAGAGTCAAAGAAATTATGACAGATTTTAGAAAAGTTAAAAGACAATTATGAAAGGTATTTACTTTTTTTGCTTATATTTATCAAAAAGTTTTAAAAAGTCTATTTATAGACTCGTGCCGCATTCCAATTGTCACCACGTTAATTGCAAGATAAACGTTAGTTTAATGAGGATGTCTTTTTCAAAAAATATGCCACGATAAAAGTGTACTAAGAAAAGCTTTGTGAAAAAAAAAAAAAAAACACTATGTGAAAAGACTGGTTGTCGTGTGTATGATAATATTCAATAAATTAATAGTCTTACTTATATAATAAACGTTTAAATCTTAAAGTACTATTCGTAATCATATTATTTTTACTAGGATTATTCAAAAAATACTTGACATTCATCATAGTTTTATATGGTAGACCATAAATGACTCATGTAATCTTTGAAAGCCTTCATTTTTACCAACTTCGGTTCAAAAGTAATAATTTCATCTTATTTAGCTACCGTTTGAGTCCTTTATTTCTCATTTTCCCCCATTTTAAAGACTTTCAATATACAAGTCAGAGACCTATTTTTCAATAGTTGAAATCGTGTGTTAGATGACAATAATACTACTACAACAGTAGGAAATAGATTTACGGCCTGTTTGGGAGTATTTTTTTTGCCCAAAAAATTGATTTTTTGATCGTTATTTTACTATATTAACCGTCATAATTGACTTCTTCTTTCACAAGTAGATTTCTCCTAATGATCAAAAAATTAATTCTCAAAATCACTTCCAAACTGACTCTTACAATTTCACCCTCCTCAACCTGCCATTTCCTACTACAAAACATTTGTAAGGGTAGTATTGTAATTTGCATTGGCAATGATAGTAATATTTTATTGTAAACTCCACATCCAACTGACAAACTGCACGGTTCAGTGAATTTAAATTATTTTATTGGTGTTGGGTCCCATTAGCATACAACTTTTGACTGAAGAAAATGAAAAGAAATGGGAATGAATGTGGCTCAAACGGAAGCTCAATCTTGCTCTAACCTCGTAGCTCTGCAAGATGCTAATAAAAAACCATGTTGATAATGCCTTTTTAGCGATTGAATAATCTCAGCATCATAATTGAATATTTGATGTTGTATTAGGAGGCAAGAAAAATGATTCAACATTAATGTTTTAATGTATGTGCACACACTAAGTTTCTAAGTACTTGTATAATCATTAGTTTTGAACATATTCATTGTTTTATTTTATTTTTTAGTCATACACCTATCTTGATTAATAAAAAAATATATATGTACAACTAGTAAAAATATAAAACACTTTCAAATTTAGCATATTATTTGATAGATTAATTATTCTGCTAAAACAGTAATTATTTCTAACCCAAAAGTATATTTAATAAATAGTTTTAGCATAAATAGCTTTGCTTTTCAAGAAATCTTTGAATAGATTTTGAATCTTGTGCAACGACACGTCTACTCTTTTGAACGACATTGCAAAGAATATTTGGCCGACGATTAATCAACACTATATCAAATCAATCATTTATATGTTTGATGAAGCAATAGATACACATAGATAAAGCCATGAAGGTATCAATCTTGGGAAAAGCTTTTCTCCCTATATTCCAAAAAAAGGCCTCCAAGTTGTTATGTAATTATTGGTTTGCTTCAAGTTGGTTGTTTCTTTTGGGAAAATTGCAGCAGCAGTCCTAAACCTTTTCAATTTTTGGACTTTATCCTAACATTCATTTTGTGCTAGTGGATGTCCCTAACCTTTCATAAATATGCATCCGAGATCCATCTGGACGGAAACCGTCCAACACACTGTCAGTTGACCTGAAAAATTAAAAAGAGGAAGTTTGACCATTTTAACGAGGGGCAATTCCGTCCTTACATATTTTTCCTCTCATTCAAAAAGGACAAATGTCATTTCCTATTAACGTTAACAGAGACAAAGGAGCAAACGATTACCTTCGACGATGTCTGAAGAAAGAAGCCTTGAATCCGACATTAATGTTGAAGATATTGAATGCCACATACGAGGTCTTCTTCCTGAACCTGTGTATGGTGAGTGTTATTGTGTTATGAAATTTTTGAAAACACTGATGTTGTGTAAAGGGCGTTAAAATGGTTTCATGTAGTGAAGTTTCTCGTATGTTGTACTATTTTATTGACTTAGTTGTATCATAAATCATACAATCACTATGGGTTTACATTATGCATTCGCGTAATGTGTGACTAAGGTTTCGGCTTGACGATCGTTTGTGTTTAACTTGTTTTACAAGGCAAAATTCTACTTATTTTACCATAAAACTATACCATGGTGGTATGTTATTCTCGAAGATGCAGAATTTTGTGTACGAGCATGGTAAGATAGCATATCTTAACTACGTAAATTCCAATTGGTTTAATAGATTTCTTCTGGACAATGCCATGAAGATGTTAGGATATTTTCAGAAAATGAAATATCTTTATAAGGTTGACAAGATGAGATTGAGTGATGTATCATTTTGGTTAGTGAGGGATGTAGACTTTATGAATGTAGTGAAGCGGTATAGAAAGAAGAGGATTGTAGAGTTGTAGTGTTTGCTTGTAGTGGACGTGTTGGAATTGCCATGGGATGATAGAGTAGGGCTTGATATTCTAGTTGTTGGTGTCAAAACGGTGAAGCTTTGGAAGAGGTGGTAGAAAAAGGAAAAGAAGAAGTTGATGGACAAGTTCTCCAGCATGCACACTACACTGTGGAGGTCTATGATGAAAGCATAGATGGTAATGACACATATGTTGTGGATGAAGTTGAGTGTGAGCAGGATGTACCCATTGTTGGAATTGATGATCCTGTAGCTAATATATCAGATTGTGATGTAAATTTAGAGATTTCTATTGAAGCTGTTGAAGATCCACCTATGGTTGATGAGAATGTGGAGATTCCTATTGAAGCTCATGTTGAAGATCAAGAATGTGGAGATTCCTTTTGAAGATCCTGATGAAGATCTACCTCTGGTTGATGAAGACGTCTGGATTCAAGTTGAAGATCTTGTTGAACTACCCCTTGTTGAAAATGTGGAGAGTCCCGTTGAAGATCTACGTTCACCATCCCTTGTTGAAGATCATGTGGTGCCTTCTGCTCTACAGCCAAATGTGAAGACTCTTGCTCAACAACCATATGAGAGTGATGCACCACCTATCAATGGAGATTATGACATGGAAGAGAGACCATTGGAGGAGTTCAATGATCCAAAATATAAGCAAGATGAAGATGTAGCTACAGATGATAGTGATGAAGATTTATTCTTCAAGTTGACTGAACTGCTTGACATTGGTGATGAAAATGTGATGGATGAAAAATAGGGCAATGCTGGTGGTGAACATGGTAATGGAACAGACCACGATGACTCGAATTATCTAAGAAGCATTCCAAGTGAATCTGAAGAAGGCGGTTCCTCCTCAAGAGCTAGGGATGGCATTTGATTTAACCTTGCCACTGACATACTAGATCTAAAGTTCCAGATAAGTAACAATGTTTTCTACTTTACCGTTTTCTACTTATCCTATCTTATATCTTCTGGCAAGATCCCCTGATATGCAAGATCCATTCTACATGGCATGAAGTTTGACAACATAATGATACTGAGAGGCGTAGTGGTACACTACTCAGTGAAAAATGCAAGGTAACTCCGATATGTGAAGAATGAAAGAATCAGACTCAGAGTTAGGTGTGAGAATAACTGTCCATGGGAGTTATATGCCAACCAACAACCGGATAAGAGTTTTAGGATTAACATATTCAAGGGTGAACATACTTGTACAATGGTGTGGTAAAATAGGAGAGTTCATGCAGGGTAATTGGCGAAGAAATACATACGTAAGTTCAAATCGGATTCGAAATTGTCCATGAGTAGTTTCATTGAGGCAGTGAAAGAAGAATGCACGTATGAGATATCGATGCATTAATTTTATAGCAAAATATTTAGAAGTCATTAATGGTCTTGTAGCAGAGCAGTATAAGATATTATGGGACTACGATGAGGAGCTTAAAAGAACAAATCCTGATAGTACGGTTCATTTTGAAGGCTCGGGGGGTACATTCAAAATATGTTACATATGCTTGGGAGCTTGCAAAGAAGGTTTTAGGGATGGGTATAGGCCTATCATTGGTTTGGATGAATGCTCCTTAAAGAGCGATCAAGGTGGCCAGTTGTTAGCGGTAGTGGGTATCGATGGAGAGAACTGCATGTTTCCTATTGCATGGGTTGTAGTGGACGTAGAAAACAAAAGGAATTGGGAGTGGTTCATAGAACCTTTGCTAGTTGACATTGGGATGTGTAATAGCAGGGCTTGGACCTTCATTTCTAATAAACAGAAGGGCTTGGTAGACTCCATTAACCTCTTCTGTGAAGGTACTGAGCACAGGTGCTGTGCAAGACACTTGTATAGCAACTTCACTTTGGCGCATAAGGGGCTCACTTTGAAGACTCTATTCTGGGCTGCAGCTAGGGCCACAATTGTGCCTGGTGGAGGAATGCAATGAATGAGATGAAAGAAGTGAATGAAGATGCCTTCAAGTGGTTCAATAAGAAATTGACCTAGCAGTGGACCAGATCACATTTCCAAGAGCACTCAAGGTGTAATATCCTACTTAATAACTTATGCAAGGCATTCAACTCCTCCATACTTGTTGCAAGAAAAAAGCCTATTATCTCATTGTTGGGGAAGATTAGACATCAGCTAATGATGAGGATGACTACAAATAGGGAAGCAACACATAGATAGGATCATGCTTTTCGTCCTAGAATTATGACAATAATTGAGAGAGCCAAATCAGATGCAAGATACTTGAAGGCGAATTATGCTGATAGTCAGAAGTTTGAGGTCAACAATAGAGATAGTATGAGATGGAGTCTAGACTTGGCAAGACGCGAATGTAAATGTAAAAGTGGCAACTTACTAGAATTCCATGTACTCATGCAATCTCTGGTATGCTTTCTAGGGCAATGGCATATACGAGTACATTGATGAATGATTCACCAAAGAAGCTTATATCATGATCTACAATCCAGTCATCCAACCATCCTGAGTTATGGCCAGAACTTGGTAGACACTCTCTTGATCTACCCATAAAAAAGAAACAGGTAGATAGACCAAAGAAAATGAGAAAAGGTCCCAAGTTGAGCCACCTGCAGGAATGAAAATGGTAAGAACAGGAATGAAGATAACTTGCAGGAGAAGTGGAGAAACATGCCATAACAAAAAATGGGCTGTCTCATTGCCTACAAATGCAAGTTCCCAGCCAGGTTCACAAGCAGATACTCAACCACAATCATATCTAAAACTATCACAAGGTAAGAGAAAAACTTCTAGATCCAAGGACGCACAGACACAGGCAAAGAAAAAAAAGGGAAATGGAAAAAAAAACTTAGCTTTGCTGATGATCTATAATCTTTTGATGATGTTTTGATATGTCATTGATTTAACAATGTCGTACAATGGTTATCTTCTATGAAGTTAGACTGATTCAGTATAATGCTCTTTTGATAATGTATATTGGGCTTTAAAGTGAAATGCATGTTCATCATTTCAGTCATTACTCTTCCACTTTTGATTTTCTCATTTTTTCTAAATGTTCTGAAGGTGAACAGGTGTGGAAATGTTCATAATTAGTATATACTTTGCATACGAAATTGGAAAAAGGTTAAAGATCACCATTGCAACTTATTCAAAGGTTTGGGACTCCAGGTGCAACTTGCGTTAAAGGTTTTGGACTTCTGCTGTGACAAATGAAAATGTTTGGGACCGTATCTATTCTCTAATAATTCAGAAAAAGGTTTTGGACCATCGCCGCACCATCTCCATAACGTTTTGCAACCAAAAATTTTCTTTTACTCTGAATCATTCGCCTTTAGCAAAGAAGATGAAAATAATTGAAGCACTGCTCAATAACAAACATATTCTATTATTCCTAGAAAAATAAGTTAGAAATCCACAGACCACATGATTTGTGACACAGAGACCCACATAACAATGCATAAACCCAACATTTTAGTTCAAACCTAACTCAAATCTAGCTATAGACTCATTTCACAAAAACTCCACATACAAATCCAATCAGCCAAATCTTCCATACACTATGGCTTCTAGAATGAAGGGTGTTTATTTCAGCTTCCATCTCTTTCCTAACCCGTAAAAATTCAGGGATCAGCTCCTTGGATCTTGCACACATTGGCAGGTCGCACCAATTTGAAGAAATTACATCTAACCCATCCTAACGTCGTGGGCAGTAGATAAACCTTCTTTCCGAGTTCAAATTCATTCATGAAGTCTTCAAATCCATGGGAAACCCACATTTACAGACATTCATGTCCATCTCCTTTCTAAAAGAGCTTCTGATAGTTAGTAAATGAGAGAGAGAGAGAGAGAACAAATATATATTTATATACGAAGGAAAAACTGGAAGGAAATATACAGGGATATGAATAGTTAATGAGGGAAAATATGTAAGGACAGAATTGTCCCTCGTTGAAATGGTCAAACTTTCTCTTTTTTTAACTTTCCAGGTCAACTGACAGTATTTGGACGATTTCCGTCCAAATGGACCTTGAGTGCATATTGATGAAAGGTTAGAGACCTCCGCTGACACAAAATAAAAGTTAGGATAAAGTCTGTAAAAATTGAAAAGGTTGGGATCACTGTTGCAATTTTTCCAAATTTAAAATCTCAAACCCCTGAGCAGACGCACACCCCAAACCACAACGTAATTCAAGAACTATTGCTATTATTTTCGTTGTGTTTATGTCTAGAAGTCTTTGTTGTCAGGACAGCTAATGCTGATTTAGCACTAGTAAGAGGATCGAATGCTTCTTGCTAGACAGTGGTTAATCCTAGTTGTCTCCGGTGCCTTCATTTGAACTTCATTGCTCCTGCCTACCATTGGGATTCTCATGCTAAATATACATGTTTTTGTTTGATTATAAGATGAGGGCTATGAAAGTGATAATTATTGTATTATTAGTTTTTAGTTATTCTTCTTTGTTCTAGTGTTTTTACTAAGCTTTGGTTAAAATTTATTATATATTTAGCCAGTTGGGAATGGATTTGATGAATAAAAAAGTTACCATATTTTTGTTGAATAATTTATTTGTTGTTTACATCGGGGATTCTTCTAGATTTTCTGGGGTTACAAATTGAGTTTGAGTTTTGAGTGTCTTGAGTTTTGCATAAAATCTCCCTTAGTAATGCCCCGGGGTTCTCTTTTTCCTTCCTGGTAAAGTGTCAATTAATTGCTAATGAGATGGAGAGTACGCTCTTGGTTGGACAATAGATGTTATGAGGCCTATGGTTCAAGTCCAGTTAATTCATCATCACTATGTATTTGTTATTATAATAAATGATTTCTTGGAATAATAGAATTGCTGCTGAAAGCAAATGTCATGTTTTGGTGCTTGTATATTCTTTTATGAAATTTCAGTTGAAACCAAAAGTTGGTGTTTGATGTAATGTTTTGAGCGACCTTGTACTTGTACGATTGGCCTTGAAGGAGGTGGAGCGGTGATGGTGGTAGAGGAGTAGTTGAATTTGTATAAAATGTTATATTTTAAATCTTTGATGGATGTTTTGTCACTTTCTTAAATTTATGTCACTTTTTTGAGTTTTTTTTTATCATTTTTTTGAATAGTGTTTGTCAGTTTTTTAGTAACAAACAACACTTTTTAATAAAAGTAATGTTATATATAATAAAAAAGTGACACATAATTTTGTAAAATATTTTTTTATTTCCAAAAAACTTTTTGTATGATTAATGGGTTGGTTGAGTTGGTAGATGATGGTTGTGGTGAATTGACTTAAAGATATTTGGCATTTTGATATGTATTATGTTGATGAACAGACTTAAAAAATATATTGGTGAATGGAGAAAGAGGAACGACTGTGGTTGTGTCATTTTTCTATTATCATTTACATCATTTTATTGAATCGATTCTAATGTTTAAATTGATGTTTTATCACTTTTTTGAATTTCTATCACTTCTTTAAATGCGTCATTTTTTAAAAAAAATTTATCACTTTTTTCTTTCACTTTCTTGAAATTTCTATCACTTCTTTTAATGACCAATATCACTTTTTAATAAAAGCGATATTGTATGTCATTTTTAATAAAAATGAGACATTTAACTTTAAAAAGCAACATACATTGTGTCACTTAATTTTACACGATATATTTTACTTTCAAAATATGTTTCATATGATTTTTTTTCCCCAAAAAATCCCTACTTTTAGGAGTATTTTTGTAAGTAGGCCTTGATTAATTTCTTATAATTTGTAAGCCCAATACCTATGACGAGATAATTTAATCGATGGTCACTGAACTTTGCTCTAAGTTATTACTTGCTCACCAACTTTTAAGAAGTTACTCGTTGCTCACTGAACTTTGAAAATGATATGGATGACTGATAGACAACTTTGTTCAAATTTGGATAAACAATGAGTAATCTTTTAAATTTCGATAAGCAAATAATAATTTATAACAAAGTTCAGTGAGTATCGATTAACCCTTTAAAGATCTATAAGCAAATAGTAATATGTAGTAAAGTTCAGTGACCATTGACTAAATTAACTCACATATAACTTGTTAGCCCGTAACCAGGTCCCAACCATAATTCAAAGATTCGCATTCCTTCGTTGGAGCTGCTTATTTCTTGAACTAAAATACTATTTCCTTTTTCAATTTCTCTATGAAAGGATTGTGCTTTCCACTTCTTGATAAGTGTAATTTTGCACTAATTTGGACCATCAAAAGTGGGCACTTTTGGGTGTGCTTTTATAATTTAGATAATTAATTTCGTATAATTATTGATTTTCTTATAATTTAAGGAACACAAATTGATCAACTAGGACTAAAAGAATTTACATATAGTAAATTTGTCAATGTAAATAGGGCCTTTTCTACTCTAGAGAGATTACTAACTAAATTGGATAATTCCGTTGTTAACACATGTAAGTGGAATTAAGTGAGTATTTGTTGACCCAGGTAAAATCGAAATTTTCAACTACTTAATTTCGTAAAATCTTCTATACATCTATAATCTATAATATATTAAAATATCACATCAAGGGAGAATTATTTTTTCGACGATTTTAACCCTTTTGCAATTCAATTATTTTAATAACACCTTACTTTTCGTTTTCTGATATATAATAAATACTATAAAATCATTGTAATTTATAAAATTCGTGTTATTAATTCTCAATTAATTAACATTCACATTAATCTAGATTCAATGAATATTCACTTGATGAATCTTGAATTACACGAATTTTGAGTTATTATAAATGAATTTTATTCATATTCATGTATCTAAAAATTTTAATGGATGTTTAAATTTATGTTTTAACAATTATTTTTATGTATCAAATGTAATATAAAAAGATTTCTAATTTGTAGTATTTCATCATTACAAAAAATTTGAATAATAGAAATTGAGTTTTGAGAGTATAATTCTATTCTCTTAAACTTCTATGCTAAATTTTATTTTATTTTTTATTTCATACGAGACTCGTCAAATCTTCTAACAAATTTGTATCAAATATTACTTTTACAACACTTATAAATTATTTCAAAATAACATGTAATGCACGTTCCATTTTGACTAGATCTTTGAATATTGATTGTATTAGCTGTAGTTTTATTATAAATTTTAGTGCTAAATCATTCTTTAAACTATTAATTTGGTCTCCACGTGAGTTTAAATTGAACTCAGGTTTACATAAAAATTGATTGTAAAGTGGTCTCTAAAGTAATGAAACTTGAACTTCAATTCATATTAGGAGGTTCTTTGAGCCACATTCTTTTCAAAAAATGCATTTTGGAATAGTGTTATAAAGAAAAATGCACAGTTAAAAAATAAAGAAAAATTTTGAGTTTAGATGTAATATTATTTTATTAAAAAATATGTGGTAGAAATAGGGTTCAATCACTGTTCAATAATACATTTTGATGAAAAAAATGGGGATCAAATTAGAGCTAGTACTTGTTATGATATTGTTGCAGACAGACTAACAAGCCTTTGGTTTCATTATCAAGATTATTATTTATATTAGTTTTTAATTAATTATAAATTTAGTTTAATTTTTTCTTTTTTCTTCATAGC
>NC_036254.1:14102478-14281380 GCF_002742605.1 Olea europaea var. sylvestris | reverse complement strand
CCCCAAACTAATCTACTTGTTTTTCTTAAGGAATGAAAAGAAGTAATATACCAAATACAGTGTGAGATGAAATCCCAATATTGATGATTGCAACATGTCCATGTGGGATTTCTCAACTTACCTGTGGAAGTATTATGGGCATTACCGAGCTTCCAAGTACAGTGTGTGAATAAAGTTGATGAAGATGACTAACCCTTAGGAGTATTATTGGAATTATCTAACTTCCAAGTACAAGATGAACAGAAGAAATCTCTCTTGGATTATCCATATGTCGAAATTGTTTAAGACAGCATACCTTTGGGGGAATGGAATTTATTCGCCATGCAAAGATATAAAAGGATGGGAGCCCAAATAAGTTTGGATGATCTATACTTGCAAGAATACAATCCTGGTTGGGAGCAATACTCAAATCTTTATTGGTCCAAAAAATAAAAAATGGTGGGAATTTTACTAATCCTCAACAATAAATAGACTTTTTATGAAAACTTCATTGTGCAATTGCTCGAACTTTTGATAGTAGATCTATCATTCAACTTGAGGAATACCATCTATAGAAATGAGTATTTTAAGAATGGGGATTTATTTCTAATGGAACAAAACGAATGAGAGATGTTCAATGAAGATGCAATTAACATACAATCCTCCTGCTTCATTGTTTGTTCTAAAACTTATTTTGTGAAAGATCACTGAGGAGATCAAAGTATTCATCATTGAGTTTGGTTTAGGTGGTCAAGTCATGCTATTTTGAGAATGGTAAAGTGAAAATTTGGAGAAAAAATGAAATATGGTGCACAGTCAATCTAAGCAAACTAACCTAGACCTTCAAAATCCTATTCAAAGTATCATGAATGTTTTGTTGCAAAAGGTCGGGATAAGACTATAAGCAAACGTATATTGTGAGGCAACCTAATTTTCTATAATTTACTTGCTTTTATTCATTACAATGTATTGCATATATTGAGTTACGATTGCATTTAGTATTTAGACACATTTAATTATTGTCTAGCTTATGTTTTATCAAATTTTATATTTAGGGTCGTTGTCATGGCATCACACTTATGCCAAATTTCCTCTCATCCCACACTTCCAATTGTTAAATGTAATCCTTAGCTCTCATATGATCATATTGATAAATATTTTTCCTCTCTCTTTTTCAAGTATGATAGAAATAATTGGTAAAACGAGCAAAAAAGAGAAAATGAAGATTAGAAATCAAATGCCTCTGAAAAGGAATCATCATATGTCGCGGTAATCATTAGATTAGATGTATGAGTTGTCAGACTGATGACATTTAGGGCACATCACGAGTCTTTGACAAGAGTCAAGACCCTCCACAGCTGTTCGAGTCAAGACCACTGTTCGAATGGTTCCATTTCAGCCTCCACCATTGTATGATAATCATCCGATGAGTTCTTAGTGTTCCTCCTTTATTTTGATTTCTATATTTGGGTCTGTGTATTCTAACATTGAGGACAATGTATAAATTAAATTTAGGATGAAAAATATTTCGCTATCTTGTAATATAATTTATATTTCGTGTAATGGAGTCAACATTATTGTATTACTTGTGTTTATAATCTAAGTTTAATATTTCTGGAAAATAAATAAATATTTTCCCATCTTATTTTACATGATTGTGTGTGAAACTTAACTTGAATATGGAATTCACATCCAATTATGGGAAAAAATATTGGACTGCTTCGTGTTAACACTTTATTTTTCATTTATTACTTGAATTCCATTAATATTTAATACTCGACTTATGAACAATTGAGCACGATTACATTCTTGATTGGTTAACTTTTAACTTAGTTATGTAAGTCAACTACATTAAAATCTTTTGAGACAATAGTAAGCAGTTAGATCCTTGTTGAAAACCCTATTTAGAATAAGTTTGAGGTGAATACTTCACTTGATCATTCTTCAATCCTTCTCATAGGTCCAAAAATATAAAAGACATTGCACTATTCATGAAACATAGACTAAAGTAACCTAAATTGTCATGTCAAGCTAGTCTTGAATAATTGTGCTCTATTCATGACCAATGTTTAGAAGACAGCCTATCGAAAAATAATGTTGCTGTAGAGTGAAAACTACTTTTGAAAATCAAAAGATCCCAAAAATAAAATAAGGGAAAAATAAAAAACACATCAAAGTGTGTTGAAGCGGTGGCAAAAAAAACTATAATTTTCTTTGTCGAATATTTTTTGCTCATCGATCAGGGATTTGGAGAGTGGTTAAGTTAATGACAAAAATTAACTCCATCTCATTTGTTTAGTTCACATTTAGGGAAAAAAATGAAAAACCAAGAGAGAGTACAAGCGATGAGAAATTATATTGACACACTTTCGATTTGATATTGACTGGGATAAGGTACTTTGAAAGTTGAAGTGCATGACTTGATACAAGTATCATTGACGGAATTGAAAATGATTAATATGTGCACACTCAAAAGCTAAGTATACAATATGTGAAGTAACCGTTGACTCTTGTATTTTATTAACTTTTTTGAATTTTGAAATTTAGATATTCACTTTGAAAAAAAAAATTTAATAACATATATTAGTTTAGTATATGTGTTTATTGTTTAGTTGAGTCCCTTTATTCAAGGATGAACAAAGGTTGAAGCTTGGGTTGTCTAAAAAGTGTGATTTTACACTTATCCAAACCACCAAAAGTAGGCATGTGGAAGTGCTTTCATATTTTAGATACTTAGTTTTGTGTAATTATTGATTATTTTAAGAGAATGATACTGAATATAAAAAGATGAAAAGAAACAAGAATTGATCAATGGCTAATTCTTTAATTGTTAGGATGAATGTAACAATTGTTTTTATTCCTTTTGTCTTTTCATGGTAATTGAACCTAGTGACGTGCTTTATTTTTTCTTTGTGCTTTTTGCTATTATGAATGGCTAATTCTTTAATTGTCAGGATGAATGATACAGCTTAGGTCTATTGACGTTTAATTAATTTAACAAATTCATGTCCATGTCTATATTGTGTTAATTACTTTTTGTATACTAAATTTAATTCAATTTCTTGGACACCAATTGGTGAATTTAGGGACTATATTAATACTAAGAGGTGTATATAGCTAGTAAGTGACATGGACTTTGATATGAGATCAAGAGATACTCTTATATGTACTCTTATATCTTATGAAATCTTAATTGCGGTCTCATGATGAAATGTGTTTATGTGTATCAGAACTTACGTAAAGACATAGTAAATAGGATTTATTTTACTCGAGAGAAATTACTATGTAAATTGAAGTTAACACGCATAAATATGGATATAGTATGGTAGACCCATTTGAATGTGCGGTTGAAAATGAAGTTTGATTAGTTATAAATAATTATAAATTCTGTAGGACGTAGGCTAAATGGGTGCTTGAAGAAATTTCACTACATTTTGTATGTCATTGTCCAATAAAAAGTAAGCAAAAGAATTTGTGATTGTAACGACAATAGTAGTGTAACTTGGTATGTTACAAGTAGTTGTAACGGTTGCGATGACGAGTGTAACAAGGTAGGATATAAGTGGTTGTGACGTTGATAACATAACAACGTGGGTAACATGTTGTGGCATCGGTGATGACAATGATGATGAGAAGATTGAGTGTTACAAATGTAACACAATTTGCTACAATTAGTGGCAATGGTTACAAGGAGGAGGAAACAAATTGTGTAACATATTGGGTTACAACATATATATAGTGTTAAAAATTAAATTATAAAATTAAAAAAAGTAATATTAAAAAAAATTTGTATATTTTACAATAGTTTGATTTTATAGTGTATAAACGAAAGACCATAGGTAGTAAAATGATATAAATAAAAAATTATAAAGACACTAAATAAAATTGAGTACAGTTGCAATTTCAATTCATCATCCAACACTCAATCTCTTCTTCTTTGTGATAGTCCTCCTCTCATCGACGCGACTCTTTACATCCAAATGTTGGTCCACTCAAATATGTCTATAACGTGCTAGATATATCATTTGTTGTTAATAAGCGATTCGACTTTTGTGCATTGCCCATTCGAAACTCATTGAACTTCTGAGAAATGCATACTCCGTGCCTAAAACATACTATTTACCATTGTACTTTCTTAAGCAAACAATGTATCTTTGACTTACGGTCTTCAATGGTGTCGAAAGGGCTAGGAATCATGATGATCCCTCTAGTTTAGCATATCTTGTTTTCTGGGGTGGCACCCCAATCTCCTTGTATTCCAAGAAGCAAAAAAATTGACAAGTGTATCTTATAAACTTATTTGGACATAAAAATATAGACATTTAGTAGTTCTTTTGAACAATTATAGCCCTATTTATTGTGTATTTTATTTATTAGGTGAAACTCAATGAATGGAATTGGAATTGAAAGAAAGAAATGAAAATTGGAAAAAAGGGCAAGTTTCAAAGTTTGGGGACTAAAGTGTAACTATTCAAAAGTTGCGTAGGATGTCACAATGAAGATTTGGGAATGCTAGGAGTCAATTAGATGCAATTAGAAGTCAAAAGGAGTGAAATACGGCAAAAATATTTTCACAAATCAATTTTCAACCACACAAGGATGTTTTTGATTTTTCAACAGGAGATTGAGACCCATTTTTGGCCTAGTAAACGTTCGAATTGGAAAAGAGCTATTGTAATTATATTATAGCCATTTGAGTTATCTTTACAACCCAATTTGAATTGTCTCAATCGGGCATCAGGAAAGAAGGTTATGATAAAAATACAAAAAAATAAAAATAAAAAAATATGTGCAGTGTGAAATTCTCCAGAGAAGTGGCATCGCTAGGTTCCACCTCTTTGCTTTGTGGTGCCTAGGCACTAAAAGTGACTTACTCATCTTCATGCACTTGCCTCGTGTTATGTAGAAAGGGCTAGGAATCATTATGATTATGCATGTAATGACTTTTCCAAAAGCTATAGTTGATAAAAGATGCGCAACCAAACCTTATAGTATGAAGAAATTGTTGGAAAATTTTACTGATATTGTGCATATTATATTCATGCCATTTATTTGCGTGAAATCGAAACGTAATTTCGACTTACTGAAATGAATTTGAGAAGCAAAACAATAATAGTTACCGAATCTGAATGTATGAATATTGATTAATCTCTTTTCGATTCTTGAATGAAAACATGTCATTCTTAAGATCGAACCTTGCAGTATAAACATGTAAATAAAGTTAATCTTTTTTATGAAATCAAAGTATAATCAAATAAATTAGAAAATGAAACAAGAGAATGCAAGCGATAGATTTTCGACCGAGGTAAGTGTGGAACACTTTGTCCTTAAGATGAATTTGTCCCGCATCGATGCTAACGGTTTTCTCGACAATCATCTTTCAAAATACAAAGACCACGTCTAGCCATAGGAACACTCCAAATGACTTAGATCAACGAACTCGAACTGAATTCTCTCTCTACTATAATCATGACTTCGATGCAAGTGTTTAATGCAAATTAAACAGGAGACATGTAATGGAATGATATGTAATTATTTATTGACTTGAATTTCTGAATGATTACATCCAAATATATGAGGTCAATATATAGTGGTTGGAAATGTATGTCAAAAGACACAATCATATCAAAAGACACATCTCATTAAGAGACATAATTATTGGAAATTAATCGTACCCGTATTCATGATCCTTCATACGAAAAGACACATCTTTTCATCCATATATTTCTAGAATATTCCACAATATTTTATATGATTTTCAATAATTTCGAGTATTTAAGCGGTTTACTTTTGGCTTAATTTTTCATTCACCAAATAAGGAATTCCACTTAAATAATCATTTAAAATTGGTCACAACCAATTTTTGATACAAAATTCCAACAAAAATTAGATGCAAAAATCTACCCCATTTAGTATATATTTGGGCTTTACATCTATGAGTCCCTTACGTAATAGATCCACTCATGTTCAAGTGATGCTTTACATAATTGTCCCTTCCTTCTGAGAATCCAATACGAGACATCCATAAATATTGACATTTTGATCTCATTTTACTACCGTGCACTTTCAAACCCTACCTTTTTCACGACAATTGTGATTTTTTTTTTTTTAAAAAAACCAATTCAAAATTTTTCTTGCCGTCAAATTCTAGACTATGCAAGCATTGTCCATGTGTTTATTTAACTTGTAACTTTTTGTTAAAGTTACCATATATTTTGCTAGTGGATTTTCTGTTTCCATATATTAGAAGTTACCATATATATTCATCATGGATTTTACTTTTTTCCTTGTTCTAAATAGGAAAGGAATTTGTATATACCAAAAACTAGACTCCTAAACCCCGAAGGATTTTATTTTTTCCTAGTTCAAAATAGTTAAGGAATTTGTATATTCCAAAAATTGGACTCCTTATCCCTCACGGAAACACGCATGCATACCCTATATATACTTATATCCAAAACCTGAATTAGCACTCTTTAAGCAATTTATCTTAGCTTTTTGTTCAATTCCCGGGCTTAGGTTTTACTTCTTCAGTTACTTAACATGGACGACAGATTTTCCAGGGGTCAACTCGGGTTCGAGCAAGCATATTGTTGTACTTCTTTCTCCAAATCCAAAAAATCTGAACTCGAATGTGGCGATAAAATTGTGATGCCCGAATCAGCCCTTCATGCATTGATGGCCAGGAATATCCCACATCCATATATGTTTCAGATTAAACCATATTACAATCCAGGGCACGTTTCTCACTGCGGCATCTCGGAATTCACCGCGGACGAGGGATTTATCAAGGTGCCGGATTGGATGATGGAGAACTTGAATTTACAAGAAGGAGAGCTAGTACTGGTCGAAAGCGCCTTGCTTCCGACTGGAAATTTCTTGAAACTGCAGCCGCATTCAACAAAATTCATCCAACTCTTAAACCCAAAAGCTGTTCTTGAAAAAACTCTGCGCAGGTTTTCTTGTTTGAGCACCGGGGATACCATAATGGTCACTCATGATAACCAGAAGTTTTACATTAATGTTTTGGAAACGAAACCGGGCCCTGCAATTTGTCTCATAGAGACGGATTGTGAAGTGGATTTTGCTGCTCCTCTTGACTATAAAGAACCTGAAAAACCGGAAAAAGTCAAAGAGAACGCTCCAGAAAAAGTAGAAGAGGAGGAGACTGAAGAACAGATTAAATTTAGGCCATTCACAGGCAAGGGGAGACGCTTGGACGGGGAATCTGTAGACGGTAAAGTGGCTAACAGCAAGACTCAAGAGAACAATGCGCCGACCACCAGTGGCAGCTCCGGCGGATCAGGTGCGGTTTCGGCGTCAACCACCAGTGTTGGCGGCAAGAAATCTGGAAAGCTTGTTTTTGGTTCCAACGGCTTGGAGAGATTATCAGATGACTCGAGGAATGACTTCAAACTCCAAGAGAGAAAAGAGCAAAAATCTCAAGCTTTCACAGGCAAGAAACATGTACTAGGAAGCCTATAGTCGGTTTATTAATCGGCGCCTTTCTAGTTCCATCTTCATAGTTTATTTCGTTGAATTTTATTCAATATTACGATCCTCACAATTTTTTAGGATTTGGCTACTTAATTGTATGCTCATAAAACTAACGGGAATAAAAAAGAGATTGTTATTATTCGAGTAATCACCAAACCCAATGTCCATGCTTTATTTAAGTTATTACAAATCATAAAGAGATATTGTGTTATTAGGATGTTGAATGAATAGTTGATAATCTATAAGTTTAGATGACTTTCCTATTTATTTTAGAAAAGCGTATTCTATATATATATACATAATTGAGTTTATACTCTTATTTTTCTTCAATTGTTCTTTCTTTTTCGTTTAGTTTTATAATATATTATCAACACGAATATTTAGCTAATGAACTAGATATATATATATATATATATATATTGTTATAATGAAATACATAATTGAGTTTATACTCTTATTTTTCTTCAATTGTTCCTTCTTTTTCATTTAGTTTTATAATATATTATCAACACGAATATTTAGCTAATGAGCTAGAAAAAAAATTTCTCTCTACAAGGGAAGGCTGATAATCGACTATGATAATTTTGATGACGTGATTTTGATAACAAAGAAATTTAAGATGTGTAATATGTTGTCGCTCTTGTAGAATGCACTTTATATTAGAAGAAATATTTGAGTAGAAGAGTACATTGTTGTTCCTCGTACAACACAATCTTAAATATCAATATTTATTAAAATATTATTAAGATTGAAAAGAAGTATACGCGTTATGAATATGAATATTTTAAAAGAATATTGTGTCGTTCATCAAGAAGCATAAAATTTATTACTCAGTGTTCAACAAGACCATGTATGTATGTTTATATATACGTGTTCTTGTTGAAATAATGACCATGTACTTTAATTTGTTTTTCACTTTTTTCTTTTGTTCAGACCATTAAATTTCTTAGTTTCTTTTTGTTTTGTTTAGATCAAAACATAGATTTGGATTCCTCTTAAAATTTAGAAGTCAACGGAAAACAATATGTTTTGATATGATAGTAATATTACTGCTAAAGAGACTATTTGATGGCAAGTTAACTAATTTACATAAGGATATATAGCAGATTGACTGTCAAATCATATAACAACATTATTACCAGAAAAATCAATTTCGTCCAACAAGTTTTTTAGCTATATACCTTCCTTCACCGCATCTATGGTTGCAATATATCCAGCCTCTGTTGATGATAGAGCTACAATATTTTGCAGTTAAGATTTTCAACTTATGCAGATATCATTTAGAGTAAATAGATGTAGACTTTCTATTATCACAGTTACTAACAAAGTTTGAATTAACAAAATTTTTTAGTTTAATTCCAGCCTTACCTCTATTAAACATCAGCCCTAAGTTAGATGTTCATTTTAAGTATCTTAACAATCATTTCATGGCTTCCCAATGACATTCACCAGGATTATTCATGTATCTAATTAAAAACCTTACAGCAAAGGCAAGGTCAGGTTTGGTACAGATCATTATATACATATGATTGTTGTGTAAGAAACAGGCTATCATAAGCGCTATTTCTTCTAATTTCCATTCCTAGAATCCTTTTTACAGAACCTATATCTTTCATTTCAAATTCTTGTTTTAACTTTTACTTAATATTATTTATCTTATTTACATCACACCTGGGAAGTAACATTTCATCAACATATAACAAAAGATAATAGGAACCAGGACCTCCATTACCTTTATAATAGAAACATGGATCATATTCACTTCTATTAAAGTTAAGTCATTTTATGAAAGTATCAAACCTGATGTACCATTATCTAATGGCTTGTTTTATACCACAAAGTGATTTTTGTGAAAAACACACAGTTTTCTTTTTCTTTTTGTTCAAAATCTTTTGGTTGAGTCATGTAGATTTTTTCATCTAAGTTTCCATGCAAGAGGACAGTTTTCAAATCTATTTTTTCCAATTCAAAATCGAGTTGTAAAGAAAGAGAAGGTAAGATCCATATAAAGGTATATTTGACTATAGGAGAAAAATTTTCATTGTAGTCAATTCCCTCTCTTTGGTTAAAATTCTTAGCAACTAATCTGCCTTGAAGCTCACATTTTCACCTTTATTTTATCTTATAAACCCATTTACAATCAATAACCCTTTGCCATTTTGGTTTACTGACTAAGACCCAAGTCTTATTCTTAACTAGTGAAAGCATTTCAACTTCCATGGCTGCAAGCCAGAAACTTGCATTTTTTTTCCTCTAATGGCATCATCGTAGGAGTTAGGCTCATTGTCTAAAAAATTTTGAACATTAAGTGCAGTAACAGAATTAGGTTTCATCCTATCTTTATGGTGGTTTTATTTCCCCCTCTTACTCTATATCTCGCTAGATGATAATCTTCTATGGGATTTACAAGTAGATCAGATAAAGGTTCAATAACAGGTCCAGGTTTAGGTTCAATAACAGTATCTTGTTGTTGGATAGGGTCCACCTCAATTTGATCGTTATTTCCAGGATTTAAATTAGTTGGAAAAAGTTCAGATTGTATAAAAGATCTATTTTGATCATTTTCAAAGGTAGCAATTTTTTTTCTTCAGTACAGGGCATGTCCATCTCATTGAAGATAACATTCCTACTTATTATGACTCTATAGCCTCCCGGATCTTTCAACCAGATTCTATAACTTTTGACACCTTCACCATATCCTAAGAAAATCCCTTTAACAAATCTGGGCTCAAGTTTTCCTTCATTTTGGTGTACATATGAAGCACAACCAAAAACCTATAGTTTGGAATAATCAATAGGATAACCCTTCCAAACATGATTGGATGTATCATAATTCGATGATTTTGTGGGACACTTATTTATTAAATATGAGGTAGTTTTAACAGCTTCTTCTAGAACAGTTTTGGAAGACCTGAGCTTATCAACATGCATCTCACATTTTCTAACAAAGTCTTATTCGTCCTTTCTACTCGCCCATTATGTTGTGGATCAACTCATATGTTTAAGGATCCCATTATATTTACAGAAATTGTCAAACTCTTCATTGAAAAATTCAAGGCCATTTTCAGTTTTAAGAACTTTAACATTTTTGTTTACTTGATATTCATTTTGGAAGGTGTCAGATTTATTTTTTGAAAGAATGATCGAACTTTTTTTTTGAATTATCATCAATGATAAGGAGGTAATATTTGTAACCATAATAAGTACTTATAGTAACTGGTCCCCACAGATCGGCATCTAAGTAATCAAGAATAAACTTTAAGTTATGAATACCAGTAGCAAAAGGCAATTTCTTTTTCTTCCCGTAGATACAGTGTTCACAAAAAGATTTTCTTTCAATCCTTTCATTTCCTAAATGGCCTTGTTTCTTAAGAATATGTTAATTATTATCAATAATATGTCCAAGTTTTTTGTATCAAATTTCAGATTTGTCAGATTGAGAAACTGTAACAGTAATAAAACTGGTTTAGTAAGGGTAAAGCTTTCAAGACATAGATCCCATTTGATTTTTCAACATGAATAACTTTTTCAAAATTCTTTTAAATTTCCAAAATGCCTTTATTTATGATTGTATCAAAACCTTTATCATTAAGTGTACCTAAAAAGATCAAAATTTCTTTAAGTTAGTTATATATCTGATCTTATTCAAGATCAGTACATTCCCATTTGCTAGTTTAAAGACAATCTTACCAATTTCTTTAATTTTGTAGGAAGAATGAGAGAATGCTCAAACGGGAGGTAGCCAGGTCACATTCCATAATTGGGCTCAAGTACTGGGTTTCATCATTGGGCCCAAAGTGTTAATCATAATGTTTAGCCGTTACGTTGCTTGAAATCTTAATGTTTATGGCTTAGTTTAATCCACCATAAGATTACTCCAACACCATAAAGCTCAACCAACAATACCACTAAGATTGCCCATGTATCCACAAAATGTTTTTCCCACAAAAGGAAGGTGAAGGTAGCATCACAAAGAGAAGAGAGAGCGTACACAAGATTAAACAAAAGCCGCTTACAAACAAAGGGAGAAAGATATGGCCGCTGCTTTCGATTTCTCTTAATTTCCACACTTAAACAATTTAAAAAGAAATGTGTGTGTGTGTGTATCCTTTGAGCCCTTTTTTTTTGTTTTTCAAAAAAGTATTTTGCAATAGTGTTATGATGGAGAATGTATAATTAAAAAAGAAGAAAGATTTTTGGGCTTTCGAGTAACATTATTTTATTGTAAAATGTGTATTTAAAATAAGGTCAAATCATTTTTCAAGAATACATTTTAATGGAAAAAAATGGGGCTCAAACAAGAGCTTGGTTTGGTAAACCACACAAATGTGCGAAGCCCAAAATTTGGTCTAACACTCCACAGTTTAAAGGGCTATAACAACCAAATGGGCCAGTGCCTGATTAAGTTTTGGGGTCGAACTTTTGATTTGGTTCCAAACTTGAAGTGCTAATTAAATATTAGCCGAAACCTATTAATAAAACTCAAAATGTTAAATATAATCACCCCGAAATTTTTTATGTATCAACAAAAATTCAACATCATCCGATGAGATTACCTCGAAAGAATCACTTCAAAGGAACACACCAGGAGAGATGGCCAACCACTTTGGAGGAGGTGCCCAAGAACCTCATCTAATTGCCCAACCACAGTTGAGTGTTGTTTGGCCTCTTGCTTCGTCTTGACTTAGCTGGTTACCACATGGTCTACTTCGTAAGATAAGGGAGAACAAATGCAAGTCCATATTTGTCGGGCAGATAATGAAGTTATCTTCATAACCATCAAAGAAAAATAGATTTACGGTTGTCTATGAATGACATAGTGGACGAGAAATCTTTGAGAATGTGTTGGCATATGATTTCCAACGTTGAATACTCATCTTATGTTGTGATGTATATACGATTTGAATTTTGTGGTGTTTCCAATTGTCTTGTATTCATATCTGTTTGCACATGTGCTGTTTTCGTATGTGTGAGAGATAGAAAGAAGTGATGTGCTGGCTTACTCTTTATTTTTATTTATTTTTTTATGTATCACTTCGTTAGTTTGGGATAATTTGTATTTTTGGTAGAAGAGTTTTTTACCGAAGTCTTATTGGGTTAATTTTTTTCTAAAGCTGTCTTAATCACTTTCAAAAAGTTATCGAAATAAATTCAAAAATAGCTTTTTATGCTCAAGAATTGCCTTTAACTTTCAAAAGCCATGTCATAGGCCTAGAAAGACATAAAAGTGTGATGTAATACCAAAAAATGCATCGACATTGTCCAATTTTTTAAGGAGAAAAAACAAGAAGTTCATGATAACTTATCTTGCTCGAGAGAATGGTTTTTAGGGTGGGGTGGAATAGAAATGGTTCAGACTCAGAACGAGTTATGATCCATAGGTAGAGCAAAGTATCTTGCATCATATAAATATCAATAATTTGGGTATTGCTAATAATTAATCGCTATCTTATCCTAGGAGTTATTGGCAGTCACATCTCGCTATTATGATGTATATATGCCAGGGACAAGTAGGTACAACATAAAATTTGGGTTGAATAGGTGATAGTAAAGGTCTATTCTCTGTCAAGTGGATTGATTAATTGGGTCCATTGGCTTGTTTTCCCACTTCTATTTTTTAAGAAAGCTAAGGTGGTCTCCTTCATTTAGAGGATATTGAAAGTTCTACTTCAGAGTTGAAAGTTTTCAAGTTTAACATGTACAATTTGTTAAATCAACCTTGATTAGAACGAACCTCCCCTATACACACATATGTATGGGAGCATTCTTTCTAAGGGTGACAATCGGGCTCGCCAACTTGGACCACTCGTGACTTGGCCCGAAAAAAGTCCGAGTCGACTCGAGACTCGGAGCCAGCAAGCAAAGGCTTAGCCCAAGTCCCATTTCGAAGAGTCAGCTCGAGTAGGGCCGACCTGTAAAAAATAAAAAAAAATAATAATAATCTACTACCCATTTTGTAGCTAGGCAGCTAAACTGCCTTAACTGGCATATAAAGTTGCTTGTTTGGCAGCTATTTTTTAGCTACCAACCAGTAGCAAATCTGTTGTTCGTTGAAATAGCTGTTTAGCTTTCTGTTTGGCAGCTATTTTAGCTACCTAGCTGCCAAACAGGTAGCTAAATAGCTGCCTAGCTGCCAAACAGGTAGCTAAGAAGAGAATTTTTTTTTTTTAAGAAAATCAAGTTAAGAGCTCAGGTCGAGCCTTAATATTTTGGTCGAGTTTTAGCTCAGCCTGGCTCGGGTAAAAAAAAGTCCGCCTTAAAAATGCCCGAGTTGGGAGTTTCAACTTGGCTCGTTGACACCCTTAGTTCTTCCTACCAATAATTTTGATAAATAAAAGGGAAAATTGCAACAGCGATGACAAGTCTTTTTAATTTTTACAGACTTAACCTTTATTTTGTGCAAGCGGAGGACCTCATCTTTCATAAATATGCACCCGATGTCCATCTGGACAGAAATCGTCAGTTGACCTGGAAAACTAAAAAAGAGCAAGTTTGACCATTTTAACGAGGGGCAATTTCATCCTTATATATTTTCCCTCTCAGTCAAAAAGAAAAAATACCATTTCCTATTAATGTTAACAGAGACAAAGGAGCGAAATTTAACAATGTCTGAAGAAGGAAGCCCTGAATCTGACGGTAATGTTAAAGATATCACATGCCACATACGAGGCCCTCTTCTCAAACCTGTGTACGGTGAGTGTTATTGTGTTTTGAAATTTTTGAAAGCATCGATGTTGTGCAAAAGACGTTGAAGTGGTTTCATGTAGTGAAATTTCTCGTATGTTGTACTTATTTTATTGATTTGGGAGTATCATAAATCATGCAATCGCTATGGGTTTCATTGTGCATTTGCATAATGTGTGACTAGGGTTTTGGCCTGACGATCATTTGTGTTGAACGTGTTTTACAGGACAAAATTTTACTTAATTTACCAAAAAACTATACCATGGAGATATGTTATTCTTGAAGATGCGAAATTTTGTGTACGAGCATGGTGAGATAGCATATCTTGACTACGTGAGTCTGACTAGTTTAATAGATTTCTTCTGGACAATGCCATGAAGATGTTGGGATATTTTCAAAAAATGAGGAATCTCTATAAGGTTGAAAAGATGAGATTAAGTAAGGCATCATTTTAGTTGTTAGGGGATGTAGACTTTATGAAGGTAGTGAAGCGACTTGGTGAAAAAAGGATTGCAGAGTTGTGGTGTTTACCTATAGTGGACGTGTTGCAATTTTCATGGGATGACGAGTAGGGCTTGATATTTTAGTTGTTGATGTCGACACTGGTGAGGTTTTGGAGGAGGTGGTAGACAAAGGAAAATAAAAAGTTGAGCGACAAGTTTAACAGCATGCATGCTACGCTGTGGATGTCTATGATGAAAGCATAGAGGGCGATGACACGTTTGTTGTGGATGAAGTTGTGAGTAAGGATGATGATGTGTCCGTTGCTGGAATTGATGATCCTGCAGTTGATGTATCAAATGGTGATGTAAAGTTGGAGATTCCTATTGAAGACCCTTTTGAAGAGCCACCTGTGGTTGATGAGAATGTGGAGATTCCTATTGAAGCTCCTGTTGAAGATCCATCTGTGGTTAATGAGAATGTGGAGATCCCTTTTGAAGATATAGCTGCAGATGATAGTGATGAAGATGTATTCTTCAAATTGACTGAACCGCTTGACATTGGTAATGAAAATGTGATGGATGAAAATCAGGGCAATGTTGGTGGTGAAGATGGTGATGGAACATACTACGATGACTCCGACGATCTAAGAAGCATTCCAAGTGAATCCCATGAAAGTCATTCCTCCTTAAGAGCTAGGGATGACATTTGGTTTAACCCTGCCGCTGACATACAAGATCTAAAGTTCCAAATAAGTAACGATGCTTTCTACTTCATTGTTTTCTACTTATCCTATCTTATATTTTTTGGTAAGATCCATTCTACATAGGCATGAAGTTTGACAACATAAAGATACTGAGGGATGTAGCAGTATATTACTCAGTGAAAAATGCAAGGTAACTTCGATATGTGAAGAACGAAGGAAGCAGACTCAGAGTTAGGTGTGAGAATAACTGTCCATGGGAGTTATATGCCTACTAACAATTTGATAAGAGTTTCAAGATTAACATATTCAAGGGTGAACATACTTGTACAATGGTGTGGCAAAATAGGAGACTTCATGCAGGGTACTTGGCGAAGAAATACATACGTAAGTTAAGATCAGATCCAAAATTGTCCATGAGCAGTTTCATTGAGATAGTGAAGGAATAATGCATGTATGAGATATCAAAGCATCAATATTATAGGACAAGGGCGAAATGTTTAGAAGTCTTTAATGGTCTTCTAGCAGAGGAGTACAAGATATGTGGGACTACAGATAGGAGCTCAAAAGAACAAATCCTGGTAGTACAATTTAGATTGAAGGCTCGAGGAGTACATTCAAACGATGTTACATATGCTTGGGAGCTTACAAAGAAGGTTTCAGAGCAGGGTGTAGGCCTGTCATTGGATTGGATGGATACTTATTAAATAGAGATCAAGGTGACCAGTTGTTAACTATAGTGGGTATTGATGGAGAGAACTGCATGCTTCCGATTGCATGGGCTATAGTGGACACACATAACAAAAAAAACTGGGAGTGGTTCATAGAATGTTTGCTTTGGACATTGGGATGTGCAATAGCAAGGCTTGGACCTTCATTTCTAATAAACAGAAGGGCTTGGTAGACTCCATTAACCTCTTCTGTGAAGGTGTCGAGCACAAGTGTTGTGCAAGACACTTGTATAGAAATCTCCAAAGCCATATTCAATGTGAGATGAAGCACTAGTGTAAAAGTCTAGATAAAGACTCTAAATTAAACGCTTATTGGGATGGAATCCAATTTCATACCCTTTTATTTATTATGCTTTTTATATTTGCATCCCATATAGTTTATTTGATGTGTATTAGTTTTAGGCATGTTTTTGTTTCAATAAGAGGTTCATCATATCTATACTAAGCTTACCAAAAAAAAAAAAAAAATCGTATATTCGAGTGAAAAACAATAGAAAATACATATGACGTATTTTTCAAAATTCCAAGGACGTAAGGAAAAAATCGATTATCATACAGGCTATGTTATTCCCTTTAAACTCCTCTTGACTCTCACATTTGTCTTCTTTTATCTTTCAAATGTATATGGATATTAAGCAAGAGGCAGTTCAGCAAAGAATGGAATGAATTGATCCAGCAAGCCACTTTAAATATGAGACAAAAATTATGATGAGCACATTCGTCCTTCTTTCCGGTCCCTTTATGTGCTAGATTACATTTTAAGACATTGAGAACAATGTCCATTTTAAGTTTGTGGGTGAAAAAATATTGAGTTTTTTGTTTTATAATTCTTGGGCGATTGTGTGTTTCTATTTCTTTAATATATAAAAAAATTTAAAAGATTGAAAAAGATTTAAAAATTCAAAAATATTTTCTTGTTTATTGTATGTTTGTATAGGTTATTTAGCCTTGTCAACAAATATATTTGGAGTCACGTATTAATTTATGAACTGAACGTATGTTACATTCTTAAATTAATTGATTTTTATCCATGTAAAACTTGATACCTTTTGCGCACATGAATTAAGTTGAGCATTATAAAGTAATGGATTGATTCATATACTTGATAGGTTGAAAATGGTAGATTTTAGATGCTAAATCCAAAAGCTAGTACAATATACACTCTTCGACCAAACTTAGAATGGTTTGAAGATGATTTTACTGTTGTGGAGAGATATGGATATGAAAGGGGACTCTGTGTGTGTAAATTCTTGTGTGGATTGTCTAGAACCAATATGATGAAATTAGGTGAAAATCTTAAGTTGGGGATTGATTTTTGAGAATATGTATTTAATGAAGGGCATGACACTAATCATGGCAAAAAAAATAAATAATAAATAAATAAGATGGGGGGGGGGGGGGGAGAGAGAGAGAGAGAGAGAAGAAAGAGAAAAATTTATCTCATTATAAAACATCTCTTTGTAGTCTTTATGACACGAGTGTTTAAGCCTGCAATAATATATAAAAACCTGATGCCATATGATAATCTGATTTGGGAGTCATCGGCCTAAAACTTACTATAAGAGTCATTTAGAAAACTTAATGGATAGAAATCTACACAAAAGTTAAAAAAATGTAATAATGATTATATATTTACTTACTACCTGCCTTGATTAAATCTCAAACATTTATTTGAGAAAATTAGATATTTGACAAGGGATTATTAGCTTAGTTGAGTCTTGGAGGTTTAAGCAATAAAAAGTTGAAGAATCCTTATTTGTTGAAATATTGATTTGCAATTAATGAGTTCCATCTAAACTAGAGAAGGTTAGAACTTAGTATAAAGATTCAGTCTTAGATCACACAATGGGAAAAGAGTAAAAAATAATAAGTTTAGGGGTGTATGAATCATACGAGTGATGAAAGTAAAAAAATTTGACCATCGAAGGTCGAAGATTGAAATAAGTAATGAATTTATAGCGTTTTACTTAATTCTTCACATACAAATCAGTTTTATATTGGAAAAGTAGCTATTGATGTTGGTAATGCAACCTTGAAACTATTGATAAATTAAAAATAATGATTCATTCCAATCATGAGACAAAACGGCATGTTATCTAATCAAAACCTTTTGCATGTTTGTATGTTTATTAAATTAGGTTATGATTTTGTTTGAGGACAAACAAATACTTATGTTTGGAGGTGTTTGATCGGTATAATTTATACACTTATTTGGACAAAAAAATATAGATATTTAATAGCTCTTTTGAACAATTATAGTCTAATTTATTGTATATTTCGTTTATTATGTGAAATTTGATAAATGGAAGTGGAATTAAAATAACTTAAGCAAAAGATTTTCCTACTTATTTTTGGTGGTCCTGACAAAGAAAAAAAAGGAAACTTGTTAATAAGAAAACAAAAATTGGAAAAAAAAAAAAAAAAAAAAAGAGGTAAGAGTCAAAGTTTGGGGACTAAAATATAAATACTCAAAAGTTTTATCAGACCTTAAAATGAAGATTTGAGAATGTTATGGATCAATTAGATGCAACTAGAATTCAAAAGGAGTTAAATATGGTCAAATATTTTCACAAATCAATTTTCAACGGCACAATGATATTTCAAATTTCAGCTCAAGATTAAAACCTATTTTTGACCTAGTAAACATTCAAATTGGAAAAATGCTCTTTTAAGTAAGGTCGTAACCCTTTGAGTCATCTTTACAATCTAATTTAAAGCACCTCAATTGGATATTAAAAGAGAAAGTTATATAAAAATACTAAAGGAAGAATATGTAGATTTTCACCGAAAGACACCTCCAAAATTCCATTCTAATTGAGCCGTGGCATCACGGTGCCACTCCTATGGCATTGAGATGCCACTTGGGCATATCTATGGTGCATTTTGGCTTATTTTAAAGCCTATATAAATCCTACAGCAACAACAAAATGTGGGGACAATTATATAAACAAGTTTTTGACAATTTTAATGGAGTTCCACACAATTTGGGGGAGAAAGAAACACATAATCGTAAAAGATAAAAGAGCGAAAGCCAAAGTTTGAAGACTTCTGAAGTTGAAGAAGATTCTTGATACAAGATCATATTCTTCCCATGATTAAGATTTTCAAAACTCGGTGATGAACTCTATACTTTTTGTTTTCCTTCCATTATTATGAATAGCTAAATTCACAGCTAGGGCGAACAATGTAATATATGTGTGGCCCTTTTTTTCTTTTATTCAAGATTTAAGTTCTTTAAATACATGTGTGATGACTTTAATTATGTGCTTAATGTTTTGAATTCTTCGACCAATTATTCAATAATTTTGTGAGTCTATTACGTATCGATACGTGAGTTATAGATTTAGACCATATATTAAAATTCGATAATTTAGTATAACATGTAGAAATACCAATACTAATTGTTACAATCGTTTGATGAATTCTCATAACTAATATTTCATTTAACTAAGATTGTTTTTCATAGAAATATGAGATTGAATTAGTTAAATAAATTCAATAAGAACTCAAAAGGGATAAATTGAATACTTCAGAAAAATTCGATAAACATTACAATTGTAATGAATCTTGATTGACGAATTTTAAAAGGAGTCATAGGTAACATTGTAAGTCCTAGCATCCATATTCATACTTTTAAAATCCAAAATTTGATAAGTTGTGTACGTTAGATAATTTTGTTTAGTTAGAATAATTTAGACACCAATCATAAAACTTATTATTTGTTTTCGATCAGGTCATGAATAATTGAACCAATTGTTAAATAGTAGTCATCGTGAAAATAATAACTGGACACTTATGTCTACTTTATTACTTGTTATGATCCTAACATTTGTGGGATATAAAAATTGACAAAAAGGGGTTTTTTTTTTTTTTTTTTTTTTTTTAAACTAATAATGGGCAGAATAAGAATTTTTTTTCCTTTTTTTTTGTGGTGATTTAGATGGGTGTAACATGTTTTGCTATTCCAAATGTAAATGTGTGCTATAACTTGTTTTGTAATATTAAAATTGATGGCTTGATTTGTTTTGGAATTCTGTCGTTGGGTTGGTTCAATTGCACACACTGCATTTGCTAATTTTGTAGAAAGTCGATATTGATTCAATTCGTGTGGTTTCATTAGAACTTTCAATGGCAGAAAGCCATGACACCTATTGTTGGAATGCCTGAAAAAGAAAAGATGCTTAGAATGTGGCGATGGTTTCGTGAAAGTGATGGTGGTGAAAAAGAAAACTGAAAACAAATAGCAGTTATTCTATTACTATAGTCGCGATTGCGGGTATTTAAAGTGGAATGACATTTCTCTCGGGTAAAAAATTTCATAGCACTTTTCTATGGACATCTAAGGCTAAGGGCATCTTCACAGGATGCACCTGTTGGGTTTTGACACCCCCCCCAATAAATTCTAGAGTATAATGTTAAATGTCAGAATATATTTCATAAATCTTGACCAATGAGTGAAATAATTATCAACAACCAAGTCCAAAAGCTCAACCAGACCCATTTATATTATCTCTTGGATGATTTTGAATTTTGACCCAATTAACGTTATTATTGGTCCATTTAAAGTCTAACCTAACCTAACGTTATATATATGTGCTTACCTTAGCCCCTTTTTTAGTGTGTGATTTGTGTGCAAAAGAAGAGAAAACATGGCTGCCTTGGAAAAGAAAATAATTAGCTGCTTTGTGTTGAAAAATCAGCAGTTGCATTCTTGATTATGGTTCCCTCCTCGTGCCTTATTCCTTGGTTTTTTTTTTTTTTTTTCTTTTAGCCTTTGTAGTTACAAATCATCACCATTAGCTTGTCCTTTGTGGGTGAAATTAAGAAGAAGTAATCAAGGTGAATATATTGGTTATGGTTGGAGGTGTTTGGATTGGTTGGTTGGTAGAGAAAAGTAACGTGAAACTGAGCCCAAAAACATCGATTTAACGATCCTTGGAGCAAGTTTCCGCCACAGCACCAAATCACCAAAACACAACAAATTTTGGGGCAAAACTTCTCCAATGTGACACCAAACTTTTCGCCATTTTGCACTAAATGGTGCAGAGTGAAATTTACCGTTTGCTTTTATTTGCCAAACTAATTGATGAAAGGTATTTGTGTCATTTGTGTTATATTATTATTATTATTATTATTATTATTATTATTATTATTATTATTATTATTATTACCACCACCACCACCACCACTATTATTACTACTACTACAATTACTACTACAACAACAACAACTTGCATTTAAAATAAATTTTAATAATGTAAAAAATATTTTTTTATATTCATTAATGAATTTAATATTTTCGTTAATTTAACGTAATTATTTATTTAGTAATTTATGTATTCGTAAAATAACTAAAAAAATAAATTTTCAAATAAATAAATTATTAAGAATAAAAAAAAGAAAATGATTAAACATTGTTCATTTTGTGAAAGTTTTGGTGTAATTATTGAAAATAATTTTTAGTTTGATGCAAGATTTAGTATAAAACGGTACAAAACTTACCTCAAATTTTGATGCAGAGTTGGAGAAAGTCTAAATATCCAATTGATGATTTGTCATGTATCTTCAAAAAATTTGCAAAAATAACCGATGAAGAAGATGTGGAGATTTCCCTCAACATAACTATTCACAAGGGAAAACGAGATTCGAAAGACAACGAGAAATGAAAGTGTTAATTAGATGTAACATAAACATCGATGTAAAGGGATGGTGATAATTATTTCTCTTTGTATTTGACTGTGCAATTGTTTATCTACGTAATTGTTTAAGTGGACGTTTCTATGTAATTGTCCCATTTGATGTAAAACTATCTCCTTCATAACTTAAATCGCAACACTTAAAATTTGAAGTGTCTATAACAAAAGGCCAAAAATCAACAAATCTTGCTACATGTACATTTTAATTTACCCCCTGATTTATCGAACTTATACTTGACACAATCTCCCATAATCTTTTACATTTTACACATTTAATTCAACCATTAAAATCTTGCCACGTCACTTTTCTATCAACAATGGTGTGTTAATGTGTCAAAGTTAATGCGTAAATAGCCTAATTGCCCCCACACAAGATCTTTCCGTGTAACGAGAAGTTCACAAAAACTGGCAAGTTTAATCAACAAAAATTGTCGAAGAACATAAACCATAAAACTAAAAATATGAAAAAATTGTAGAAAACATGAAATGAACACAGAATTTTCGTTCTAAGGCAAGAGGTCCGTTCTTAATCTCCGTTTGAGCTTCCGTTAAACCGAAAGAAATCACTATATCAACGAATCAATGAAACTATTCAGATTGTACGGAAATCCCGTAGCACTCAGAATATCACTCAAGATTATTCAACATAAACCTCACTAATCGATACAGCCATTCACTTAAGAATCATAATCTATACAAATCACTCAAGATAATACAAATTTGGGGCTCATATCGAAAGAAGCTTTTTTTGGACAGACTTTAGATCAAGAAAAAAGAATCGCCTCTTGAGAGAGATGAAGTGGCAGAATGAGATAGAGAAAGTGAAAAATCTCATTCATCCGTACCCTAATGAGGGTCAAATAGAAGACCCTAGAAGTCTTGCAATCACGGTCAGTAGGATGTCACTTGGCAAGATCATAACCATTGCTTCAATTTTATAGAAAGCGCTAATAACACGATTTTTACCAACATTAAGTAAACCATTTATCTTTTGGACTAATCAGCCCAGCAGAAATATTAAATCAGCCCAACATCATTGTGCCATAGTTCTTCACATTGTGGTTAGAGAAAGCTTAAAACTTGAGCTGCTAAATCCATTTTTAAACTGATTGACCACTAATTTAACATTTTAAGACGAGTACTACTGTTAAAAAGATAGAAATTTGCTTTCAATGGTAATTGACCAACCTAAAATAAAAGATTAGAACCTAAGGTGTAAAATACAAATGACTTTCAAAAATGGAATTTTATTCGTACTGTACCTCTGATATTATTGCATAAACACACATAGTAATGCATATTCAAATGGCAATTTCACTAATTACCATTGCATTTACATTTTTTAGATTTATAGTTTGCTATTGACATTGATGTTCCTAACTTTAGAAGCCTTGGGAGTTGTATCTTTAGGAACAACAACAGTAAGCACACCATTTTCCACTTGAGCCTTGATCTGATCCACCTTCACATTCTCAGGCAATTCAATTTCCCTCGAAAAGTTTTCCCTCTCCATTTTCCTCTCGGCCACATGCCAAACAACGTCTTTGTCTTTTCCGAGGGATTCCTCTTTTCCTTCTTCAGCTTTAATCACCAGAACATTCCCATCTTCTACCTGCACTTTAACATCCTCCCTTCCATAACCTGCATCCAAACAAAACCCATAAAAGTATGGCCTTCGAAAAATTAGAACAGGGAAAAATGATAAATGATTTACCTGGAACATTGATTTTGAAGATGTGGGCTTGAGGGGATTCGATCCAATCAAGGAGAGCCGTTGATCCTGGGGATGCACGGTAGAAGGTGGGGCTCCATAATAAGCGCCGGAAGGGATCGCCGAACAGGGCCATAATTTCTTGTGTGTGTCTTTGTTTGTATCGTGGAGATGGAGTTAAAGTTTTGGGAGCAAGGATTTGTAGTGGGGATTGTTTGGGGTTTTGTGTATGGGAGAAGTGTCTAGAAAATCTGGAAGCTACCATGGGCCTTATCAAATTATTATGGTACTTCGAGAAGATAATCGAAGCAGAACTTTGCTATGGGTACACGAAAAATCCATCCGAGCAATGCTATGCTGCTTTTGACTCGTACTTTTATAGTGCACAAGCAATCATCAAGACCGTTCAATATACTTGGCAAGTCCAAAAATTATTTCTTTCATGACTAAAAATTATAGCAATAGTTTGAGCCTTATTCTTAAAATTATTTTTTAGACTTTATTTTTATTGATATATTCTTTCAATAAAATATTTTTATATGTAATTTTTTAATTTTTTTATTTTTTTTACTTTGAATTACACGCTCCGCAATAAAAATTAATTTTACAAAATTTATTCTAAAACAATGGCTCAAACTGGGCCATTGTATACTCTATTGGTTAATTGTATGAATGACCGATAAACTATACAATGAATTTCACTTTGACAATTAAACTTTAAACGGTTTCATTTACATCCATTAACTACTGCTAGTTTATAATGGTTGATACCGATCAAAATTATCTCTACATGGGAAGAGAGGTACAAATTGTATAAATGTTTCAACGACAAACTTAAACCCCGTAGGAGTGGTAACCCTATTGGTGGGGTGAATCCGTTTAAGATTGTCAACAAACTTTGACACCCATCAATATACTTTCACAAATACAATTTCAAATGATATTTATGAGACGATGAAACCTTTAATTGGCATAATTGAACGTCAATAACAATCAGGTTTTTAAATTTTGCCAAAACGGTATATAATAATAAATTGAAAGAAAATTACAATAAGGTATGAGTTAAATTTAAAAAAGAAATAAAATTTAAAACTAAGAGGAAAAGAAAGAACAATAGAAAAAAAATGTAACATACGCAAAATGGAGTGTGTATTTTCATTATAATAATTATCCATATTTATAAGGTTTCAATAGGGTTACAGTTTGAATAGAAAACACAAGTCTAAAGTAATATTTATTTAAGTATCATGATAAAATTAAATAGTACCAATAATTATTTCATAATTATAACACTCTCGTTTGATTACAATGTTTTTTAAAAAAATCTTATTTGTAAAAAACTTAGTGAGACAAATAATAATAATAATAATAATAATAATAATAATAATAATAATAATAATAATAATAATAAACTTAGTGAGACAAATAATAATAATAATAATAATAATAATAATAATAATAATAATAATAATAATCAAATATCTGAAAAAGGAGTGCAGTTCGATTTTAAATTTTGGAGTATTTGTTGTATATGTATTGCACTATCAAAAATAACTATATACTAAATATAAGTCTCTGCCAATAAGCCATCTACAGTGATTAGAAATTTAAATGTTGGCCTGTCCCTTGGGGCATATCCCAGTGGTGTAAAGAATAAGGGTGAGGTATACTCAGTCTTACTGGCAGTCATAGTATAAGGGTTTGATTCCTGAAACATGAATTGAGACTCTTTGTGGGCACCAGTGTATAAACTGTAAGAATTTGTAATTAAAGATGGGCTTGTATGTGTGAATAATTGTGTGTTAAATTATAGGCTTTCGAATTCGGTTGAGCCCAATTAAAGTGATCTAATAAGGTTTCGATATTAGGCTTTAATGTATCTAATTAAAGTATGGATTTATATATGTGTAGAGACCGAGTCCAAGTCTTAATTCTATGATGGACCGAATTAGGTTAAAGGGCATCTCTATATAAATAGGTTATGTGTCCCCAGATCACATGCAACTTATTGTTCATTCTCTACTGCATCCCATCACAGAGAGGAAAAGGAGACTACGTGTAGATTTGGAAGATTATACCGCGAAATTCATATTGCATTAACCATGTCTGATTCAGGTATGCTTCCGCTTTAATTCTTATATTTCTAGATGATTTAATATGAAAGATCCAGTAATTTAAAGCATTAAATTATCCAACAAGTGGTATCAGAGCCTCTTCATGTTGAATCATTGAGAATCAAAGGTTTTAGTTTGGTTCTTGCAATATATTTTGAAATTTTCAGATTTAACATTTTTTGGTTATATATATTTTGTTAAATTTGAAAATTTTTTGCGGTATAATTTTATTATTTTTGTTCAGATTGATTCAGTTTAGAAAATTCAGATTTGGAATTCAGATTTCAATAAAGATTCAAGAAAAAAAATTTCCGGCAGCGACAGTGGCGCCGCTGCCTGCGCAGGCGCTGTTGCAGGCGCCGGCTCATGTCGGCACCGTTACTCCAGGCGCCAGAAGAAGAAAAAAAAATTTTTTTTTAGGTTTTTCAGTTTTTTTGATTTTTGGGGGCGGGGCCTCTTCTGTAAATTAGATGATTTGAGGCCCCTGGTTGCAATTAGGGTTAGGGTTATAAAATTAAGGTTTCAGTCCCTAACCTTTAAGCTATATTAAGTTTTGGGCCTTTAAGTTTCGAATTTAATAATTCAGTCCCTAAGGTTTTAAAATTAATTAATTCGGGCCATTAAAGTTCTGAATTTATAATTAAAGCCCTCAAACTTTAATTACTAGTTCAAATTGGCCCCCTAAGTTCATAATTAATTCAAATTGACCCCTAAAGTTTCAAAATTTTAAAATTTGATCCCTAAAATTTTGAATTGGTCAATTTTGGCCCCTAAAGTTTTAAAATTTGTTTTAATTGATCCTCTAAAGTATTGAATTAATTAATTATGGTCCATAAAGTCTCAAGTTTATTAATTTCAACCCCTAAAGTTTGGAATTAATTAATTTTGCCCCCTTAAAGTTTTGAATTATTAATTCTAAGGCCCCTAAAGGTTAAAACTAATCAAAATATGCAAAATTGGTGATTCTCCTTCTCAAATTTTGGTACTAAAGACTCTTTTAAGAGATATAATATTCGAAAGTTAGTTAATTGAAGCAACATGTTGCCAAAGCAATATCTCTTGTGAAAATTGACTAACTTAGAATGTTAAAAAGTGTTTGTGCACGTGTTATTCATGGGAATATTGGTCGGCCCAAATGAAGGTCAATATTTAGCCGAATACATGTGCACCTGTGGTAATAAACGTGTGACGATTATTTGGTTTAATGTGTGATCAATAAATCGGTCCAAAGAAAGGTTTATTGATTGACTCGATCAACCTGCTGCACTTACTGATAAGAGTACCTCTGATGACAAGAGGGAGATGGAAAAGTGGGAACGATCGAACCCCATAGCTTAATGGTCATGAAGCGTGCTATTCCAGAAGCATTCCGAGGCACTATGTCCGATAAGGTGACTACGGCTAAGGGTTTCCTTGAAGACCTTGAGAAGAGGTTTGCCAAGAATGAAAAGGCTGAAACAAGTACACTTTTGGCAAATCTTGTCTCAATGAGGTATAAAGGGAAAGGAAACATTCGGGAGTACATTATGGAAATGTCTCACATTGCTTCAAAACTAAAGGCACTCAAGTTGGATTTATCTGAAGACTTGTTAGTGCACTTGGTTCTGATATCCCTTCCGGCACATTTCAGTCAATTCAAGGTGAGCTATAACTGTCAAAAGGACTCATGGTCCCTTAATGAGCTTATCTCACACTGTGTCCAGGAAGAGGAAAGATTGAAGCATGAAAAGATAGAAAGTGCTCATTTAGCCACCACCTCTAAGGACAAAAGCAACAAGAAAAGTAAGATTAATAAGGAAGCTGCAGGTACGGCACCGCAAAAGAAACAGCATAAGGAACCAACTGAAGGCAGTTGTTTCTTCTGTGGAGCTGCAAGTCATAAGAAGAATAATTGCACCAATTACCACGCATGGCGTGTAAAGAAAGGTACTCTTCTTCATTTGATTTGTTCTAAGGTTAATTTAACTTCGCTACCTAGACATATATGGTGGATAGATTCTGGTGCAACAACTCACATCAGTATGTCTATGCAGGGTTGCCTGAGTTGTCGAAAACCAAGTGATGGTGAAAGATACATCTATGCTGACGACGTAATAGAATGGAAGTAGAGGCAATAGAAAAATTTATATTATTGTTAAAGATTGAATTTTATTTGGATCTTGTTGAGATATTTATTGTACCGTCTTTTAGACGGAATTTGATTTCTATTTCTGTTTTGGACAAATTTGGTTATACTTGTTCTTTTGGAAATGGAAAATTTAGTTTGTTTCATGATTCAAAATTGGTTGGTTCCAATTTTTTATCAAGTTACGATAATCTTTATTCAATTGATACAATTGCTTCTTATAATGAAATCTTCCATGTAAGTACTCGAGGTGTAAAGCGAAAATTAAACGACGAGAATTCTGCCTCGTTGTGGCACAAGAGATTAGGTCACATCTCTAAAAGGAGAATTGAGAGACTTGTGTCTGATGGAATTCTCGACCCTATTGACTTCACAGACTATGATTTGTGTGTCAACTGTATAAAGGGAAAACAAACCAATAAAAGGAGATTTCAAGCCAATAGGACTTCGGACGTCTTAGAACTTATACATACGGATATTTGTGGACCATTCCCTACGGGTTCTTGGAATGATCAACAATATTTTATAACATTCATAGACGACTTTTCAAGATATAGCTACATATATCTCATTCATGAAAAATCACAGTCACTGGATGTGTTCAAAAACTATAAAGCTGAAGTTGAGAATCAACTCGACAAAAGGATTAAAAGCGTCAGATTTAACCGTGGGGGTGAATACTATGGCAGATATGACGGTTCAAGTGAACAGCGTCCAGGACCGTTTGCTAAATTCCTAGAGGAATGCGGTATCGTCCCACAATACACTATGTCGGGTTCGCCCACTATGAATGGTGTTGCTGAAAGACGAAACAGAACGCTTCAGGACATGGTGAGGAGTATGATTAGTCATTCTACCTTACCAGAATCTCTCTGGGGTGAAGCATTAAAGACTGCAGCTTATATACTCAACAGAGTTCTAACTAAGGCCACTGATAAAACCCCATATGAGTTTTGGACGGGCAAGAAGCCGTAGTTTGAAGCATATACATATTTGGGGTGTCCAGCTGAGGCAAGGCCCTATAAGCCAAATGAAAAGAAACTGGACGCAAGGACCATCAGTTGCTATTTCATTGGATATTCTGAAAGGTCCAGGGGTTACAAGTTTTATGATCCCACAACTAAAGCAATTTTCAAGACAGGAAATGTTAGGTTTTTTGAGGATGTTGAGTTTGCGGGAGGAGAAAGGGTTAAAGGCTTTGTCTTTGAGGAGGAATATGTTGAAATTCCTCCAATTGCCATTGACAATGATCAGGTTTCTATCCCTGATATTGTTCAAGAAGCAACTCTGGATCAAGACAATGTCATACCTCCCTCTCAAGATCAACAAATTGTTCCAGAAGAACAAACTCTACACCATCAAGAACCAATGCCATTAAGAAGATCTACTAGAGAAAGGAGAAGTGCGGTTTCGAATGATTACATCGTATTTCTTCAAGAACATGTAGTTGACATTGGAATGGTGGAAGATGATCCGATCAACTTCCGTCAAGCCATGGAAAGTTCTAACTCTCAAAAGTGGCTCGATGCTATGAATGAAGAGATAAAGTCCATGAAGGACAATGACGTATGGGACCTCGTTCCATTGTCTGAAGGTTCGAAACCCATTGGTTGCAAATGGATATTTAAGACCAAGAGGGATTCGAAAGGTGATGTAGAGAGGTATAAGGCTCGTCTTGTCGCAAAGGGTTTTACACAGAAAGAAGGCATCGATTATAAAGAGACTTTCTCTCCGATTTCTTCGAAAGACTTTTTCAGGACTCTAATGGCATTGGTAGCGCATTTCGATCTTAAGTTACATCAGATGGATGTTAAGACAGCGTTTCTTAATGGTTCCATTGATGAAACAATTTATATGGTACAACCAGAAAACTTTGTATCGGACGATGCAAAGCAAATGGTTTGTAAATTAAAGAAATCCATCTATGGACTCAAACAGGCATCTCGTCAATGGTATTACAAGTTTCATCAGGTAATCATCTCATTTGCTTTTGAGATGAATTTGGTTGATGATTGTATATACCACAAGTTCAGTGGGAGCAAGTATATTTTTCTAGTTTTATATGTCGATGACATATTGTTTGCCAGCAACGATATAGGCTTATTGCACGAAACCAAGAGATTTCTAGCAAAGAATTTTGAGATGAAAGATCTTGGTGATGCCTCTTTTGTATTAGGAATTCAGATACACCGAGATCGTTCTCGACGTATTTTTAGATTATCACAAAAGAGCTATATCGAAAAAGTACTTAAAAGATATGACATGCAAGATTGTAAACCATGTGACACCCTTGTGGCTAAAGGAGACAAGTTCAGCTTAAGTCAGTGCCCCAAAAATGACTTGAAAATTAAAAAAATACAGAAGATTCCTTATTCCTCAGCTATAGGGAGTCTGATGTATACTCAGGTTTGTACGCGTCCGGATATAGCGTACATCGTTGGGATGCTAGGGAGATATTTAAGTAACCCGGGAATGGATCATTGGAAAGCAGCCAAATGGGTCATGTGGTATTTACAGAGAACAAAAGACTACATGCTCACATACAGGAGATCGGATCAATTGGAGATCATCGGTTATTCTGATTCCGATTTCGCGGGATGCCAAAATAGTAGGAGATCCACTTCAGGCTATATTTACCTGCTTGCTGGAGGTGCTATTTCCTGGAAGAGTGCTAAGCAGACACTCATAGCTACTTCCACTATGGCAGCGGAGTTTATAGCGTGTTATGAGGCATCGAATCATGGAATATGGCTGCGTAATTTTGTCACTGGGCTGCGTATTGTGGACAATATAGAAAGACCACTTAAGATATTTTGTGACAATAAATCAGCAGTGTTGTATTCCAATAACAACAGGAGCTCGACAAAGTCAAAACACATAGAGATCAAGTTCACTGTTGTTAAAGAAAGAGTTCAGAGTGGACAGGTGTCAATAGAGCATATTGGGACAAACTCCATGGTTGCGGATCCGCTTACTAAGGGATTGATACCCAAGGTCTTTCATGAGCACACTGCTCATATGGGTGTAATGTCTCTTGAGGATATCTAGTTTCAGTGGGAGTTTGCATTTTTTCTTTTCATATTGGACACATGTACTGTTATTTTGGATACAGTTTAAAGTTAAAGTTATTTACAGTTATAAAATTATTTGGTTAATTATCTCTGAACTTATTTAAAATGATCTCACTAAGGTATTAAGGTGGACCAGTTGGAAATAGGCATGTTACAGATCACATTACATGTAATTTCCATGCTACACATCCATGCTTGATCCATGTCATTCGATTATATTGATATACGTGACCATTGATGGGTTTAGCTACGTGAAAGTAGCGAAAGCCGCTTTGATCCTATGTTGATATGATTGATGGATGGGATTGTTTGGGAATACATTCGGCAATGATAGCGAAATTCTGGGTACTCATAAGGTTATGTTTAATGCACAATTATAAGGTAACACATATAGCCCAAGTGGGAGATTGTAAGAATTTTTAATTAAAGATGGGCTTGTATGTGTGAATAAATGTGTGTTAAATTATAGGTTATCGAATTCGGTTGAGCCCAATTAAAGTGATCTAATAAGGCTTAGGTTTTGGGTTTTAATGTATCTAATTAAAGTATGGGTTTATATATGTGTAGAGACCGGGCCCAAGTCCTAATTCTATAATGGGCCGAATTAGGTCAAAGGGCATCCCTATATAAATAGGTTATGGTCCCCAGATCACATATAACTTATTGTTCATTCTCTACTGCATCTCATCACAGAGAGGAAAAGGAGACTGCGTGTAGATTTGGAAGATCATACCGCGAAATTCATATTGCATTAACCATGTCTGATTCAGGTATGCTTCCGCTTTAATTCTTATATTTCTCGATAATTTAACATGAAAGGTCCAATAATTTAAAGCATTAAATTATACAACATAGACAGCTCTTGTTCCCTGGCCTGTTAGGGCACATCCCATGATTAACCTCTCTCATGATACTCCAAGGACGGGACGGTGGCGAACCCTTAAGGTTGGAGTTCAACCTTTAAATTTAAATGTTGGCTTGATGTATACAGTGTTACTGCTTATAAAATAGAATAACCAAATAGAAACTGGAAGCATTTTATTTTTAGCTCTTGTTTGATCCCCATTATTTTTAAAATACATTTTTTCTCTTATTTTCAACAACATATTTTCAATAAAATAATATTACATGTAAATTTAAATTTTTTCTTATTTTTTAACCACATATTCTTCATCAAATCTTTGTTTAAAATGTATTTTTTGATAATAATGGGCTCAAACATGGTTTAAATATTAATGATTCATACATTAAGTGGAGGATCTTAACAAACAATAGTGTTAAACCCTTTATCCTCATCTCTATTAAAATTTATTAAAAATTTGAGATTTAGACTTGCTACAATTACAATACACACTTTTTGATTATATAATTTAAAGATTATGCTCGTATTAAATTTGAGCAAGTAATAGGTTACAAATATATAACATCATGCAGGGCGGACCCAGACAGTTTGAACTGTGGGGTCAAAATTTTTTTTTTTCGAACAACATATCATGAACAAGAAGGAAAAATCGGTTGTTTGCTGTTCATGTTTGATATTTGCACTTTGAGAAGAAATTGGTAGATTATATGATATATCTATGGACTAAATAATGGATATAGACCATGTGATATAGATATAGATTTAGGATTTGGACTTTTTGAGACAAAAAATTAAGCTTTCAACAAGAAAAAAAAAATCAAAATCAAAAAACTGTGGGGTCATTTGACCCCACATGATCCCATGTGGATCCGCTCCTAACATCATGCAACCACCTAGTAGAGGAATTTATTAGATATATATAGTATCCACGTGGTCAATATGAAGGATGACAGAGTCACATATATTACTCTAATAATTTTTAGGACTACAGATAATGCAATCCAAATTTTAGCTGGTGAAGGTCTACTGATGTATGTACCCTGAGAATCAGCAACTCAAAGAATCATTAAAAAAATGTATGGTTCTTCAATTAATTTTATTCAACTTTTCAACATCATTTTTATCTGATATTATAACAAGCCAAGCCAAATGATAAAAATCGTCAGGATATCGGAGATCTGGTTCAATATATCATTTGTTTCATTTGTACTAATATTTGTATAATACCAAATATGACACAAATTAAACATTTAGTAGGTCCTTTTTTTTAGTAGAGAACAAATTATTAAAAAAAATAAAATAAAGTTTTATCACACAATATTTGCTCTTCTAGAATCTTCTAAATGTGGAACTTGTTGGATAGAATGGGTTGAATGACTAACTTTGGCATAAATTTTGAGTGGGAGCCAATTGTTTATTTTGGAATTGTGTCTCCTTCGTGAGAATATCGAAATCATGTATTTACTTATCAAAAATGATATTCGAGTTAATGAGAAATTGGAGCTTAAAGTGTGCCAATTAAAAGAAGTTATGTGTTGGAGGGACATCATTTAAGATTTGTTTCACATAGGAAGATTATGAAAGCAAATACCACTTTAAATAAAATTGCACTTTGGAATGGTGTAATCATGTGTAACATAGAGACTTTCTCTACGTGCACATTTAGGGGGCAAATCAAATCGAAATTAGCTTTGGACGTGAAAATTGGTCCACTAGAAGAATTTACGATTTGCTAATTTTTTTTCTCCAATTGACCGTTAGAATTTCAAAACTGTCGAAACTCCAATATTCATTGTCATTATATACAAGTTTATGGCATTCATGGTATTGAGCCTATATATATGCAACTCAATTTCTACTATTCCACAAAAGAAGAGAAAATAAAAGAGACAACACGAACTCTCTCTGCATAATTTTACATAACACAGTTTTTGCAGAAATTTTATTACAGTATACAGTCTTGTGTCTGTCTAAAAATTGTTTGGTGATACTGTTCAACACAAATTCTGTTCGCTCGAGTAGTAATTGAGGTACTCAAATTCTACTGTTTATCCGTTGTATCCTATGAGACAAACGTCTAAATTAATCCTCAAGTACTTACAGTAAGAGGGCAAATTTATTTTAAAGAAACTGTGTTGTTCATCCAGGCCTCAGTTAAAATTTCTTGCTCTTGGCTAATTAGTTTATTCGTTCTATTTTATTGGAATTTAATCTGCTATATTTTGGCTAACTAGATTAATTTGTTCAGTTTATTACAATTCAATAGGCTATATTTTGGATAGTATTCAAATTCACTGCATATATGATATATGCAAAATCGGTATAAGCAAGTTCGGTATTTGAGTTGCATCTACAGTAAGTTACAAATATGGTAAGCTACAAATACGGTAAGCTGTATATACGATATGCGTAAATACGATATGTTGCATATACGCTATACGTAAATCCGGTATGTTGCATATACGATTTGTGTCAATTTGGTATATGTCCATCCGGTATTCATCCACTAACATTTAGTTCAACAGAACTGGCCATTTTATCAATGTTATCTCTCTTCATTCTCTCTTAAACTTTTCGACATTTTATCTAGTTGAACAAGATTTTCAGATGTACAAGAGTACATGATCAATAATGAAACATTTTTGAATGTAAACTATTTGTTATTATGAACCTTCTATTTTTTGTTCATAATGTGTGAATTTTCTTAGAGTTAATGGAGTTATTATCATCATAAACACCACGAAGTCAAAAATTATTTCAACTTTATTAAGTCCATGACTTTTACGTATCGTAACATTCACTTCAAGGAATGAAACAAAATAGTCAGACGAGATTCATAATTATTCACCAAAACCTCATTTAGTCCCTGTTTGGTTTGCTAAAAATCAGATTTTTAGTGGATTATGATAAAAGTTAGTGAAATATGTGGTTGAAAATGGGATAAAAGTAGTGAATTTTATTAAATGTATAGTTAAAATTAATTATTGGCTTTGATTTGGATTTTTATCAATTTTTTTTGGTGAAATCAAACAAGGCTTAATTTGTTTAACACAATAGGTCATAGTATCAGTATACACCTTTACGAATTTAAGAGCATCAACTAAGATTATTTAAATCATAAGATCTGACTTAATAATGTTGATTAAAAACTTAAATGGACAGAAGATTTAATAAATTTTATAAAGATTCATATACTCATTGATTTAAGTCTAAAACAATCACATAGTATAAATTAGATGAGTCTATCTCAATACGAAAAAACATGGCCCCAGCCACTGCAAGAAATATGACTTTTGTCGACCAAGAGAATAGTTGCTAAAAGTCCAATATCTAAGGTTGCCAACCAATAGTTTTGCGTTTATGAGAACACAATCCTACAGGTCTAGTCATCGCCTGCAGCTTAAACTCCCGTATCAATAGACACGGCTCAAAGCAACAGTACCTCAATAAGCACATGTATTGTTTTTCCTTTTCTTTTTTCTCTTCATTTACATGGCTAAACATTTTGTAATGCATACCCAATTAATTGGTTAAAGCAAGAATAATTATTTTGCAAGAGTTCCATAATGACGTGATCACAGTGTCGTCCACATAATCGCTTCTTGATTAAGTCACTTATTTGTTGAGAATCTATTTATACATGCACAATGGAAAAATTAAAATTATTTCGATTCCCACCGAGGGTCCCTTTGTTTTTAGATAAAAATCGTGATAAAAATTGTACTTTTGAAGAATTCTGCAAACCTTTTGCTTTTCTTCTCGTTCCAGCAATCTTGATTTGCCACCACAACTGTCCAATTGTCCAGCCTCCAACGGTGATCCACACAGATAATAAGATTGCAACTTTTAGAGTTTTTTCTTGTGCCAGTAAGAATAATGAAAATCATATGGACCTCAAACACTAGCCATGTATTTATATAAATTCAAACGGGTTCAGCTCGGCTCGATCCGGTCCAATATTTAATTAATCCATTTAATTAAACCCGGTCCGTGAATTAATTAATCAATTAATTAATTCGGGAATATAAATAACAAATCCAATTAATTAATTTATCCAATGATTGTTAAAGTAACCAATTGACAATTTGCAATCTTTCAATTCTCTTTTGTGTGTGACCCATTAGGTTCCCGATCACGATGCCTAACGACGTGAAATATTATTTTAATCTAATCAAAATTGATAAATTAAAACACCCTTTTAATTTATCGTCAATTCACACTCGCCGTCCCTGATTGACATCTAGCAATGTGCCAGGGCTATACATGTGACAGAAAATGTCACGTGGTATGATAAAACCAAATTCGTTCGTTTACCGTGAAACTATAATCCCTTCGTCAATATGATCCGATTAATTACGAGATATGGAATTGTGTCAATCTCAATCATCGATCATATCTTTCACTCCACTATTAAGTCAATATAAGTCGAAAACTCCTTTTCGACTTATGAGTATACCTTGGCCAAGAATTTCATTATCGACTTAATTGAATGAGACGCAAATCATAATCTCCTACTATCTAAGAGTGACGAATCCTTTATTGATCAATCACAACTTTCATACGATTCTTGACGTACCCGAACGATGTAGTATTAGCGGCCCTTTTCAGAGCAACATCCAACACCGCCAAAGTATGACTGTCCTCATATAAGGTACCATAACGACCTCAAGTCAAATGACCAATTCCACTACCGAACGCTAGAGATTAACCACTGACACTCAGATAGTTATCCACGTGGAATCTCTTGACGGGTCTCCAATGTTTTGTTCTATAACAAAACATTCACGTGTTCATTTAAGTGTCACCACACTTTAGCTTGTGAGATCAGCTACTTACTTCACAAGTAAGAAATGCCACACGTGATGGTCTATCCGTAATAACGATATCCGTATCTCGTTATTACTTACGACCACGGATGATTTAAGATTCAATCAGATGTAATTTGTATCTCACAATCACAACTCCTTGTGATTAACAAATTAAAAAGATTTGAATTTACGGACTCTATTATTTATTTAATTGTCTATTAATTAAATAATAGATCTGCCATTTAATTGTATTAATTATATATAAAAGTATTTATGTCTAAAATTGATTGGATTTAGGGCATAATACTTACATTGTTGACATTAAACTAATCACTATTTTCAAAGGCTTAATAAGCACCCCTGTAAATTTTGTTTACTAAAAAGTTTTCAGACAATGTGCTCTATTTTCTTCGTGGGAAAAAGTAAGATTTTGCGAAACTATTTCATGACGTCGTGCTAAATTATTAGTCTAAAATGTTAATCTTTACAAAAATTTGCTGAGCAATAGTATAATGTGAAAGTTGTGCATCTTTTGGAGCAATTAAAAAAAAAATTCTTTTAGAATATTTATATATATTGATTTGATTATGTGTAATAAGAAATTATATATTTTTCTGGAATTCTAATAGAATGTAAAATTGTTTTCTTCAAAATAACAAAATAATATTCTTCTAGATACTCGTATTAATATATTAAAGTCGTCTTTCTTCTTAAAAGCCACAATATTATGGAATAATATTGATATTTGAACCATACTTCTTAAGAAATATTAATATAATATTCTTTTGGATTATTAGTTTGTTTATGATTCTTTGCGAACAATAACAATTATTGAAGTCAGACATACTACAGGTACAATTCCTTTAAAAACAACCATGACAACCCTCACATATTAAGGGGTGGGGCCTACGATTAAAATAATCCCTATACCCACATTTTGTGAGAGGAATGTATTTAGCCTTTTTCTATTGAAATATAGCTTCTTCAAGAGCCACAAAATAATATTATTAATAAATATCTACATGTAGAGATCTATTCTTAACGTCTTATGCATTAGTGTTCTTATAAATGTAAAATATAATATTTTGTGCCTTCTTCCTAAACAAAACAATATTCTTTTGAAATATTTATACTCATAATTCATGCTTTTTTCTAGCTATATAATATTTAAATTAATATTGATATTTAAGGTTGTTCTCTATGGGAGCAACAATACAACGTTTTCTTGGGATATTGAATGAATATAAGTCCACTCTTCTTTGGAAGCAATAATGCAATATTTTTTTGAAATTTGATCGAAAATATGTTCATTCTAGGATCAACGACACAATACATATCTTAGATTTCTTTATTATTAATTTTCATATTACCAAAATCACATCATCAAAATTTTCATAAACGATTAATCTTTTCTTTAGAAGAGAATTTTATTTATTTATTTTAACTCAATTGACTAGAACTTGTGCTGACAACCTATTATAAAACTAAAAGAACTCAGAAAAAATGATATAGTCAAAATTTAAGTGCACATTTCATTATAACAATGATCCATATATAGGGTTCAATAAGAGTCCCATCAAAATAGAATACACTAATTTAGAGTAAGTAAAACTTAGAATGTATTTGATTAACTTTATTTTTTATGAAAAATGTCATTTTTTCAGCCAAAATCCTATTTTTTGGATGTTTGATTGATGATTTTTCCGCGAAAATAATTCCCAATTTTTTGGTCATATGACTATATTTTTCTCATAAGCAAGAAAAACATTTTCTTTAGGGAGTGATAATTTTTATTTTTCATGTAATTCACTTTTTCTTTCTCGTATTATCTTTTACCTCTCTCTAATCTACACACAATAAAAAATAGAAAGGTATAATATTTTCTAGGTTAAAAACTAAATCAATCAAGCACATTTAATTAATAATTTCCATACAAATAAGTTCTAGACAATTGAATTGTCAAGAATTTATTTTCTTTCCATGCAAATTTCGTGCTCGTAATCAAACACAGCCTTATAGAATTGATCTCGTGTCCATAGTGGTAGAATAAAACATGCCCACTCCACTGATCAAGCCTACAATTTTTTATAATTCAATGTTGAATTGTTAAAAATGGTAGGCGTACGTCAACAGTGGGCAAAATAACTCTTATCCACTATAAGTAAGGGATCATTTCTAGTCAAACTTATCTAAGAATCTGGATAAAACTAAAAATTGATTGATAATTATCCCATAATTATACAATGTTGTAAAATAATGAGATAATAATTTATGATTATTTAGTGTTATCATGATATATGGATAAGTCTTATCTAATTTAGAAGATCTATTTAATTCCAATTGTAACTCTTATTTTGGACTCTATAAATATATGGCATTGGTTCATGATAATACACAATTGAGTTTTGACTCTCTATTTCTTCTCTTATTTTCTTTCTTTCCTTTAGTTTTATAATACATTATCAGCACGATTCTTTAGAAAAAAAAATTTATCAAATTAGTTTGAAGGTAATCTATATTCAATTTCAAATCAAAAATGTTATTTTAATTGCCACATGCATGCACAATTCATTTTTTCCCTGGAGCGTAAGTATTTATGCATGCCTATACTCAATTTTACAAAACCTTTTTTTCCATTGCCAAAAGCCAATAGAATTATTACGCGTTCTTAATTAATGCATAATTGCATATGAATTCGTGTTTTCTCTGCTTTTGTGGTATGAATTTCAAACCAATGCAATTAATGTTAATTTTAATATTCTAAATATCCGTATATTTTTGCACACAATTCTGTCGCCACATCATCTCTTGATATATATATGTATACAACCTTTAATTCTACCTTCATTATGGAATTCACGTGTATATTTGAATTTTTTTTCTAGTTCTACCTTTAAATAAACTTAGATGTTCACTTTTTAAATTAATAATTTATCATTTTGTTGCTCCTAAAATAACACAATATTATAATTAATATTTCAAAAGAATATTAATTGTAGATCTGTCTATTACCAATAGTTCATTGTTGCTCATGTAGTAGTACAATATTTAATTAATATTCTAGAAGAATATTGATATATTGCTCTTGAAGAAGCAATACTGAAATACAATGTGCTCTCAAAGTAGCACATATTTTGAAAGAATATATTATTTAGAATTAGTGTTTATCCTTGAAGGAAACACACGTAAATTATGTCAAGTTGATATTGACTATTTGATAAACTATTGTGTGACATTTAATCATATTCTTCAAAATTAATTGTATTTTCTTTTACTTTATTGTGTAGTTAATCAAATTACAAATATCGCAAAACTTGAGTTTGTTGCACTTGACATATCTGGGAAAAATTATTTATCTTGGGTATTTGATGCTGATATCTATCTTATCTCAAAAGGTTTGGAAGAGATAATAAAAGAAGGAAACAATGAATCCTTGCAGGATTGTGCAAAAGCACTCATCTTCTTTCGTTACCATCTTCACGATGAATTAAAAATTGAATACTTCACCGAGAAATATCCACAAATTCTTTGAAAAAAATTAACTAAAAGATTTGATCATCAAAGAACTATAGTCCTTCCCAATGCCCACTATGAGTGGATGCACCTTCGTTTGCAAGACTTTAAAATTGTTAGTGAGTACAATTCTGAATTGTTTAGAATATATTCAAAGTTAACTTTGTGTGGAGAAAAAATCACTGATGAAGATATATTGGAGAAAACTTTATCCAACTTTCACGCCTCAAATGTGCTCCTACAGCAGCAATATCGTGAGCATGATTTCAAAAAGTACTCAAAACTTATATCTTTCTTGCTACTCACTGAACAAAAGAATAAACTATTGATGAAAAATCATGGGTTATGTCCAACTGATTTTGTACCATTGCCTGAAACAAATGGGACTACATTACCTGAAGCAAATGCAATATCAAAACAAGGACAAGGACGTGGATGTGGACGTGGACACGGGCATGGATGTGTATGTGGAATGAATCATAGAAGAAATAATTAACTAAGTTATTAACAACAAGACAATAATTTCAAAATGCACAAATCAAATGAAAGTAGCACATCTAGAAATGAGCACTAAGAAAGTTGTTCAGATGTGGAATGAAAAAGCATTAAGCACGTACCTGTCATACAACAAAATATCTCGTGAATCTCTACCAAAAATCTATCAAGAGAAAAGAAAACGTGAAGAAAAATTTTAATGATTTTGATGGTCCAATTGATGTGATTGACTTGGATGTCTCCGATTTTTTTACTGATTCAAATGGGAATATTGACCATTTGATTGAAGGTGGTGTGATGGAAGATATATATTAGTTTATTTTCTACGTCTTTAGTATTTTCTTTTATTTTGAAATATGTTTTTATTTTTCACATAAAGTTTTGAATTTTATTACATATCGTTATTTTGATAGTATTGAATTTTGTTAACCTTTTTTAAAATTTAAATTCAAGTCTTTTTACTTTTATTTATTTATTTATAGATTCGTGATAGATTGTCGAAACACCTGGTTGATTGATAGTTCAACTACACATTATTTTTCATGACAAAAAATATTTTTTAGACTTTACATTACCAGAAAATAATGTTAATACGATATCGGGCGCATCGAATATCGTTGAAGGCTCTGGAAGAGCTTATATTATTTTATCAAATAATACAAAATTATATCTTGATAATGCTCTTTATTCTAGCAAATCCAGAAGAAATTTGCTTAATATTAAAGATATCCGCTATAATGGATATCATATTGAGACGATACAAGAAAATAATGTTGAATATCTTTGCATAACTTTTTTTTTTTTTGTATTTGGCAAGAAGTAGATAGAAGAAAAATTTCATGCACTCTCATCTGGCATGTATTTTACATTTATATAAATGGTTGAATCAAATAATGTCACGAACCAAAAATTTGTTGACCCAAAAAGTTTTATACTATGGCATGATCAACTTGGGCATCTAGTAGCTGTAATGATGCAACGAATAATAAACAATTCACATAGATATCCTTTAAAGAACTAGAAGATTCTTTTATTTAATGATTATCCATGTGTAGTTTATTCGTAAGGCAAGTTAGCCATTAGACCTTCGACTACAGAGGTCAATCTTGAATCTTAAACTTTCTTTGAAAGAATTCACAGAGATATAAGTGGGCCAATACACCCACCATGTGGATCATTTCGTTAATTTATGATATTAATTGATTCTTTTACTAGATGGTCGCATGTTTGCCTACTTTCCACTAGGAATGTAACCTTTGCTAGACTACTTATTTAAATTATAAAATTTTGAGCACAATTTTTCGATTACTCAATTAAGATTATTCGCTTTGACAACACTTGTGAATTTAGATCACCAGCATTCGATGATTACTGTATGTCAATTGAAATTGTAATTGAACATTCAGTTGCACATATCCATACACAAAATGGTTTAGTAGAGTCATTTATTAAGCGTCTACAACTTATTGTTAGACCATTACTTATGAAAATAAAACTCCCAACTTTTGTTTGGGGTTATACCATATTACATGCTGTATCATTGGTTCGTATAAAACCAACTCCTATTATCAATATTCACATTTACAACTTGAATTTGGTCATGAACCTGATATTTCTCACATACGAATTTTTGGTTGTGTTGTCCAAGTCCCTATTTCACTCTCACAACGTACTAAAATGAGTCCACAATGAAGACTTGAAAATTATGTGGGTTTTGATTCACCATCAATTATTAGGTATCTTGAGCCTTTAACGGATGATTTATTTACTGCATGTTTTGCAGACTATCATTTTGATGAAATGACTTTCCCAACTTTAGGAGAAAAATATTACATCTCCAAAACAAGGTAAAATTTCTTGAAATGAAACAACACTATCTCATTTTGATCCCCATAGTAATCAATGTGAGCAAAAAGTTGAAAAAATCATTCACTTGCAAAGAGTTGTAAATCAATTACCTGATGCATTTGTTAACGCAAGAAAAGTGACAAAATCATATATACCAGCAAAAATTGATGTCCTTGTGGACAATCTGTTATAGCAAATGAATCTCAAATATGCCAAAAGTGTGGTCGACCAGTTGGTTCAAAAGACTCCGTGCCTCGAAAAAGAAAAGTACAAGAGAAAAACCGACCAAAACTTTCAGAAGAAGTCACATTACAAAAAATAGATCAATCAGATATTGAAAATACGGTTCCTAAAGAACTACAAGTGTCCGAAAATAATGAAATTTCAATATGTTATCTCATAAATTATGGGAATGATATAGAAAATATTTTTGCCTTTAATGTGGCTCTTGATATTATGCAAAGTAAGGATCATAAACCATAGTTGGTTAAAAATTGTCAAAATAGAAATGGTTGTTCAAAATGGAAAGAAGCCATATAGGCGAAATTGAATTCTTTAGGGAAACGAAAAATGTTTGAACTAATCGTTCGAACACCTGAAAATATAATTCATGCTGGATATAAATGAGTTTTTGTACAAAAAAGAAATGATAATAATGAAATTACAAGATACAAAGCCCGACTCGTAACTCAAGGTTTCTCACAACAATCAGGAATTGATTATGAGGAAACATATTCTTCCGTAATGGACATTATCACTTTTAGATTCTTAATTAGTTTGATCGTGTCACAAAAGTTTGATATACGCCTTATTGATGTAATAACTGCCTATTTGAACAGTTCACTTGATAGTGATATATATATGAGAGTTCCCAAAGGACTTAAAGTGCCAAGAACGAATGATACATACCCGAGAATCATGTTCTCAATTAAATTGTAAAGATTATTATATGGATTTGATGCGAACCCCGTAGCAACGTTGACTATGAAACCCACAACGAGATTGACGAACCCAAGAAAGTCAAATTAATCCAAGAGTTTAGGATTAACCCAAAAGAAAGTCGAACAAAAAAATCCAACAAGAACGACGATTGAAAGACCCCTTGATCATGCAATCCAAGAATTAAATTCGATTATTTGAACGCCACAAGTTATCATTTGATAAGTTTGAAATTGTTCAATAAAGAACGATGAAGAGAAGACAATACGCCTCACTTTAATTCAATATCAATAATATTAAAGGTTTTTTTTACAATTGAATAAAAATTTCTATTTATACTAAACCCTAGAATAGAAGTCAAAAGGAAATATAATTCTAATAATCTAACAAAATCCCTAAAATATTCGTCCAATATGGTAGGAGTTTGATTAAGAATGAAATTCTAGTAAAATAAGAAAAAACGCGGAATAAAGGAAAATCGCGCCCAGAAATCAACTATGCTGTCGCATGGTTATAACTCGTGCGGCCGCATGGTAATAAAATTTCGGCCATTGAATTCTCGGCTTCATGTCATGCGGTCGTACCATGCTGTCGCATGGTTATACGGCCCACTCTCTTCTTCGACTGCTTGTAACGCATTGATCCATTTAGTTTCAGCCTTCGACCCGAACACGAAACTTGTCCCATTTTGAGTCTCGAACATGGTTCCATCAATAGTTTCTTGAACGAGCAATCCCATCGCTTGTTTCACTTATTTTGCTCTCGATCGCGTCATCGATCCTCCTTCGATTATCAATGGGTCTCGTCTCGCACTTGCCTTTTTCTGGCTCGGCTCTTGGATCACATCAGGATTAAAACAATCCGAACGTATGTGGTATGATCGCTTTAACGAATATTTGTTGAAAGAGGGTTATAAAAATGATGATATATGTCCATGTGTTTTTATAAAGAAAACAGATATTGAATTTACAATTGTGACAGTTTATGTTGATGATTTAAATTTAATTGGAACTCTAACGAGCTCAACAAAATTGTAGATTATCTGAAAAATGAATTTGAGATGAAGGATTTGGGAAAAACTAAATTTTGTCTCGGATTACAGGTTGAACATTTCGCAAATTGATTATTTTTTCATCAATCTACGTATACAGAAAATTTTTTAAAAACGTTTTTATATGGATAATGCACATCCATTGGCACCACTTATGGTTATTCGATCACTTGATGTGAAAAAGATTTATTTTGTACACTTAAAGATAGAGAAAAAGTTCTTGGTCCTGAAGTACCATATCTTAGTGCAATTGGGACATTAACTTATCTTACAAATTGCACTCGACCCGACAAAGCTTTTTCTGTGAATTTCCTTACAAGATATAGCTCTATACCAACTCTAAGACATTGGAATAATGTTAAACATATTTTTTCGTTACTTTAAGGGCACAATTGATTTGAGATTATCTTTTTCTCAAAAGTCAGGATTTGTTTTAGTGGGATACATAGATGCAGGGTAGCTATCTCACCTACATAAAGCTAAATCACACCAGGTTATGTATTTACATGCGGAGGAACAGCTATATCATGGAAATTTGTGAAGCAATCCTTGATAGCTACATCCTCAAATCATTCTGAAAGTATTGCAATCCATGAAGCAGGCCGAGAATGTGTATGGTTGAGAAACATGACCCATCATATCCAAATATCATACGGGTTAACTTCAATAAAAGATAGTCCAACAATTTTGTATGAAGATAAAGTAGCTTGTATTGCACAACATAAAGAAAGCTATATCAAATATGACAGGATGAAACATATTTCTCCAAAAAAATTTCATATACATGAGCTTAAAAAAATGACGACATCGATATTCAACAAATTCACTCAACTGACAATGTACCAATATTCACAAAAATATTGCCAACATCTACATTCAAGAAATTGGTTCAAATGATTGAAATGTATCGACTCAAAGATTTTCAGTAATTTTCATCAGACGGAGTAGCTGTAATCTTTTTCCTTAATATAGGTTTTGTCCGATTGAGTTTTCCCAACAAGGTTTTAATGAGATAACATTTTCTTTATACTCCAAATTATTGACAATCAACTGTACTATTTTTCCTTTGTTTGATTTTTTTCCCACTAGGTTTTTATTAAACAAGATTTTTAACGAGGCAATTATTGTATAAATAATTATCGAAAGGGAATTGTTGTAAAATAATGAGATAATTATTAATGATTATTTAGTGTTATCGTGATACATAGATAAGTTTTATTTAGTTTAGAAGATCTATTTTATTTCAATTGTAACTCTTATTTTGGACCCTATAAATATAAGGAATTGGTTCATAATAATACGCAATTGAGTTTTGGCTCTCTACTTCTTCTCTTATTTTCTCTCTTCCTTTTAGTTTTATAACATACAATACTTTTTAATTAGTATAAAGAAAAACTATGATATTAGAAAATATTTCTAGAAAAGCAAAATATTAGTTAAACTTATTAATAATTTTGAATTTATATTTAAACTTAGTTTAACAAACATATATCTTCGGATTAGTAGTCTGAACTATGCCAATTTAACCTCGTTTAATAGTCAAATTGAGTGAACTCCACTTAGTTAGATCGAAGTGGAAAAAAAATGAATACGATATTAACATTATCTAGCACCAATAATATTTAACACCAATTTAAGTGATAATTTTTAACTTGTCCTATTAAATGAACATTAAATCCTTACATTTAATTCCTACGATTAAACACCTCAAGTGTTGTGTTTACTACCCATTAGCGTGTTACATTAACTTAACAACTTTAGTTTATGTCTCATTTTACACTACAATTGTGTCGTTGCCAAAAGTTGTTGATTACTTCTATATGAGCATTTTCAAGAAACTCTATTCTTAAGGTGCATATTCTATCATTAGGAGAGCAATTATAAATTTAGAGAGTTAAAATTTTGAAATACTTCAACAAGTTCTTTATATTTAACACTTAATTTTACTACTTCCAAAATATATTTATTATTTTTCTCTATATTCTATTTTAACTAACTTTTGTCGATATTATTTTATTATTTTCCTAAATTGAAAATTGAAACGATTTGAATGCATTTAATTATAGAGAATGAGTTTGGAGAGCCAAACCCACTTTTTAAATTAAAATATTAATTTAAAGAGTATCTTGGAACATGATTTTAAGGGTTGAATCTTTAAAATAAGAAATATGCTACTTGTATATAATGCAGAAACACCCTGATGTACGTGCAACATCATCTTTAAAATAATTTGGAGAGTCAAACCCACATTCTAAATTAAAAATGTTAATTCAAAGAGACTATTGGAAGATGATTTTAAGGGTTGACTCTTTAAAATAAAGAGCATCTAATATTTAAAAAGTCTCTTAAAGATGTTCTAATGTTTCAAGCCCTTTTTCACGTTCTACTTTGAAGCATCTTTCTCAATTATTTATGGATTCCTTCGCCTGTAAGCATTTAGGGATAATGTGTGGGAGAATATACAAACGGATTCTTTCACATACATAAAGTAGAACTTTAGTTAAAAAGCTTTCAACATGCATGCATGAATGTAATCGACAATATCTTTTTCCGAAGAGAAGTAAAATAATAGTATCCTTGTGCATATCCTTGGATATGCTGTCTTTCATTCAATTATATTCATATTATTTGGTGGGTGTTGAACAATTTAATATGTTGCTACTAGCTTGCAAGTTAAACTCTTATTCCTTATGATTTTGTAATAAGAAAGCCTTATTTACAAAGTATCTTGATTGTGTATTCCTTCTTTATCAATACTTGCGAAAGTCGAATGCTAATTGGGGCTGTAATTTTAGATATAGCTCGAGGACCTACTTCACGAGATCTTTGGTATGCATTTTCAGTTGTAGAAATGAGTGGTGATACTAATGAAAGATGTAATATTCTTTGACTTTTAGAAAGACTATAAAATAATGGACCATAAAGAGTCAACAAAGTATCTAACTAGACGTATGATCACTTGAAACGCAAAGAGGGCACAGGGGATATAGCCAGAGACGGACGGAGAGAGGGGGGTTGGGTTGGGCTGTAGCCCCCCCACACTCATGCTCAAGAGCTTTTTTTTAAGTATTTTTTATTTTTTTTTGTAAAAAAATCAATTTTTTATGTGTAAATTTTTTTTCTTCGTCGTAGTCCAGTTTGAAATTTTGTAACCCGATTTTGGATTCAATCCTTGATCCGTCCTTGGATATAGCGCTTAATTATTAATTTACATTTAGCTTCCATTGACTTGATTAATTTTTTCATTGTAGACATGTTTTCTCCTAAATTCGTAATCTGTTTTATTCTCTTAATCTTTTAGTCTCTTTTAACCAGTTAGGGATTGGTTTCAATGTTCTTTTCAATTATGAATGATAAATTATTTTTAAAAAAAAATGTGGTAACAACGAAAGAATTTTAAATTTCTATCATTAGCTTGCATGTACGTTTTACCCAGTTATATGAATCTTTTGGTATACATATGTACGTGTATTGGAAGTTTGAAACACGAATATGTATCTTTGCATCATTTAAATATTATAAATGCATGCCTTTACAAAAAGAATAGACCATTTCTTCACATTAGACAAAATAAAGTGGAGATGGGTGGAATCTTAGTAGCTTCCTCTTTCCCTTCTCTTTTTTAAGTTTTGTATTGGCGTCCATTCTCCTAGCTCACATCTTTTTCAAAAAGCATCCTTTTGAATACAAATCCAAATAATTTTTTTGCAGAAAAGATAGGCAAAGATGGAAAGGCAAGTTGATGTCCACCATGAAAATATGGCAAGCAAAAAAGGTTATCAAAAGTAGCAAATCCTAGCTAGAAATTTCTTGAAGATTTTGTTATTTCATTTACCTGCAAAAAGCAGAAGTTTCCAATTAATTATTTAATCAAGTATTGTTAGAATATTACTGAAATAATTTAGATGAAGAAAAAACAATATAAGTAGTTTGTATCTAATTACCATTTCCCACAAAGAGCCTTCTAATGAATACCAAGAAGATGATGAATAAAGCCATCCCAGCTAACAGTCCAATTATTATAGCAAATGTTTTCTCGCCTTCATAGTTGGACGAATCTGCAAAGAAAGAAGGAAAGACCCGTGAAAACTATCCATATGCATATATATGATGAATGAACATATACATGCTGAATAGTATTAAAGAAGAAAAGGTCCAAATCTTGTTTTATATAACGTTCAATTCTATCGTATCACATATACGGTAACTTCAATTCCTAAGGTGGGCGTGACACAATTTCACAAGGCGGAACTTAACTAGCCTAGAAGGACTTAAAGGATTTGAACCACCCATTGTTTTTCATAAAGTCGACGAGTTGAAGCTAATTTATATATGGTACATATTGGTCCAGGATTATAAGAACTCATAAATGGTCCAAAAAATAAATTGATGAAATGACAAAAAAAGAACATTATTTCTTCTTGTATTTTCTTTCCTAGCCTACCATGTACCAAAGTTCTAAGCATGCATAATAATCATAACATAAAAATAAGCACTTTTTGGCTCAAGAGTTGCTTAAATGTACCATGGTTGGATCTTGCATAAACATGAGCTCCACTGGTTGAGTACCTAGCATAGCACTTGGCCAAAAACATGTCCCCAAAAACCGCGCCACCGCACTCACCTTTCAGCCGCCTAATCGCCTCCGTCAAACAATCCTGGCACTGGTCCATACTCAAATCCCCCACACATTGCGCCACCCCCTGAACATCCTCGGCCCCACCCACCCTGTAGGTCCCACCTCCTTCATTCAAGCCTGCTAGCACCGCATCACGGCGGCTCATTTCATCATCATTAAAACCATCGGACGGTCCACATTTCTTCATCACAGCAGTCTTGTCCTCCACCCCTATGAACGTAGCATTGTCATATTTCACAAAGCACCCTTCCAACTGTATGGATCCACCGCATGTTTGCGAGCACAATGGGCCGAGTCGAGTCACTGCTTGAGCCACGCAGGTGGCGCAATCAGGCATGGCTAAGTCACCTCGACATTGGTACAGGCCGTATACTATGTCCTGTGGGCTTGACCCCATGACAGTGTACTTGTTGTAGGAGGAGTAAGTGGCTGAGTTCACTAGGGAAGTGAGGAGAGAGTTGAGGTTCGAGTCATATGGTGAGTCTGGTGAGTACTTTATCTGTGAGCAGCCACCATAGACGAAAGAGTTCAAGGAGCTGGTATGAGCAAGCATGAAGAAACTAGAGAAAAAATAAAGGAACGTTAGGCTTTGAAGAAGATGATGAGCTGTTTTTGCCATTTTTAGAGTGAGAGATATGTTATCGGAGGTGCAAATCAACCGCGATCGACAGTTGTGTACGTCGATCTGAGAAGTTTTATATGCCCTTCGTGTCTTCTTTGAGTGCTAAAAGAATGGCCTCATCAACGAGTATTTAAACAAAAAATAGCCCTTTTAAATAAAGTCATTTAACAATAAATTTAGACCTGCAAACTTTTTCCTGGAAAAGAAATTTTATGTATACGGTACCTTAAGGACGAATTCAGGGGTCAAGTTCAGTTAGAACGGATCGTGAGCGTTAAAAATTTACTATTGATGGCCAATGTCCGTGATAGCGAGATTGTTTACTAATATTTAATTAAATAATATTCGAAAAATCATATGGATTAGAACTAGAAGAACTAGATATATTACTAGAATTAGAACTAGATACAAACTTTCATTTTGGATGAAAAAATCGTTCCATAATATATAAAATGTTCTAATTTATTTTTCAATTAAGTAGACAATATATATTAACAAAATGCCAATATTCAGTTTACAATTAAAGTTAATTAAACAAGCATTATTATATTAACACAATTATAATTATTTATATGCTTGTATCAATTTTATGTACTTGTATGATTCCACTTTTTCGCAATCGATTTTTGGTGAATAAAAAGTGGAACATTTCATTAATTAAATAAATTTTGTTGAAAGAGTTCTTATGACACTAAGGCTAATTTTCCTACAAATTCATCCACCATTAATTAACCAAACTCTCAAATCAATTGATTAAAGGAAAAAAAAGAAAAAAAAAAGAAAATCAAAAAGAGGGAAAAAGCACCGGTTAAAATGTTTCTACTTGCATTAAATTAGTAAAATTGAACATATATTAATTTGTTATATTATGTGCTAAAAATCAATAAATCTCATGATAGTAAAGTGATCAATATATTTTAAGGAATGTGCAAGTTCAAATCAATTTCCTTGCATTTGTTTTGTTAAAAATTGTTGAAATACAAAAATTATAAAAAATATTATTTTTGAAGAGTTTCAAACACTGGACCTCCAATTCAATTGTATAAAGGCTAACCAACTAAACTAATAGAGATATTTGTTGTTAACATGAATTATTAAATATATAATCTAAAAATTATATCTATTATCAGAAAAAATTTCCCCGACGAATCTAGCTAGGGTGGTCAGTAAAAATTGTTGAAAAACAAAAATTATAAAAAAATATTGCTTTTGAAGAGTTTTGAACACAAAACCTCCAATTCAATAGTAGAAGGGCTAACTAGCTAAGCTACAAAAGATGTTTATTGTTAATATGAATTATCAAATATATAATCTAAAAATTCTATCTATTATCAACAAAAAAAATTTCTTCATGACGAATATAGCTTGCCACCACCTACCTTTTCCTTAGCCCTTATTATTTCAATTTTTATTAAAGTGGTCATTTGTGTATATAAGAAATTATGGGTTAAGGTGTGTTTTTTAAGCAATCTAACAAGGACCCGTTGTTTGTTTCGGATTGATACAAGTTAATTGGAAGAGAAGATTTGGAAAATGGAAGGAATATGAAGCATGTGTAAAAATGTAAAGAATGTTCAAAAATGCGTATAAGTTTCTACTCGGTTGTCAGATTCTCGTCCATGAGTACAATTCGAAAACGTCTTTTAATTCTACACAAGTTTGTCGAAATAATATGTCAAACTTTTGGGGGGAGGGGTTCAAAATCAGTTGTTTAGGGGTCCATATTTGAGTTTTTATATTTTTAATTGATTTAAGGGTATTTTGGATATTTGTAATATTTTAATTTTATTCAGATTTGTTTTGTGGTTTTCTAGTCTATTTGAATGTGTTTAGAATTAGAGTTTTGTTTTGATAAGAGTATATTTTATGTCTATAAAAGGCTCATTCATTGTACAATAAAGACATTAATTTTTTAGAATTAATCATAATGTGAAAATTTTCACTTTCTATCTTATTCTTAATTGAACAGAACTTATCAAATATTTTCAATATTTGTGGCGTTCAAATTATCCGAACTTATCCAAGATTCATATGAAAGCCCAAGAACAACTAACCACTCAAAAAGTGTTTTGATTGAAAAACTTTAGTTGAGATAAATGATTTTTCAACTTTTGATCACTCAAAAAGTTTTTCAATAAATGAATGATTTGATCTTTAAAAGAGTGAAAAATAAGGTTGAGAGAATCAATAAAATACTTTACTTAATGCTCATGAACAGTTTAGTTGAATAGTGAAGAGAAAGTGATATTTATAGCTCTTAAAGATCTTCCTAACGTTCAAGACGCCCCACCAGACAAGGGTACTGGAGCGTTTGGTACGTATCGGACAAGGCTATTAGCCGTTTGTGAGACAGGTGTCAGAACGTTAAAAATTTTGACCGTTGGGCAAAGACCTGTACCGGATCGTCCGGCACGCCACCAGACCGTCCGGTAGCTCAAAAAAATAGATTTTGCCTTGAATGATTTTATTTTGAGCTCCCGAGATTTCTTTGCTAAATATTAAAATGTTATACCATTACATATAAATTCAAGAGTTCTAATATAGTTTTCTTCAATATGCTCGATCATCAAAGTTTATGACTTCGATCTTGATTCCTCTTGACATTGACATTCGTTTTGTTCTTCATGAGTGCATTTATCTTGTCCTATACATGAATCTTCATTTTGATGCGATGGTCAATTTGATTTCAACTATCATGATTCAAAAGTAGGTTTGTTAAAACCAAAATTAAATCTTGCTTGTTATAATCAAAACATAGACGGAAGTCAACCATGTCAACATCATACTCTTTATGGCATTCAACAAATTCATATCAAGGTTTATAGTTTTTGTGATCACGGGATCAAGATTTTGTTTGCGATTATCTTAGTTCTTTGATTCTATAGATTATTGGGTCAAGCTTCAAATAAGGATTTTAGCTTTCTTGGGGTTGTGATTCAATCTTTTATGGATTTCAGAGCTACTATTGTTACGTGAGTTTGAACCACTTTCAAACTTTTTAAAGTGTTAGAATACATATATAACTATATTAGATTATATTTTTTTTGCCACCTAATCCTTTAAATAGCACGTTAGAAATCACTGATGTTGCAACATTATTTCAGCCATTGTTTGGTTCAGCTACAATGTTAGATTAAAATTTAAGTCCAAGTTAACAATTAATTTTATTATATATTTCATAGGATAAACAATTTTCCAACTCTACATTCCATCAACTTTAATTAGAATAACTTTTACTAAACCAAACAAGGGTTTAATGTCTTCATAAGCCAAAAGTCTCATCCTAAGTTTGTTTTATGTTTATTTTCCCTATTAATAATAAAGCATCTTGGAGTTAAAAAGAAAAATTTACAAAAGCGCCTAAAAGTAACATTTGCTTAATTTTTGTTCAAGGGTTTAACATGTGTATAAATTTACAAAATGGATAACGATGAGATTTGATCTCAAGAATTTTCTTCGTTCTTCTTGTTAGCTTGATGCCCATTATTCGAGTAACGTTCAGTAAAATCACATTATGAATTGACGTTCGTTTATTTGCGTGTTATAATTTGAAGTGATTATCTAAGGTTCGATGATCATATAGGATGTCACAAATTGTATACTCGATGGATCAGGTATAATAAGACACAATTCGTGATGTAATCAAAATTATGTCGTTCATAATCGGTTTATAAAGTTTGGCGCTTTATGTTGATAAGATTGTATTATTCTTATTAAGATTTGTCTAGATCTTGAAATAGGAACAATAATGTGTTTCGATACACATTGAACGGGATCGTGTAGATAATTCATTTGTGACCGTTCGAAATGAGACTCTACTTGATTATCAAAAGGTCACATAAATCCTAAGTGAGTAATGTAATTGCTAGTTCACGTTTTTTGCGGTACCAATGAGTGAAGTCTTAAATAGAAGATTGATCTCGGTGCTTTGGGAATCGGGCCGAAATAATTAGAGATCATATACTTACAATAGTGGAATCCATTAATCATTGAGATGAGACGATCGTCACTCTAAGGTATTTTCCTAGGCAAATTGAATATGAGCTTAGTAGGTCGACGATGAGATCGTTAGACTTTACATTGTGATTTGATCACAATGAATTTGCCATATGAAAATGGGACTTACAGGGTAATACATGTTGAAAGGCAAAAATGTCATTTTGCCAGTTTCAACATATTGGCAGTTAAATGGGGGTTAACTTGTTAAAAGATAATTAGAGGATATTGTTATTGGATCATAATTTGCTTCTATAATTATCACTCGAATCGAGAGTGCAATCTCTATTTTTTGGTAGAATAAGCCGGGAGAGATTAATAGATGTATTTCAATTGGTCAAGAGTTGACCCAATTGGAAACATTTATTGGAGCTTGGGTCATATGAGTCCGGTTGGGTCCCTCTCTTGACTCCAATAAAAGGTATGTGACTTAATTGGTCTACTACAATAAAATTCAAGGAAATTTGTGCAATTTTCAAACCCCAATAGTGCACTATAAATATGCACTTTATTGGCATATTTTATAAGAGAATTAGGATTAGCCACTTTTCTCTTTCTTGAAAAGGAAATACACTTAGTGGAGAAAAATGGAGAAGATCTAAGGGAGGAAGCAATTGGCTAGGCCATTAAAAGCTCCTTCAAAAGGTTATCATCTCCCTTTTCTATGTGTGAGGATTTTTATAATACAATGATCTCAAGGTTACTAAAATCCTTATTTACATTGTTTTAATCTTCAAAGGAAAATTAACTTCCTATTGTGATGTTTAAAATCCATCAAGCAACAAATGATATCAGAGTCAAGGTTATTGTAAGCCTTGAGTATGATTAATTTTTTTTTTAAATCCTAGTGTAATATGCATTTTAGTTGGGTGGTGTTAGATTATTTGATTTTGACATGTTTATGCTTTAAATATATTTAAAGTTATTGTTGATACATTCATAATCACTTTTGGCCCTAGAATTTCTTTTTACTTCCTATTGTAATTCATTTGTTATAGTTATTCTCTAGAAATATTGTAAGCAATAAGGCACTAAGATTTTTGTATTTTTTCTTCATTTTCACACTTGTATTTTGAGGAAGAAATGTAATATTTGTTGCTGTATTTTCAATGAAGAGGAAGGAAGGACAAAATGCAAGAAAAACTCAAGAAACACCTAGCTGAGTGGTAGCGACAGCGGTGGCCGCCATGATCGGAGCAATGGCAGCTGCCACAACCAGACACTGGCCACGGCACGGTAGCCATGGCTGCTGCTGTGTTGCAGCAAGTTGTTGCGTGCAACAGCAGCTTGCTGCTGCTGCTGCTGCACAAAGGCAGTAGCAGGCTGTTGAGACACGCAGCAGCTAATGGGGCCGCCTTGTCGACGGCAGTGCCAGCGATCCCTTTTCGGGTCGTCGGAGATTGCGCCGCCGCCAGAGTTGTGTGTGCTTTGGTGTTGTGTGTGTTTTCTTACCAGGGTTTGAAAATTATGGAAATTTGGAATTTTTGGGCCTCTCTTTGATACTTGGACCAATGTTGTTGGATAATGGCCTTGTTGGTTTTAAGATTTTGACCTAAAAATTAAATTATTTTCATGTTACATGAGGTGGACTACAAAGAAGATTGAAGAATTGGGTTTAGATGTGGTCCAATGTAATTCTTTTTATCGATGTTGTAATTTAGATTCTTAGGATGGGCCATTAGTGATTATTATTCATTTAATTATCACTTTTACCATTTTATGGATGGATGAATGTTTAATTATTATCGCATATTATGTAAATTAAATGAAACACCACCCGGTGCACTAAAATCATATGCATTTACATTTAAATATTTTTTTATCACTCTAAATTAATTAGAGGTAGTTTAAAAATATTTTATATAATTAGTGTCATTATAATTGTTTATATTTGGCAGACTAATTAAGTGAAAATCCAACGGTGCAAAGTAATAAGTGGGAGAGGGTTTATATGCATGTATAAACCTACGGCCTCCTCTGTCATCCAATTTGTTATTAAAATACGTATGTTTAGTATCGAATTATATCGATCTACATATAGGAAAACTATATTATTTTAGATTAACTAAAATTGGATCTAGTAATAGAATTTCTTTAAAAATGAAATAATGGGATGATCATTCTATAAACGACATCTTATATATTTCAAATATTTTTTAAAATTATTGACGGAGGTTATTACATTTATATATGAATATTTTTTTGGGAGACTTCCTATAGAAGATTTCAACAAAATTATTCATAAGCCAAATAATAATCAATCCTCATTTTCTTGTGGCATGAAATGCCTAGCTCAATAAAATGAATGGGCGGTCCCAACCATACCAACAACTACATTGATCTCCTATAGAGGGCGTGTTAAAGGTTGTAAGGGTTTAAGGTTATTTATTACAAATATAGTTTTGGGTCTATATTTGCATATTCATATACATGCATCATACAAAGATTATTGCTCACTTTATTAATACGCGAATCGTTAATTTTACAGAAAAATGTCGCTTAATCCATTATCAGTAAAACTTAACAAAAATCAACTTGTGGGAGAAAACTACGTTGACTGGAAAAGGAATCTTAATATTGTTCTTACCGCTGAAAAACACAAATTTGTGTTGGATGAAGTTTGTCCCGAAACCCCTAAAGATGACTCCACGGAATCTCAAAAGGCTACAATGAAAAGTAGCATCATTCTGATGAGATGACCCGTTGTTACATTTTGGCATTCATGTCAAATGTATTACAACAGAAGCATTAGAATATGGAAACTGCTTTTGATGTAATGGAAAGTCTTAAAGAGATGTTTGGACATCAAAACCGACAAGCTAGACAAGCCTCCATTAGGGCAACCATGAACACACACATGAAATCGGGCGCATCTGTAGGGGACCATATGTTAACGATGATTAGTCACTTCAATGTCGCGGAGGTTTTAGGAGCTGACATTGATTTCGAGACGCAAATTGACATGGTCCTTGAGACTCTTCCTAAGATATTCTCACAATTTATAGTTGATTATAATCTACACAAGATGGACATGTCTTTGACGGAATTAATGAAAGAGCTCCAAAATGCTAAATCTGTTCTAAAGGCCAAAAGTGGAAGTGCTTTGATTGTTACAGTCAGACCCTCTCATCCTAAGCCTTTTGGTGGAAAAGAAGGAAAGAAGAGGAAGATGTCAAACAAAAAGCCATATAGAAAGTCAAAGGGAAAGAAAACTACTGCCGATGGAAAACCAAAGGGAAAGTGTTTTATTTGTGGACAAAAAGGTCACTGGAAGAGGAATTGCCCGAATTACCTAGCTAAGGGAAAGTATGGTAAAGGCAATAATGTCTTATTCATTAAGTCATGCTTAGTGGTTGACTCTACTAATAGCTAGATTGTAGATTCTGGAGTCACTAATCACGTTTGCAATTCTTTGCAGGGGTTTCAGGAAACCAAACATCTTAGTGAATGGGAGTACACTCTTAGGGTTGTCATAGGAGCAGTGGTATCTGCTAAAGCTATTGGCACTTTTACTTTATGTTTTGAGAATTATAGGCATTTGATATTAGATGACTGTTATTATGTTCCCGAACTTATATGGAACTTGGTTTACGTTGCAATTTTATATCATGTTGGTTATTCGGTACGTTTACCCGTTCTACAGTGGTTATTAAGTTGAATAATTATGTTATATGTTCGGGTCATATGGTTAATAGTCCTTATGTCTTAAGTCCTTTGATTGGCTCTGTACATAACACTACTACTGCTAAGAAAAGAAAGAGGTTGTCTCGTATTAATGAAACTCTCTTATGGCATCTTAAATTGGGTCATATTAATCTAAATAGGATTCAAAGATTGGTAAAGGATGGTCCTTTAAATGAGTTAGAGATGGAATCTATACCAACTTGTGAATCTCATATAGAAGGAAAGATGACCAAGAGGCCCTTTAAGGCTAAGGGACCTAAAGAGGTTTTGGAATTAGTACATTTCGATGTTTATGGACCTATTAGTACTCGGGGTAGAGGAGGATACGAGTACTTCATCACCTTCACAGATGATTACTCTAGATTTGGATACATATACCTTATGTCTCACAAATTCGAAGCTTTGTAGAAATTCAAGGAGTTTCGAACGGAAGTTGAGAAACAATTAGGTAAGAGTATCAAGGCCCTTCAATCCGATCGAGGTGGTGAGTATCTATCCCAAGAGTTTAAGGTCTATTTATCGGATAATCAGATATTTTCCCAATTGAGTACACCAAGAACTCTCCAACAGAATGGTGTCTCGAAAAGAAGAAATCGAAGTCTTTTAGATATGGTAAGATCAATGATGAGTTATTCCTCATTGCCTATATCCTTTTGGGGATATGCACTACAAAAAGTCATTTATATCTTGAATTTGGTACCATCTAAGTCAGTTCTCAAGACACTTCTTGAATTGTGGAATGGGCGCAAGCCCAATTTACACCCCATTCGAATATGGGGATGTCCTACACATGTGCTAAAGGGAAAGATGGAATCAAGATCAGATGTTTGTTTCTTTGTAGGATATTCAAAAGGAACAAGAGGTTACTACTTCTATAATCCTCTTGATAAGAAGGTATTTGTTAGCACAAATGTAACCTTCTTAGAGGATAAGTATATAGAAGAACACAGGCCTACTACTAAGATTCTATTGGAAGAGATGTTAGAACATGATTCAAACAACTCAATTCCAGATTTTCGCATAGAATCTAATAGTGATGACTTGAAACTCCTAGTGAACTAATGGTTGCTGATGAAGCAAGTGAGCAAGTGATGCCCACAGGGCCTCATAGGCAAATAGAACCAGAGGTAGTAGAGAACGAGGCACCCATTGTTGTATCTCCAATGTCCCTTCAAATGGGGATAATGATGATCTTGTTCCTAACCAAGGACAGGATCAAGCAGTGGGAAGAGAGGAAGGACCTTTGGTCAGACTGGACAATTAGGCACGTTCAACCATTACTCGTAGTGGGAGGGTGGTGAGACTACCTTCTAGGTATTTGCTCTATGGAGAATCCTATCAGGTAATCTCTACCGAGGAAGAAGAAGATCCCACTTCGTTTAAGGAAGCAATGGAGGATGTAGACTTTGAATCATGGAAATTAGCCATAAACTCAGAAATGGAATCTATGTATTCCAACAGGATTTGGGATCTTGTAGATACACCTAATGGGGTAAAGCCTATAGAATGCAAGTGGGTCTATAAAAGGAAAAGAGGTATAGATGGAAACGTTGAAACCTTCAAAGCAAGGCTAGCAGCCAAGGGTTTTACCCAAAGAGAAGGCATCGACTATGAAGAAACCTTCTCATCGATTGTCATGCTTAAATCTATTCGAGTCCTTTTATCCATTGCCGCTCATTATGATTATGAGATTTGGTAAATGGATGTCAAGACATCATTTTTAAATGGACGTCTTGAGGAGACCATTTATATGATGCAACTTGAAGGGTTTGTGAAAGAAGGCCATGAAAGAAAAGTTTGCAAGTTGCAGAGGTCCATTTATAAACTCAAACAAGCATCCAGATCTTGGAATGTAAGATTTAATCAAACCATCAAGACCTATGATTTTGAGCAAAATTTGGATGAACCTTGTGTATACAAGAGAATACAAGGAAAGAAAATAGTTTTTCTAATTCTTTGTGTAGATGACATTCTACTCATTGACAATGATGTAGGGACATTGTCATTTGTAAAAAAATGGTTGTCACAGCAGTTTGATATGAAGGACTTGGGAGAAGCTAGTTATGTTTTGAGAATCCGTATCTAGCAAGAAAGAAAAAATAGAAGGATTGCATTATCCCAAACTTCATATATTGACAAAATATTGTCCAGATTTGCAATGCAGAATTTCAAAAAGGGACAACTTCCTTTTAGACATAAAATTCATCTATCTAAAGAGCACTGTCCCAAGAATGCAACGGAGATAGATTATATGAGAAATGTTCCTTATGCTTCGACTGTGGGAAGTCTCATGTATGCTATGCTTTGCACTAGACCGGATATTTGTTATGCTGTGGGTATTATTAGTCATTATCAATCTAATCCAGGACCAGAACATTGGTTAGCGGTGAAGCATATATTCAAGTATCTTCTGAAAACGAGAGATTATATGCTTGTCTATTCAGGACATGATCTAAATCCTATTGGATATATTGATTCCAATTTTCAATTTGATCGTGACTCTAGGAAGTCTACACCGGGATCAATATTTACACTGGGAGGTGGAGTTGTGGTATGGAGAAGTATCAAGCAATCTTGTATTACTGATTCCACCATGGAGGCAGAATATGTAGCGGCTTGTGAAGCTGCTAAAGAAGCTGTATGGTTCAAGAAGTTTATTTTTAACCTTGATATAGTACCTTTGACAATGGGGCCCATAATACTTTATTGCGATAATAGTGGGGCGGATGCCAATGCTAATGAATCCAGGAGTCATCAGCGTAGCAAGCACATCGAGAGAAAATATCACCTTGTTAGAGATATTGTTCATCGAGGAGACGTGACGGTTAGTAAGTGCATCAGTAGATAATCTTGCAAATCCGTTCACTAAGACCTTGCAAGCTAAGGCTTTTGATGGACATCTTAAGGGGATGAGTATTCTTAATATGTCACATATACTCTAAGAAGGGCAAGTGGGAGATTATTAGCTTGATGCCCATTCTTCGAGTAGTGCTCTATAAAATCACATTATGAATTGCGTGTTATATTTTGAAGTGATTATCTAAGGTTCCATGATCATATAGGATGTCACAAATTGTATACTCGATAGATCAGGTATAGTAATACACAATCCTGATGTGATCAAAATTATGTCGTTCACAGTTGGTTCATAAAGTTAGACGCTTTATGTTGATAAGATTATATTGTTCTTATTAAAATTTGTCTAGATGTTGAAATAGGAACAATAATGTGTTTCGATGCACATTGAACGGGACCACGTAGATTACTCATTTGTGACCGTTCGAAATGAGACCCTACTTGATTATCAAACAGGTCACCTAAATCCTAAGTGAGTAATGTACCTTTGATTGCTAGTTCAAGTTCTTTGAGGTATCAATGAGTGAAGTCTTAAATAGAAGATTGATATCGGTGCTTTGGGAATCGTGCAGAAACAATTAGAGATCATATACTTACAATAGTAGAATCCATTAATCATTGAGATGAGACGATCGTTACTCTAAGGTATTTTCCTAGGCAAATTGAATCTGAGCTCAGTAGGTCGACGATGAGATCGTTGTACTTTACATTGTGATTTCACAATGAACTTGTCGTATAAAAATGGGACTTAGAGGGTAATACATGTTGAAGGGCAAAATGGTCATTTTGCCAGTTTCAACATATTGGCGATTGAATGGGGGTTAACTTGTGGAACGATAATCAAAGGATATTGTTATGAGATCATAATTTGCTTCTATAACTATCACTCGACTCAAGAGTACAATCTCGATTTTTTAGTAGAATAAGCCGATATTAATAAATGTATTTCAATTGGTCAATAGTTGACCCAATTGGAAACATTTATTGGAGCTTGGGTCATGTGAATTTAGGGGTGTCAAAAAGGCTCGGTGGTTCAGGCGGCTCATGACTCGGCTCGGGAAAAGCCCGAGCTCGCCCGGCTCGTAGCTGGTAGTGACCGAGCCTAGGCTCGGGTCGAGCCTCAAAATAAGAGGTCGGCCCGAGCCCGAGCAAGCCCGTGTGGCTCGCCGAGCCACACGGGCTGGCTCATGTCACGGGCCATTTTTGGCCCGTGACAATAATGCTCGGCCCGAGCAAATTAAAGGACAAAAAAAATTTTAAAAAAATTTGACCTGCTGCAAAAAATTTGACCTGCTGCCTAGGCAGCTATAAAGCTGTCTTTTTAGACAGCTTTATAGCTGCATTTTTTACGTAGCGTTACATTGTTACCTTTAATCGTATAGATTTTGAAATTCAAATTTGAAAAATAACGTGGGTTTTTTATCTATAAATACGGGATGATTTTTGAAGTTTTAAATCACTTTGCTATCGATTTTAATTCGCATTATTTCTATATTATAGATTCAGATTCAATTATTCAAGTTTCAATTTCTTCTTTTTCACTTCTCATATAACAATTAATATATTCAATTTCTTTCACTCTACAGTCTAATATTCTGTATTTTTTATTATACTAGTTATTATGGATTTCACAAGTGATGAAGTTAATCCGTTTGGCGATAGCTCGAGTACTCTATCTAATTACGATGCATGTGAAAATGTTCCAATTAATTTGGAGGATATTGAATAGGAAGAAGTTCAAGTACTCGAGATAAAAAGGTCAAAAAAAGAATCATCGGACTGCTGGCAACATATGACACGAAAAAAAATTGATGTTCAAAATGGAGTAGATATTTGGAAAGCATGTTGCAATTACTGTGGCAAAGAACTTAGTTGGAAGCCTGGCTCGAGCACAACGCATTTGAATAGACACGTATTAAGGAGTTGCAAAGCAAAACCAGCCGATCTCGACTCGAAACAGACCGAACTAGTGTTTGGCGGTTCTAATTCTACTCTTTCCACCTTTGTATATTCACATGAAAGATTTCGTGAAGGAATGGCTGCATACATGGCTGCAGCAGAGATGCCGCTTACGATGATAGACTCAATACACTTTACCCGACTCGTGCAGAAATATCTCCAACCCAGGTATTCTTCTTATTCTAGAAATACTCTTCGTTCGGATAGCATAAAATTATATAATAGAAGAAAACAAATTACTATTGAAGGTCTAAAAAGTTTTAATAGTGTTATATCGTTTACTTCTGATGTATGGACTGGTTGTAATAGAAAAGGTTATATTGCTGCTACGGCTCATTATATTGATCACCTGTGGCTTTTACATAAAAGAATTATTGCATTCAGATATGTAGAATTTTCTCATAATGCCACTAACATATACATGGCTTTAAAAGATATCATACAGGAATATGGTATACAAGATATGGTTTGAAGTTTTACTTTTGATAATGCTGCAGTGAACAAAGTTATTATTGAAAGATTTATTGCTGATCTTAACCCCGTATTTGGAAATTTATTTTTTCATCAACGTTGTGTATGTCATATTATTAATTTGATTGTAAAAGCTGGATTTGAACATATAAGTTCACCTTTAGATAAAATTAGACAAGCAATAAATTTTATTATTGTATCACCAGTAAGAAAATAAGCATTTAATAGTTTGTGTGCAGAGTATGGATTACAGGAGAAATCATTTGCTAATGATGTAACACATAGGTGGAACTCTACATATCTTATGTTACATTCGTGTGAAAATTACGATAAAGTAATTTCACTATATTATAATAGTAGGCATACACTCGGACCCGAACATAATTTGAAAGATTGGGAATTGACTATTGCATTTTACGTGAAAAAATTCTTACAACCTTTTTTCGATGCTACAAAGGAATGTAGCGGTGTTTATTACCCTACATCTTCTCTTGTTTTATAACATTTTTTCTACATTTCACAAGCATTTCATAAATATAGGAATTTGCCACTTTTTGCTAATGTAGTCCGCTCTATGGAGTTAAAATTTTGTAAATATTGGGAAGAGTTGCCTTCTTTATTTCTTTTAGCTTCAGTAATGGACCTTCGACTTAATTTAACTGGCACAAAAACTATTGTCAAGGGAATATCAAATTTTTTGAATATAGAATTATCACACGTGAATATAGAATCTTTTTTATGTGAAATGTATAATTATTATGCTGAAAAGGAAGGTCAACGTAGTTCTACTTCCCAAAGTTCTTTTTCAAGAAATATTTCAACAAATTTCGAAAATTTATGGAATTATTTAAATAGCAATACAAGTGTTCATTCATTTAGTTCTAGTTCTAGCTTATCAACATCTAGAGCGATTAATATTGGTGGTACAAATCTTGAAATTCTTTCTGAGTTAGCTAGGTATATGTGCGTGGATGTTCGTAGTGTGTTGCAACCGAACAAATTACAAGAATTTAGTTTTTTAAATTGGTGGAGATGTAACGAAAGGCAATATCTAATTGTATCAAAAATTACACGTAATCTACTAACACCTCCGGTGTCTATGGTAGCATCGGAGGCTGCATTCAGTTTAGGTAGTCGAATTTTATCAGATGAACGATCAAGACTAAAAGAAGATATATTGGAGGCTTTGATATGCTTGAAGGATTGGGAATGTGTAGAATTACGTGCTCAAGAACATGTTGATAGTATAATGGCCGAAGAGTTGCGTCATATCCAAACATAGGATGTTGTAAGTTTTTAAATTAATTATTTTTCTTTCAGAAATGTATTTTTTAAATTTATTTTATTCAAGAAAATTGTACACGAAATATTTTATTCGTGTATAATTTTAACTCCGCCTACGTTGATTGTAGTCGGTCCCAAGAGGCCCGGAAAAAGAAGGAGGGTTGTAATTTGTAACTTTTATTTATTTTGTTATTCGTATAAATTACATAATTTTGAAAGTTGTACTTTTATTTAATTTGTCATTTGTATAAATAATAAATGATGCAATTTTTAAATTCTTTCAAAAAAATGTCATTAAACAATTTCTTTGCTTTTTACATTAAACAAATTGCACCACAAAAATTGGCATGTGAAAAAAATGTCATTAAAAATTACAAAAAAAAATTAAAAAAATCGAGCTGGCCCGAGCTTTGCCTTATTTTTTTGGCCGAGCTTTGGCTCGGCTCGGCTCGGACAAAAAAAAAGCCCGCTACGATTTACTCGAGCCGAGCCCAAGCCGAAAATTTCGACTCACGAGCAGGCTCGATTCAGCTCGTTTACATCCCTATGTGAATCCGGTTAGGACCCTCTCTTGACTCCAATAAAATGTGTGTGACTTTATGGGTCTACTACAATAAAGTTCTAGAAAATTTGTGCAATTTTCGAAGCCTAATAAGGCATTATAAATATGCACTTTATTGGCATATTTTATAAGAGAATTAGGGTTGGTTACTAATCACTTTCTTGAAAAGGAAATACATCTAATAGAGAATAAGGGAGAAGATCTAAGGGAGGAAGCAATTGGATAGGCCATTAAAAGCTCCTTCAAAAGGTTATCATCTTTCCTTTCTATATGTGAGGATTTTTATAATCCAATGATCTCAAAGTTACTAAAATCCTTATTTATATGGTTTTAACCTTCAAAGGAAAATTAATTTCCTATTGTGACGATTAAAATCCATTAACCAACACTCCTACCACATTGAGTTACTTGGGAAGGTCTTTCGCTAAGCATAAGCCCAATTCCAGGCATTATCTGATCCTTAATAGACTAAATAAAGAGTTTAGCCTCAAAAGGATAGAGGTGGAGTCTTCCATCTTGCTTGCTTCTCACCTATGTATATAAAATTAGTTTTGAACAAGTACCACTTTTTTAGGATCAAAAGTAAAAGATATGCATGGGAATGTAAAGCAATCATGCATGGAATCATGCTACATAAATTTGTAATCTGTACGTGTTATTTGCATCGTTGAACTTCTGTAAATTTGCAATATCCAGGCTGTAGTGGAGAGCTCATGGAAGAAAGTGCTTTGAGCCTTTTCAATCTTTTAGTAGCGTGAGTGAGTTTCTCTTTTTCGGAGCTAACAACTTTGTTGAAACAGGACAAACCCCAACAACAATTATTGGAGCCCACAAGCAACGAATTACTTGTCAGTAGGGATTCAAAATGAAGAAGCTACCCATTTCACCTGTTAGAACTTGTTCTCCTTGAAACTCATACGTGGTAGGACGACCTTTATGTCGTGTAAATAAATTTAGACCCTCCTAAACTTTAGAAGATTTTTTCAAATATTTGAATAACATAATAGTCGGTTGGTTGAATGTAACTTGCACTTTATTATTAAATTGAACGAGCAATTAAGCGTCTTCGACCACTTTATGATAATATAAATTGAGTGAGTGCTTGATTGGTGAAGTTTAGGGTGACAAACATTTATTGTGATTGAAAGTTAATAGAGTTCACGACCGATAAACGAGGTTTAACACCCTGTTTTGTCTAGGTCATGATGTGCACTATCTTACAATTTTGGGTGAGCAATATGTCTTGATTGCAAAATTGTGCTTTTTGAGTAGTGACACTAATGGGCTTGGACTTCAATGAGCTAGAAAAAGTATTAAAATTAAATTCTACAACACGATAATGCAAAAAAATAAAATTTCACTTGACTGCCATATAAACTACCATAATCCTAAACTTCATACCTGACAATTTCTGTAAGCTTTTGGTTTCTTTGATCGATTCCGCTACACAAACAGGAGCAAAAAACAAGGGTTATCTCCAGGCTGATGTGTAGTTTTTTCCAAAGTCCATTTCCCTCCAGCTTTAATCATTTTTAATTAATTATTCGATGACGTGCCACCAAATTTTAAATCCTTGTCAAGAGCCTGTCAATGACCCTGTCCAACTAGCTTTATTGTTCTTTGATATATCAGTAAGTCAGACCGATTGACGTGGTTAAATACATTTGTTTGTAATTGAAAACACGATAGCAAGAACAGAAGTGGACAGTTCAATAGAGACTAGACGATATTCAATTATTGAAGCTTGAATTATACAAGTCCTAAGGGAGCAACGTACAAGTCACGATATGGTGACTTTTTTCCCTTGTCCTTTTGTCTCATTTCCTACCTCTAGTTCTTGGATTTTTGAATTATACAAGTTTGAGTTATTGAAACTTGAATTATATTTAAGTATTGAAAATCCAAATTTTTTCACGCGTGCACTTGTAACTAGAACGAAGCTTCATCATAATATAACTACTCGAAGTCAGTTGAATTTGTACTTGTACGTTGGAGTCATACTTTACGTTCCTGTCCAGAATTTTCTATATATTATCTCAACAATGTTATAAAAATAATAAAAATAGAAGAGCAATTTCACATTATCCAAGTAGAAACAAGCACTACAATTTGTCAAGTAATACAAGGATGGAATAAGATTGAACAAAGAATGTCACCTTCAAAATTGTCGGATTTAAACCATCGCCAGTCCTCGCTTTTGGTCACTAAAGGATAAGATGCTCTTCACGAAGGGCTAACAATTCTGTGCTCTTGAAACGTTAATCTCATCATGCATTTATGTGGTTATATATGTCCTATAGAGTGAAACAAAAACGCCCGTGTACAACTAAAACAAGACGAGTAACTCAAGATTTCGACTACACATAATTTTAAAATTTTAAATTTACAGAAGAAGTCAAACATAGTATCGGAACAACCAAAATGCATAAAGAAAGGCACTACAAAAACAGGGCCTAATGATAGCCCTGTTGACAAGGGCTAAGGTGACGGTGCCTCAGCCCCTGATCTGAATTGATGCTCAATTTAGATCGGGGGCTAAGGTGGCGATAGGGCTTCTCATCAGGCCAGTTTGTTTAGAATTTATTCATTCATAAATTCAGGTCTTTTTAATTCATTTATGGCAATTAAACACGTGTATTAGTTAGGCCTGTTTGATAAAAATTTGAATCTAAAATGCACTGATTGAATGTAGACGTGTCATCTTTTAAAAATATTAACTTTAATATTTTTAAATGAGGTGGGACTTTGATAACTAAACAAATTTCATCCAATGAACAACAATGTGTTGTCCAATTATTGTAAGAGAGGATTTCGGACGTGGCACGGCTTGATTGCAAAGGAAGGCATGTTGCTCTATCAATCAAAACACAGTTAAAACATCCTTTCAAATGTTAGGTCCACCTCCTCATATTTTGTAGATATGCATCTTAAGTGCTAAGAAACATTAATTAACTAGAAAATTTCAAGCAAATCATCCTTATGTGATCAAGTTTTAAGAGCTACATTTAACATATTCATTATCTTTGTATTTAGCACGTGTCTACTCCAGCTTTTTCACCCAAAAAAAAAAAAATAAAAAATCAATTTTCTAACCTTTTTTCCTCAGTCGAAACCCACATGTGAGAGAATTGGTCAAAAAAATCGATTGCAATGGTAATAAAAATCCTTTTTTTGTCCAAAAAATCAGTACCAGAAATACACTTAGTTTCCGAAAGTTGGATTTAAAAGATGTTTTCTCTGATGTTTTTATTATCCTTTTTTATCTGTAGATAATTAGTTAAGTTACTTCGAAATTGACCTTTTATTAAATATGTCTCACAATAACAATATAATATTATTAGATAAACTTCATGTACTTGTAATTAGAGCTTATATATCCATAAGGATATCAAGCAAAATCTTAAGAAAATAATAGAAAAATAGTCTTTGAGTACAACCGGTATATCTCGAACTCTACAATACTTCATTATGCATACCCTTAAAAATATCCAAGTGACTTCAATAGTAAATCTCCTAATATAGATTCGAGCTACACATGAATTGTATTTTATTTAATCACGTGTGCAATGGAGAGTCCACTGCTACCTAAATGCTAAACACCGATATTTGCTACATAATATTACTCTTGGACTATAGTTTAATGAATAATGATTCATCAATACTGTTACTGATCACCACCTAATTAGACAATAGAATATTATCACATTGTCCAGTAAAACCAAATTGTCATTGGATGGTGATCATGTGAAGAATCATATACTACAACCTAGTACATGATTAATCATGTGTCATTTCATTAGATGAAACATGTAGTGTTACATGACATTACATTTGGATCATAATTTATTAAACAATGCTATTCATCAATACTAATGTTGATCACAATTCAACGAGGCAACGGGATACTGCCACGTTATCCAATAAAACCCAATTGTCATTGGATGGTGCTCATGTGAAGAATCATATACTACAACCTAGTACATAATTAATCATGTGTCGTTTCATTAGATGAAACATGTAGTGTTACATAACATTAGATTTGGATCATAATTTATTAAACAATGCTATTCATCAATACTAATGTTGATCACAATTCAACGAGGCAACGGGATACTGCCACGTTATCCAATAAAATCCAACTGTCATTGGATGGTGATCATGTGATGAATAGCATTAATCCAATTTAGTACATGATGAATCATTTGTCATTTTATTGGATGACTCATTAGCTTATTTTCTGTTTGTCAGGGGTTAAAATTTTAATTATAATTTAAAGCAAAGTCAATAATTAATTTTAATCATATATTTCATAAAATTCATAGCTTTTTAACTACATATTTCATTAACTTTTGTCATGATTTAATTTAAATTTCCTCCGGATAGAGCCTAATACATTTTTTCAAATAAGTACATGATCAAGCTAGTGTAATTTCGTTGATGACTCATTAGCTTAAGATATTTTTTTTCTATACAGTACATGATCAATCATGTGTCATTTCATTGGATTACTTATTATTGATATATTTTCCAATTTGCTACCTCATCAATCGGGTGTCATGTCGTTGGATGACTCATTAGCTTACTATATCTTTTCTTGGAAAAAGTCGATTGTACAGGAAAAATATTTTACAGAAATCGACCAGACACTCACCTACCCCCATATGAATTAAAATATTGTAAAAAATAACTCACCCACCCCTGCATGTGTGTATTTTGTACTGATTCCGTACATTTATTTTCTGCATGTGTATCTTGGCAATTTTTATTTTTATTTTTATTTTTATATGTACATTCTAAAAGTCTTCTTCAATCTTCTTGCACAAGTAGAGTCAACAACAGGATTTAAAATCAGAAGACATGTGTTAAAAATTCATCGGACAACTTGGAGGAAAAAAAAAAAAGCCATTTAGATACTCACATTTTCTTTTAACTATAACCAGAGAGTACATACATAGAAAATTTATTTAATAAAAATTATCAATAATAAATTTTTTATGTAAACTTATCAATAACTTTTAGGAGGAATAGTCGCAAAATGTGTTAATAATAAATGAGTAATAATTATAAATAAGTAGTTGATAATGCGATTTAGCCCTTGCTTGGTACCAATTAAAACGAAAATTTGGACCATCGGGCTCAATGTTTAAAGAGATGGATTTGAAGTTCTGGTCACATCAATCGGACCCACATAGCTTGCGTGTGCTATATTTGATCCATATCAACATTGCACAGTGACCATTTTTACCCTCATGAATATGGTTTGAATTTGTTCCCATTTGTCCTATATGAGTTGTGCAATAATGAGTAAATGCTACTACATTTGTCTAAATACTTGTTAGCCGATTTTCAATAAAAATTAAATTATTAAATGCCGGACCAACTGTCCAAATTCTGGTTTTCATCACTCTCAAACAGGGGCTTAGTCTGAATTAAAAATAAAAAATTTGTATTCATTTTTCCTGATATTATGCATCGATCACGTATATCATGACGAATTCTTCAAACTTATAAGCGACTAATAAGTGTATGTGAACATTTTCAAACTAACAAATCTAAATTGCTAACTGGACAAACTAGAAAGAAAGGAGCAAAAGAGATGGGTATGGTAATCGACTAAATTAGTCAAAAGAGATTGCGTTTTTAAGGAGTATTTTTCAACATTTCTTCTATTGATGAAACTACTGAAATGTGTTAAAAAATAATAATAAATAAATAAATAAAGTGAAGTGATTCACTTGTATGGATTGTTTCAAGTAAATTCTATACAAATCTTTATTTCAATATGGGTTTTGATAAACGAACAGGGGCTATGATTTGACGCCCTATCATAGGGGCGAGCCTGCAATGGCCCTTGTCACCATTGCAAAACCCATTTCAATATAATCAATTTCCCTACAATAGACATTATTAAAATTGACAAGAACCACATGCTTTAACCTGACTTTACACTTGCACCCATGTTCTAATGGACCATATCGAAGTTGCCTTTATGCTAATCGATAAAATTCGGGACATGTTCTTGTAACCTATCTACCATGACAAATGCTCTACACTTGACAATACAAGGAAAGATAAAGCCCACCACCAGCAATTATTCAAGCAGTTAAAAGTCTAAATCCCTTAATCAATGGCTAGCAATCAGATCTCCTGATTAGGTGGATGTCCCCCTGCACATGGCATCTATTGACATAATTTCAAAACTCAAACTAACTGGCCGGTTCGACTTCAAAGCCGGCTGAGCAGAGAGTCGACCGGCTAGGATCACACTATTAGTCCGAGTATTCTCACAAAGAAAAAATACGCGATTTTAATTGTATCCCCTAAAAGCGACTATAAAAATATGAATTGTTTCATCAAGAATACAAAAAATCACGAAAAAGTTCTCAGACGAATGCATGATGCATCGATTTGCATTGATGAAAAACTGTTTTACATAATCAAAACATCGATACCTTGGCAAACAACTTTAAGTGGCTTTTCAACCAACTTAATCTGTACAAGACTTGCAATTACAAGAAAACGAAACAAGAGCTACATATTTGTTAATTCCTGTCAATGTTTTCTTCAAATTGAAGCCAATCTCGCAATTCTCTTCAGAAAACCTTCAAAACTTTGCTGCTATGAGTTAAACTTCCTTCCTCTCTCGAACAGCTTTCTGTTTTAGCCTCAACAACACCTTGTCCATGTGATGTGAGGCGACTGACTAATTTTTCCAAGGCTTCCTTCATCCACCAATAATGGCAAACTTTCCTAGCTTCTCTTACACTTATCCATATTCTTTGACGGACATCTTTCTCCGGCCAAAATTCAAGCTGCTCTTTGACAAGTAATGGAAACATTCGTCCCTCGTAACAGTTGCCGTTGTTGTTGCTTTGGAAGCACCATTTACCCAATTCAGACTGCAAAAGAATCCCATTTTTCGTATAAACATACGTAGAAACTAACATGTGATTGTTTCTCTTGACGATTTAAAGATCAATTTGTTAATTAAAGTTACATTGTTTGGATTGGTTGTTAAGATAAAATCTTCTGAAGCAACAAAGACAACATTTTACCAAGAAAATCAGGGGAAACCCCTTGCTGCTATATCATAAGCAACAATAAGCAAAACTGGGTAACACAGCTAAGATACCAAACAAACAAGCATTTAATTGCACTAGAAACTAATATTTTCAGACAAAATCTCTATGTTAAACTTGAAAAAAATAGACGAAAAGACTCAAATCTCTTTGAATCCTCAAACTGAGGTTATGAATATCTCTCATTTGTCAAATTAGTGTTCATAAATTGATTTGCAAACCGGACCACAAGCCTTAAGTAACTAACCCCAACATCGCCAAGTACCCCGGCTTCTTCCACTGTCTCGCGCAATGCGGCGTCTTTAATGGATTCATCTTCCTCCCAACCTCCCTGGTAATTAATAACAACACATCATTAATTTCTCAAAAATTGTCTATAATATAATCTGGTCTTAACGAATTGGTATCAGTAGACAGTAAATAGTACCTTTGGAAACAACATCCCTTTGCCTTTTCTCTGAGAACTAATAAGAAGAACTTCAATCGCATCCTCATCAACTACAGATTTCCCATTAACACTTTTATATCTATACGGAATACATCTGCACATTCACAACATGTATAAATTCATAAGTTTTGGTGAATCCCACTTCAATTCAATCAGAAAACTTAACGAAAATTTCCCATAAAATGCATACCCGACAACTTGGCGATGTCCATGAAAATTGTAACGCTGCAGATGCCTACCAGTGCGAGAAACAAGAGAAACCATGTTCTTCAATTCCATTCTCTTTTGCAAAAACTTAAGAAAATTGAAGGTTTTGGAAGGCCAATAATGAAAATAAATGATGATAGTTGAAAACTGAGAAGGAAAGCATTAATTATTAAGTGCAGAAGTGAGGCCACAAGGTTTTAAAGACAAATGATGAAGACTTCGTCAATACGTTTATCGTATTGTACCAGAAACAGTTGAAAGAATAATGACCATTTTAAATTCTCTCTTTCACAAACACACGGAAAATATTTAGCCCCTATTTGTCATCCATTTTTTTTCATTTTTTTTTTACAGTACTCATTTTCAATCATACATTATTTATTAAAATAATATTACACACAAATAAAAAAAAAATTTTTTTAACCACACATTTTAACAGCAATCACTATTCCATAAAACATTCTTCCCAAATAATGTCTGAAAAACACACCCTTAAAAGACTTTACGAAATAAGGGATATGATAGAGAGACGAAACGACGCAAATTACGTGTGGCTCACGCGTCAATTGTGGACTCTATTTGTCCTTGGATAAATTTTTTTTTTAAGGGTTGTCAATTTTTCACAAGTATCGTATTCATATCCTCAACTTTTTATTAGTACTTTTAATGTCTACAAACGGCAACCTTCTAACATTGAGCACATAGTATCTTAAGAGAAAACATACATTGAGACGTTAAATATCTATGCGACATGAGATGTTTGATTGAAAAGGTAAAACTATTTGAAAAAATCAATTACTTACGGTTCAAATTACATTAAATTTTAGATATTTTTAACTTCAATCAAACATCACGTGCATGTTGCTTGGCCATTTGACAAATATATAGACATTTTTTGTTACGTGACGATGCCATGTGAACAGTGTTCGAAGGTCAAGTTAAGGACATGAATAACAAATGATGAAAGGTTAGGGACCCCTAAGGAATTCACCCCTCCTCCCCTTTTTTTTTTTAAACGAAGTCCTTAGTTCTTTCACGACTTAAAGTTTAATTTGTCATATTGTAAAAATTGTGGATAAAAAAAAAAAAAATTCAAAGATGTTGGTTTTAATTCCGGCCAAGCTTTTATTTTCCCATTTATTTCCAACTCAAATTGAAAGCTCCTATTCAACGAGATGGACTAATCTTGATGATTTTGAACAAGATTTGCTAAAAAAATAGGACCCCTACCCTGTTTTTTCCCGGGGGCCCTATTGGCAAGATGTCTACCCCGTTCAAAAAAAAAGAGCCTACGTGACCCTTTTTGAAAAGAATTGTTCGATTTTGAACTATTAAATGCGGCTGTGATTTTATTTTTATTGCCATATTATTTTAGACATTTTTTGTTACGTGGTGATGCCATGTGAACAGTGTTCGCATGTCAAGTTAAGGACATGAATAACAAATGATGAAAGGTTAGGGACCACTAAGGAATTCACCCCTTCTCCTTTTTTTTTTTTAAAAAATTTTGTACACATTAAAATTTAAAACCAAAACGAAGTCCTTAGTTCTTTCACGACTTAAAGTTTAATTTGTCATATTGTAAAAATTGTGGATAAAAAAAAAAAAAATTCAAAGATGTTGGTTTTAATTCCGGCCAAGCTTTTATTTTCCCATTTATTTCCAACTCAGATTGAAAGCTCCTATTCAACGAGAAGGACTAATCTCGATGATTTTGAGCAAGATTTGCTAAAAAAATAGGACCCCTACCCTGTTTTTTCCCGGGGGCCCTATTGGCAAGGTGTTTACCCCGTTGAAAAAACAGAGCCTACGTGACCCTGTTTGATAAGAATTGTTCGATTTTGAACTATTAAATGCGGCTGTGATTTTATTTTTGTTGCCATATTATTTTAGATGTTTATTTTAATACATAGAGTAAAAGTGGAAAATGGGTATAAAAAGTACCTGGGGTCGCCGTAATTAAGGATTGAGGTGAGGACGGAACGGGACGGGACGGGACATCCGATAGGGATGGGAGACATGGAGGGCCACCCAACCCTGTCCCGTCCAGATGCTATCCATTGTTTTACCGTAGGAGTTTTGATTTAGAATTCTGTGGGTTAGTTAGTTCAAATTCTTGACAAAACAAAGATGGAAAGTCGTACAAAGGAAAATATACGATGTTGTGCTTGAATGGTTATAAAGGAAGCATCTGAAAAGTTACTTCCAGAAGTATTAATCTAAACTAATTCAACTGATTTCAATTGTAAACTTTGCTCTTTTTTTTTTGCCACTACTTGAGAAGAAGGATCGATTTTTTGAAAGTGAAGAAGTGTAAATAAGATCTTAGACGCACTAAAAATGTTAGCGCATCTCTATTTTCTTCTTTATCGTGGCTCTGCATTTACCATGTTCTTATGATCGTTTGACGGTGAACACAAGTTTCCCACTTCAATTTTATGGATTACACACATTTTCGAATTACTATCTTCATTCTTTCTAATTTTCTAGCAAATTAAAATTGTTCCTATGTGCTTTCACATTAGATGTCTCTTGTTAAATTAAGATGTTTGAGTTTAAACTTGGCATGTTCGATATAAATTTTTTTAAAATAGATTTTATGGAAAGTTAGTTTTTTGGATAATGTATTGTTAAAATGTTAAAGAAAAAAAAAAGTTGTGGGTCCACATTTAAAAATATTTTATTGAGCAAATGTGTGTTTGAAATGAATTTATGAAAAAATAAGTTTTATAGAATCTATACCAAAAAGGACGTAATTATGTAAATAAATAATATTGTCCTCTAATTAACATTTTAAAATTTTATAATACGAGATAGTTGAATATAGAATCATTACAGGTAAGAGCTTCTAGTTTTCCTATTATTTATCTATCAAATTTGTGTATCAAATACTTAAGAAAAAGTAACATGTGGAAAACTGTATTTTAGATAAAATGAATAAATTAGAGTGTCTTTGATTGACTTTATTTTCTATGAAAAATATCATTTTTCACCCAAATTTCTATTTTTTAGGTATTTGATTGCCTTTTTTTTTTTTTCCCTACTAAAAATATTTTTTTTCGAAAGTTGGTCACGTGAACATGTTATCCTAAAAGACAAGGAAAAGACTTTCTTTAATGGAACAATTTTTTATTTTCTATACAATTCACACTTCCCAAAATTATTTTTTATGTTGAAAACTAAGTCAATCAAACATATTTAATTAATAATTTTTATACAAATAATTTAATTGTTTAAAATATACAAATTACATACTTGCAATCAAATACACACTTAGTTTCACATTCTAGATATATGGCTCCTCTCGTAGCATGATTTCATGCTTTTGTTGAATATATGAGACAAATTTAGGCTAAAAAAAAAAAACCTTTATGAATCGAGTGTGATAGTTTATTTTTATGTTGTGCATTTTCTTGTACTAATATCAACAAAATTTTGATATAACAACTAATATCCTTTTAACTAAACAAACGAACCACCTTGAGAATAACCATTATTTAAAAGGTTATGTTTGGCATCAATTCCGACTTAATTAATGCACAATAAATAAATTAGTCAGTTCGATATGTTTTGTCACATGCAGACTGAATTCATCTTATGTTGTTATAGTTCTAACATGCAAAGAAATTATATTGGGATAATAACAATTAATATAAACTCGAAACCTTAATCTATCTTCGTCTAACAATTTAAACTTTCAATAATATTTTTAAGTACCTAAAAAGAAACCTCATCTTAATAAATTTATATAGAGATCCGTTTCCTATCATATCTAAGAGAATCTTCTATGGACCAAAACATAAATTTTTTATTGTTATTAAAAATAAAATAAATTTAAAAAAATTAATAGCGTTGACCTCTATTACAAGGATTCATAATTCATGCACGTTCCTTCCTAAGAAATGTCAGACCCTAAAGGAAAATAATTGGATAAATGAGTTTTCCTTCAATTGCATTAATTGAAAATTGAAATGGTCCATTTAATACAAATTAATTATGGTCTGAAACCTCATACAATTCTCGCCTACACTTTCCAGAAACTTAATTTTAATTTCAGAGTCTACTCTTTTTTTTTGGCATATTGTATTTGCATGGTTTACATTTCAGCAAAGAAAAATGTTACCATCACTCAAGAAACTTCGATTATTTACTTTTGCGATCATTTAATATATTTAGAGGAGATATACTATCCATTTAAAATAATAAATAGATAACAAAATATAATTCAATGAGTAGTATATGAAGACTTTTAGACTGTTTTCTCTCTAAAGGTTGACAATTTTGGATGAAATATTACACAATTAAAAAAGCTCAACCAATAGTACAATCCATCGAAGTCTAAAACAAGAAATCAATACCAAGATTAAGCGTTTGTTTGACACTCGTTAATTTATTTCATGGTTGGTGAAAGGATCATTTTCAATCACACATTCACACGATAGAATATTCTACATGTATGCCAAAAACTTTTTCCTACTTTTTAATTACACATTTCTTAAAAATTACTATTCAAAACTCTTTTTTCCAACAAATAATGATTGTCATACAAGCTCTAATTCCTTCAAAAGAGACATCATCTTGCAAAGATAAAATCTCAAGTGACAGTAATAATCAACTTATAAGAGTTTGAATTACACATTTTCAAAGTTGAATCTCAAAACTTAACAGTTTGTCGTATCTACTTTCCACCAATAAAATGAATAAGAAAAAATTCCGCCTCTTTTTCTTTTCATTGGATTCTTTTCATATAGACTTATTAAAACAAGAGAGATCGAGAGAGAAAACACGATAATTTTGATGTCGCATTAAGTGATAGTCTTTCAGACCATAATTATTTTCTTGAAACATTAATGAGGAAGAAAACTATTCTCAAAGCCATTATTCTTCATCCTATCATTGCCATGTGTAAATACCTTCGTCTTGGGAAGACTTGGCAAATTTGAAAATGATAAATCGTGATTCATGCATGTTCTCGTAAGTCAATTGAAAGCAAGTTTTAAAATTTATTATAACATATAAATTATATTATTTCTAATTAATTTAGTTATTTATGGGGTTATTTTAAAAAACGCAATAATAATGTTCACTTTTCTAGAGGCGGCATGCAATTTTTTTTGCCTTTAGTAGTTCGTCTCTAACATGCATACCCTCATTTAAATTAATATTAATATATTTTGTAATCCTGCTGACGACAAAAAGAAAATGTTTAATAATTTTATGTCTAGAAGGAATATAGTTTGTGCCGATTTGTTAGGCGGTGACGAAAAGCACGCCACAATTGCAGGCCGGCCACCGGCATGACATATGGCAGAAGACAATTTTTTCACATAGGTCAACACCGGCAAAAGCATCTACCAAAAGAAGACTTTTATGCTTAATTTTTTTTATTAAAAAAAAAAGAAAGAAAGAAAGAAAAAAATTTACTGTCAAATAAAAAAATATATTGCTCAAATTTAATTTACACTGGCCATAGACCAGTTTAGCATTTTAAAAGGTGGGTTCACCCTGTTGGTCATCATGACGTATAATGCAACATAAAAGGTTCATATGCATGAATAATCTTAGGGGATATCAATGGTAGCTAGAGGTGGGAATGGGACGAGCCAATTGTCCATTTGGTCAGCTCGTGGCTCGTTTGGGACGAGCAAAGCTTATGCTTGGCTTGTTATTCGAGAGCCAAGCTTCAGCTCATGAGTTTGTCTTTTTTTCTTTTTAGATAAAGTCCTCCTTCTTTATCCTGGTTTCAGAACAATTACTTAAATTTCGAGTAAGATGAGTTAAAAATTGTATACAAATAATTTGTTACATGTATAATTTTTTTAAAAAATTAAAAATAGCATTATAAAATAACAAATTTTATTAATATGGTTAAATAAAATATCACTTACCTGACGATATTTAATTTCGGCATATTTATCTTGCAGTAAAAAATTAGTATCTTGCCAATCTTTCACGCACATTAATGCTTCCAAAATATCTTCTTTCAGCGAGCTCTTGACCTTAGACAGAAACCTCTTACCTGCACTAAAAGCAGACTTTTGAAGCTAGAGTTCTAATAAGAGGTATTAGTAAGTCTTTTGTAATCGCAGAAACCACTTGTCATCGTAGTTCATGTTTTCGTCTGAATTCAATTATTCTTTGAACTTTTTTTTAGTTGATTTATTATTAGAGATATTATGATTAGAGTAATCAAGTAATTCGGTAGGCAATGCATTTGGACATGCATCCGATGTCTGATTACATGTAATATACATACTACTACTAGAAGAACATATTGCATCATATTTATATGTATTAATGCCTTCAAATAAATTTAACATTTCAACGTTGTCTTCTTGAATATCAGCAGGAGGAGTAGGTGCAGAGGGCGTCAAACTAATATTTACACCTATTTGTTATGCATATAATTCATACATTTTACATAAAATTTATTTTAAATTTCTATAAGTGATAGGTGTATTAAAAGTTAAAACTTTTGAATCAATTACATATTTAGTTAAATCTCTATTGGCGGCACCCTCTTTCATTCTCTCAATTTTTGTGCTACCACTAACTCTATTATGAACGGTAGCGGCGCTTGGCTTCCAAATGCTGCTTTTTTAGCAATAGTTCCAGGTGATGGTGGGGTAGAGGTAGTGCTGTGGTTGTGATGACGATAGCGACAGAGTGGTTTTCTTGGATCTGGTGGTGGCGGTAGTTTTTTGTGGTGGTGGATATGGCGATTGGTGTGATTTTTGTTGGATTTTGAGGTGGATCTAGCAATGGCAATGGTCGTTCGTTGGTGGTGTGGTGGTGGTGGTTTTGAAGTTGAAAATAATAGTTTAGTGGTAGGGGTGGCGACGAGGTTGTATTGCTTTTGGTTTTGATGCCATGGTGGATTGGGATTGGGTGACGTAGGTGGTGGGATTAATAGTGTTTGTGACCAATTATTTAGATTGTGATCAATAAATAATATGAGATTGATAATTTGTGATCATTAAGTAATATGTGATCTAAAAACTTGAGTTATGACCAATGTTTTGAAAATCGACCCGTACATCGACCTAGAAAAGGTTAAGGGTCAAGGATCAAAAGGTTCAATCAAGATCGAACTAGATGTAATAAATAAATATACCAAAAAAAAAAGAAATACTATAACTACAATACATTTTTTAATCTGCATACTATTAATTCAATTAAATACAAATGAATTTTTTTAATTAGATTTATTACTATACAATTAGTATCGACACTTCAAGAACTAACAATCACTATATTGAAATAATTGCTTTGTTAAAATTGAAATAGGTTGAGCTTATAGAAAATAATATCTAAAATCATTGTGCTAATTTTTAATGAAGAGAATTTTTAATTTTAAGTTAAACTTGAAAATTGGATAAATAAAAAATTGAAGTGAAAATTTCTATTTAATTTGTTTGGGCCAAAATCAAATTTAAAATCGGCATTTTCAAAATTTTTTCTTTCTTTTTTTTTATTTTGGGCATAACATGTATCCCACATTGGAAGTTTGAATATAACTTGAATGAAGGTGCTTTTATTAAAGGGAACAATACATAACCCAGGTTATTAACATATACCATTTCATTTTTAAGAATCAAATGACTACAAAAAAAAACTAAAACCAAAAAAAAAAAAAAAAAAAGCACGAGCAATCGTAGGAAGGAAACATTTCACGTTATCAGAATTGACCTCGATAACAATCGAAATTAATTGATCCGTAATCAAGCAACCATCGTTCTTCATGGAGATTCGTCGATTCTGGATTACAATCAGGTATGTGATTCCAATTTTAAAATCCTATGACATCGTCTGTATTCATCGTGTGGGTTCGAAAGCAACCAATTCATGTTTGGGCATTACGATTTATAGACAGTTACTTATGTGACTCAGCTGCATTATGATTGTGGGCGTGAAATCATTACGTTATGGACAGTTGCTTATGTGACCGATCTCGATATGTAGCATGAATTTCAATGTGTGACCGTCATAGGTGACTAGGATTGATTGCATGTGGTAGTGTTCTACGTATGATATTGAATTTTTGTATGTGACCTTGAGTTGTATATGAAATCATAGTTTCTGTTAGAGCCAAGAATTATATAAATGTGACCATAACAGATGATATGTTACTGATTTCACTAAAGCCGACAGTTTTCCTTTGGAATTTTGCAGAAATGGAATATGTGCACGTTTGCTTGTTATACGTGTCACAGTCAGCACTGGTGATGGTCGATAATAATTGTTGTTATATAAAGCTCGTGGAAATAGTAGTGATAGAGTTCAGTCTAGATCCTACTAAAGTAGCTGTCACAATGACTTACACACTGAATGTTGATCTGTCTCCAGTAAGAATAAGTAGTGACAGTAATGTTCGGACATACGTGACTCTAAAAACTGTATAGCGTGACCCCTCAAAGTACCCCATAAACATAGAGGTGACATCTACAGAAATAGGACATGACTCGCTCAATTCTATGTTGACCAATACAAATGCACTTAATGTGCAATCTAGTGCAGGGGTATATTCGTTGCAGAATATAACAACTGATATATGTGATGCAGTTGTAGAAATATCCCATTGCATGGATGAAAATTTGGTCACAATTGTTTCCATTCCTGATGCTATGAGTATAGAAAAAGGCAGTGTGTTTCACAATAAGGATGTTTTGAAATTGAGAATGTCTTTCTTTGCCATACAAAATATGTTTGAATACGTGGTAGTTCGATCAAATAAGAAGGAGTATCTAGTCAAGTGCTCACATGATGACTGCAGCTGGATATGTAGGTCTTTAAGGTTGGGAAAAATAGATATTTTCAAGATTCGAAAGCTAACCGCTGGTCACACATGTGCTTCAAACATAGTTTTAGGATCTCACAGGCAAATCTCAATGTTTGTGGTGTCCTCATGCATCAAGAATAAGTATATATCATCGCGTACTGTATACACTCCAAACGATATATGTAACGACATGTTGCATACATATGGGATCACAATGAATTATGTTAAAGCTTGGAGGACTCGGGAAAGAACTTTGAAACTAATCAGGGGGGATCCAACAAAGTCATTTCGACAACTACCAAGCTACTTTTATATGCTTGAACAGATAAATCCTAGAACGTCACAAAGTTGGAGGTCGATGGTCACAACAGATTTAAGTATTGTTTCTTGGAACTTGGTGCATCGATTGAAGGATGGATCCACTGTAGGCCTGTAATTGTTGTAAACGACAAGTACCTGAATGGGCACTGCGGAGGCACTCTATTTACAGCTTGTACACAGGATGCTAATAACAGCATCTTTGTACTCGCATTTGGTGTTGGGGATAACGAAAATGATGCATCTTGGACATGGTTTTTAGAAAACCTGAGAAGTGCTTACGGTAATATGGAAGAACTTTATTTTGAATCAGATAGGCATAATAGTATAAAGACTGCAATCGAACGAGTATATCCGGGTACAAGCCATGGAATTTGTACGTACCATTTGCTACAGAACTTGAAATCACATTTTGGTAAATCAGGTCACAACATAACGCAACCGTTCAATTTGGCTGTCCGTGTATACACTTTGTCAGATTTCGAGTACAATATGCAACAGTTGGACACAATCAACAAGAAGATTAGAGGTTGCTTGGTAAGGTTTTACTTTCATACATGTACATACTGTCCGGGAAAGGTGTACACCTTTCAACCTAATAATATTTTGGCTTGCAGGATGAAATTGGACCAGAAAGGTGGTCACGATTCCACATGCTTGCAAATAGGTACTTCACAATGACCTCTAATATAGTGGAATCCGTCACTGCAGTCACAAAAGCAGTGAAGAAATATCCTATTATAGCGTTGTTGAATTCATTGCGACAAACAATACAATCTTGATTTTGTAAGAATAGAGACATAGCAAATGACACATTCACAAAGTTGTCCACTAAGTACGAGAAAATGATGAGAGAAATGAGCACAATTTTGAGGAATATGAGGGTGACGATCATATTTGTTACATTACATCATATACATGTATATGTGACTTGGTGAAATATCTAATAAGTTTTATCCTTTCTTTGTTCGCAGGTTTCTCCAGCAAACCAGACAATATTTTCAGTTGCTGATGAGGGATCATCATTTGTCGTTGATATAGAGAAACGAACTTGCACATGTCAGATGCTTTAAGTTGATTGATCAGATGCCATGTCCACATGCATTGGCTGTAACAACTAAACGGGATCCGTACGATTATTATTCGTACTTCTACACCCGTGAAGCGTACATGAATGCGTACCAATACACAGTATACCCAGTGGGGAATCCAAATGAGTGGATTGTGCCACTGAAAGTTGAAGACGTAATTGTCCTGATACCTAATCAGAAAATGAGCTCTGGCAGACCTGCTGAAAAGAGGAGAAGATCGTGCATTGATGGGAAACAAATGGTGAAATGTGGACGTTGTGAAAGTAGTGGTCACAATCACAGGACATGCAACAACCTGCTTCCATTAACGAAAAAATAATCCAAAATTATGTGAAATGTTAATAATATCGACATCTTAGCATTCATTACTTTGGTTCAGTAAGCCGTTACATGTACACAATTTAGGCTTCCTTTGAAATTCGATAAGAACATTGTGATAGTTTATAATTGAACTGTGACAATCAAAATGTGCAGATGAACTTCTCACGTTAACGTTCGTACATTAAATTTTGTGACTTGTGAAATAAGCTACGCAGACATGTGACTTGTGACCTGTGACCTAAATTGTGACCGACAACCTGTGACCAAGGAATACAGGTCAAAGACTGTGACGTCAAAGAATGTGACTGCAATCTAATTACATATGCATGTGTGCACAAAGTGATGTGATTCTGTGACATGTGACCCCTGCACATAATACTGTGACCTGAGGTCTGTGACCCATATCAAGACAACTGTGACTTGTGTACATGATATTGTGACCTGATATATGTGACACATCTCCAAAAATCTTTGACCTGTGTACATAATACTGTAACATGTGATATGTGACCCATTTCACAAACATATGTGACATGTGCACAAAACACAGTGTCATGTGATCTGTGACCTATGTCACATATATCTGTGACCTGTTTCACAAACATCTGTAACATGTGTACATAACATAGTCACCTGTGATCTGTGACCTGTGTACATAACATAGTGACCTTTGATCTGTGACCTATTTCACAAATATCTGTGACCTGTGCAAACACTCACGTGTCTTGCGACCTGTGTCTACAACCCTGTGTCCAATGCACATGAATATATAACAAATCAACATTATTACCAAAGTTATTCACCACACATCTGTGACCCATTTCACAAAATATCTGTGACCTGTGTACATAACATAGTGAACTGTCATATATATCATTATCATAACCATAGGCAAGCTGTTTAGTTTTCATTAATACACTTAAACAATAAGTCATTTGAAGTTACATGAACAAAATAAACTCCATCCATTGCGGAAACATAAACCATCAAAAAGTATTCTAGCCACTATACAAACTTTCTACAGTCACTATACGACAATGTTCTCTCCCTCCGACTGTACCAACTGAGTTGGCTTTTTGATATCTTTGTGCTTAAACAATCAGATGGCAATGTCCAACCTAGCTCAGCTCGCATCAAAATTCATCGGCATGGACTTAATGTCATCACGTAGCATGTACTCTGCATACTTACTGATAAAGATGACACAATCATGATTGCACAACAAATTCAAGAGGCAACATATAAGAGATGACAGTATGAATGAAAATTTGAAAATAAAAAATAAGTCACAAAAGGAAAAAATAAGTCACAAAGTTGTATCCATTTTGTTGATACAGAGTGTCATCTACAAGCAACACCTTAATCACAACTGGATCTTTACCCGGATCAACAGAGGTTCGATTCTAGATGCTCAAAGCAAACAATAAATGCGGGATAACTCTAAGAAAGAGGTCAACCCCGACCAAAACCATTTTTCCACGATAGGTCTTGTAGCTTGAGTTGTATACGTACACCTTATGATTTTTTATGTCAAGTTTACAGAGCATCCAATGTGCACGATTGATGGGCAAAATTGACAAAAACACATAATTAACTTCAGACCAATGGCGATTGAATTATAAACGTCTACCGATAACAATGTCAACAATGTATTTATCCATCATTATCACATTTGGGTCTTTCTGAAACTAGGGAAATATGTTTTTATATTAGCCTGGAACAAACAATCAGTTGTGGTGGTACACAATCTTGCATCTTGACTTCTCAGTGCAAACTGTCGCAGATAATGAAAACAAACGTCCATATGCTATAAAATGTGACAGAAAGTTAAAAAGTACGGAAAGATTAACTTATGAATGTTGTAATTAGGCACACATTTAATGTGCCTCACATAGAAGACTGGTGACCTGTGAAAATCATAATATTGTAATCTCAGATCTGTGACCAATTTCAAACAACTGTGACCTGTGTATATAATATTGTGACCTAAGATCTGTGACCCAGTTCGAAACATCTTTAACTTGTGTGCTTAATATTGTGACCTATGACACATTTAACAAACTTCAGTAACTTGTGCATACACTGATGTGATCTATGACCCCATTTCAGTAATCTGTGACCTCTGCAGGTGTGATCTGTGACCCCATTTTGGTGATCTGTGACCTCTGTGTGTGTGACCTGTGTACATAATATTATGACTTTGTAATATGAAACCAATTTCAAGAATCATACCGTACTACTCAATGAAGATTTCAAATCTATAAGTTGATGCCACCAGCTTTTCGACCCCACGGGAATTGAACTGTGTACAAAAGTTAGACGAATGACATCATCAGCATCGTTAAACTTTTTTTTGAAACGGGAAGATAGCAGCTAAATATAAATTAAAACCCCAAATTACCCAACTTTATATATTAGAGCACAGGACATCAAATGTACGTACTTGTTCCTTGATTTGTAACCTCCGTTAAACCAGTTTTGAAATGCAACAACATCAGCGTCGTCTGCTTTCTTGTCATGCTTGTCGAAAACAATAGTATCATCGAAATGCTTAATTTGTTTTCCAACACCGGTAACATACGAGGACTGTAGTATCCGTGTGGGTCTAGGAGCTCTCTTAATTGGCAAACCCGATGCCGGTGCAGAGGAGGAGATCCCTGCGTATATGTCGAAAAATAATGAATCCATTGTTTGAATACATATATTTGTGCAGACAATATGTCATGTGATCGCATAGTTGTGACATGTAGATAAATATTTGTGACATATATCGTATACACAAGAATTTAATAATATCATGTGTAAGGATGAAAGGTGACCTGCACGCAGTGCCACATTTTCAAGTCAATATGTAGGGTGTTTGTGACCCATAAATGTATGTAACGTGATATGAAGTACTTGATCCTCATTTATGGTCTTTGTCGCTACATCATCCTGCTCCTCAGTTTCACAGTCCTTCACCACACCAGCTATAATGACATCAACATCATTAGAAATTATTGGTGTTGAAGCAACACCCAAGTCGAAAGACGTGGTCGGAGGAAATTACGGATATTCAATTTCGTAAGCTGGGTCCATCTTGCTCTTGCCTTTCCTATTGATATTTCGTTCAATGTCTGTGACCTGTTGTAACACAAATATTAATAGACAACTTAAGGCAATGACAGCAAAAAAGAATTTCGATTCTAGAATTACGTACCTTCTCCTACTATGGTGCATCTCCAACGCTGTGAGCTTCACTCTTCTCAGTTACTTTTACTAAAATTGTATCCATCGTACTCAATATTAAAGCAGTAAAGGAATTGGACATGAATGTCATGCTCGACCGTATTTCCATCATGTCCAATCAAATTTCACCTTGGACACGGATAAGTTGATCAATCTGACTGTTCCTATCTTGTTTTAAGTCTAATAGTTGTGACTTTAGATTCTTGAGCTGTATTGTTAACTCTTTATTATTACAATGAGTTCGGTTATCTGTTCATGTAACTCCTCTCTCAACTTGTCAAACACATGTAATTCAATAATTACAAAATGGGTATGTTACATGGTTGTGATTTGTGATCAATGAAAATGTATAAGACATATGTCTGTGGCTTGTGACACAGTAATGTGAGATAAAAACATATTTCTTAGTAAACTGCAGACATTAGTCCGTGACCTTATTTGGCAAATATGTGACCTATATCAACTGCTCATTGAAATATGTGTTTTCTGACAATATAACACATTGTTATGTGACCTGCGATTGAGACATAATATCCGAAATTGTGACTCCATAAATAAATATACTAGATAACGTACAGCTGGTTGTGGTTCATCATCTGCACAGATAGCTTGCGGTTGGGCTGAAGTATGGATGTCATGCCCCTCTGGCTCTGTAAGATAATATTCCCGCGTTGAATGCTCCTCAGTAGGTAGGTAGAAATGGGAAGGTGTCTTTTTCCTTCTTGGTGGTGTATCAACAAAATCGTCGTCGTCGTCATCTTCAACATCGCTCGAATTCCCTTTACATCATCTGTTATCATTAACAACAGTGGTTTAGGTGTGTGCTATTGGACAGGGACACTCATACCTGCATTGCCCGTATCTCCAAATTGTATGTCCCTTCACGTATGTGGTTGCAGAGGTTTCTTATACAAAATGCCTTTCATATATGAAGCTATCATCTCATCATCAGACAGAATAATGTAACGAACTTCAATTTGCAACAGTGATATAATTAACAATCATATCATTATTTAAGAACATATTGATTATCAAACTTTTTGTGACGTAAGCAAGTTAAGTATCATTATCGTGCAATGGAAACTTGATGACATCACATGATGAATGTAGGATATATTTCAAGTGTGTGATCTGTTAAACATGCAATGACTAATTCATGTGTTACTGATGTTAACATAACTGTGACCTTTACACTATATATTATCTGTTGTGACCATTAATATATGACTACTGTAATAATGAACAACAACTAAGAACGAAAAGTTTCACACTTACGTCAGGCTTGGATAAGACCTCTTCATCCAATTTAACTGCAGAAGGTTGTCTGTTCTATGCCCAGTTCACAATGGCGGGGTGCCTATTCCCCACCCTATTGGTGACAGGTCCAGTAAGATTTGGAATTGATTCTTAAATCCATACTTGAAATGCAATCAAAAACCCTTTCAGCCTGTAGTGGGGATTCCTATGACCCAAACCCTCTTTTAGAGATTTTATAGACATCTCAAACAACTCTTTACCCCAGGGAAACCGTTCCATCGCAGAAAAGTCTTCTACTAAGACAAAAAAGTAGTTTTCAACCACTTTCTTATACGACGTGGAGAATAAGAAAGATGTTATCAAGTATAAAATCCTGATACTTACAACATCATGATCGTCTGCATCTAACAAGTTCAGGAATACATCATGCACATCTTCATTTGTGACTAGTTTCAAATTCCCGAAGTACGTTCCCTTAATCCTAGAAGGAATATGCTCGAGATTTTTCTTGACATCCTTACCGTTACCTCTCAGACCCGTGACTACACGGAACTCAGACAACGAAAATCGAACATATTTGTTTGCAACCTTAACCCACATCTCATTGGGATTCGGTTGCTTCACCTCCCTCAATAAAAAGTAGTGTATCAGTTGAGGTTGGACCACAACTTCCTGGCAATCCATGTAAAAGGAAAAACAAGTGTCTGCCAGAATAACCTTTTTTTTCATTTGTGAACTTTGATTTGAAGTTGGTCAACACATTCTTGGTCACATTGGTTGTAATTTTACCAGGAAACCATAGGTCTTGGGGGATTATGTAATTCCATTCTTGCAAGACATTATGAAAATTGGAAACAGGTATCAAAATCCTTTATCATGCACACACTCAAATCGAGACATAAAACATATAATCACACAGGTCACAACCATTTCGCACAACACACTGATTGAGTCACAAGTGTACTCGAAAAATAGTAACACACGTGTGTGTTACCAGTATGATTTCAAAAATCACTCAAAACAAGTAAAACAACCATATTCAATAACATGGGCCAATTTTCATGGTCACAAATCTGCATGTCACAAAACTTGGTCACATTCCCACAGGTCACAACCATTTAGCACTTGACATCGTCAAGTCACGAATGTAATCGAAAAATTTCACTTCACATCGTCGAGTCAGACAAAGGATTACCAATAAACCACGTCAAAAATTGAAAATTCCTCCATCAATAAAGTACTACTCCGTTCAAAGTCACTCAGCGAGTTCAAAAATAAATTACCCATATGCCCATTTAACTCAATAGACTACAGAGAATACTTACATTATTCGATTTTCGTTTTCGAGAATCGGTCGAGGTTTTCGGTGTTCCATCGCGGTCACGTTTACCGACTTGTGGACTTCTGTTGTTCCGTTAATGGCTTCCAGAGGGACTGTCTATTTTCTGTTGAGATTTTCGGTCACAACTCCGGGTTTTCGACATTACCAAACCCTTGGAGTACTTTGTTCAACTTCGGGTCACAAATATGGAAGCGAAAGGGTAAATGAAGATCGATTTAAGATTTAGGGTACGTATCTTATATCACGGTTGATCGTGGAGGAATATGGAGTGCGTTTGAGCGGTTTAGAATGATTTCTTTCCCTTATTTAAAAATTTTCTCTCTCTACTATTAATGTAAAAAGTGGGAACGGTTAGAGATAATATAAATATTAAAAATGTTGATAAATAATTAATTACAACCTGATTTCTGAATTAAGGAACCTAATTACTTAATAATGAAATATGAACTTAAAATACCTCAATAATTGTAATTTCCACTTTATTAAAGATTAAAACTAGCAAGCAGTTGATGAATATTGAAAGGGCCTTTCCCTTTATTGCACGGCCCAATAAGTAAGTTCAAAAAATTTAAATTAACAAACCTCGAGAACTGAGAATAACCGTTACCGGCAAGCGCGGATCTACCACCTGGCGAGCACTTGCAGCAGCGCATGTTGGATAGGCCGAGAGATTTTTTTTTATTTTTTTTTGGGCTGTAGGTTAAACTTTTACCTTATATTGCTGATAATTCACTTATTTTCAAATATATCATGCATCTCAGTTGGTTAGAGTTTGCGTGTACACGTTTGAAATCTCGATTTTGAATCCTTACTATCGAATTTGTTGTGTAATATTCTTTTTCTCTAATTTTTACCAAAATTCAATAAGGATGTGGGACAAAGGGGATTCAAAGTTGTGACGTCTTGCAAGGACTGTTATAAACCCAACCACTATTGTACTTCTTGAATTGTGTTATTAGATTTACCAAATTAATATTTCTTAGGTTTTAATTGTTTTAATGCAAGTATAAAGATTCGAATCCGTGCTCTTCCTTTGAATTATACAAAAGTTGGCAACAATGTCATTTGATGAATTCTATTTTTTTATAACAAAATTATATGTATTCAATTTGAACAAAATAATTGTTACATTTAAACTTTAGGCCTTGTTAGATTCCTATTTTATTTAAATACATTTTTCTCTCTTCTTTTCATTCACGTATTCTTCAATAAAATAATATTACACACAAATTCAAAACTTTTATTTATTTTAGCCACATATTCTCCATCAAATCACTATTTTAAAATGCATTTTTGGGTATTAAATGGATTTTTAATAGTTTATTGCAATCGACGATAGATGATCAAAGGCCACCCGTGCTGACTCAAACTCCTGAATTCGTCCTTGGTTATCGGTTCATCAGTTAGCTGTTGAAATAGGCGATTTAGTGATTTTTTTAACGGTTTGTGATATATCCCGTTAATAACGTATAATTGGATCGACTTCAAGCCCAATTCTTAGCTTTACCGATTAAATCGGTCGGGTTGGGTTGGTTTTATTTACATTGATTATAACTTATAAAATTTGTGATTTGTGATTAATAAATATATTGTGATCTATAAAAAAAATTTATTTGTGATGGTAAAATAATTTGTGACCTATAAAATTTTTTATTTGAAACTCAAAAATAATTTTTGATCAATTAATACAATAAGTTGTGACTTAAATATATTTAATTAATTATTTCATAAATAAAATTTAATTAATATCATATTTTTGAAATTTTAAACTTTGTTTCTTAAGTTTGAAATTGTTGATACTTAATCTCGTAAATATGAAAATTTCTCTAGTTTCAATTGGAATTTTCAAAGACTTTTTGAAATGGGGGACTTTGGTGGAGTTCATGGACTTTTAAGTAACTTCTAGGAAAAATTGCAGTGAAAGTCCCAAACCTTTGAAGCATTAGCAGACTTTCTCCAAACCTTTGATTTATTGCAGCCGTTACTCCTGATCTTTCCAAACGCTGCAGGTGAAGCCCTTTTGGACGGTTTCCATCCACAATTCCGTTAGTTGACAAAAAATTTAACTTTGACCACATTTTTAATATTTTAGTAGGGGGTAAAATAGTAAATTCCATTTATCACATTATATATTAATTAAATTAAAAAATGAGAAATAAAAAAACATAACCCGTCTTCCTCCTCTCACCCCGCCACCACCCATACACCCACCCTCAACTTAAATCCAAAATCTACACCACCACCGCCACCATCACCATCGCCTCCGTATTACCGAGGTGTTTCATCTAGCTCAGTGAAAACGGAAAGTGAATCTTCTGGGTCTATTCCACTTCGAATCCTCTGTCGGGACATGAATTTGGATACCTTGCAAACAGTATTAGTCGGCCCTTACCGTAGAAAGGAAGCGCGTCAGAGATTTAACAAAGATTACAATTTTTTCAACGTTGGATTAATGAAAGTCCCAAATGATTTATCGAGTTTTGCCTTCAGAAATGCGAGGCCAGCTATATAGAGACTAATTGAGACGCTCACTGGTTGCGCAGAAGAAAGCCATAAGAGAATGAAGGTCGGAGAAGAACCCACGTGCTTAATTGACTTCTGGATGTAGGAAAATTTGAGGGAATTTGCAGAAAAACCATTTAAATACAGCTACATGGAAATTGGGGTTATTTGTTTGACTTCTTGTTTGCTTCACAGGATGCTTCGACTTCATCTTTATTGTGGGCTATAACGTTCTTGGATTCACACCCTGAAGTTTTACATAGGGAGAGGAAAGAGGTGGCCCAACATTGGGTACCGGAATCTGGCGCTGCCATAACAGGGTATAGGGGTGGTGGCAAGGTGAGAGAAAGAAGACGGGTTGTGTTTTTTTTTTTCTCATTTTTCGATTTAATTAATAGATAATGTGATAAATGGAAATTTACTATTTTACCCCCTTTTAAAGTATTAAAAATGTGGTCAAAGTTAAATTTTTGGTCAACTAACGAAATTGTGGATAAAAATCGTCCAAAAGGGTTTCACCTATAACGTTTGGAAAGGTTAGAGGTGACGACTATAACAAATCAAAGGTTTGAGGAAATTTTGCTAATGTTTCAAAGATTTGGAGTTTCAGCTGCAATTTTCCCTAACTTCTATAGATATGTAAAGAATTAATGAAAGTCTCCCATTAACTTATATAGACTTGGGTAGAATTTCACTAAAGACTTTTAAAAATTTAACAAAAAAAATATATATATATTTTAAAAACTTTTATATGTCAAAACCCTCCACAATATAGATAATTATCATCGTGGATCGAACTATATGAGCTATGGAAACAAGTCAACTATGTTTGAATGGCTTGACTAGTACCTTTCAAGTAATTAATAATAGGAAAATGTCGTGTGTACACCACAACAGTACCTTTCAAGTAATTAATAATAGGAAAATGTCGTGTGTTGTACACACGGCTTTATACCCCCCCTCACATGGAGCGGGCCCACGAATATTTTATTACCTGTGGGCCCCCCTCCATGTGAGTGAGAGGGGGTGTAAAGCCGTGTGTACACCATTGTGTACACACAGTATGGTCCTTAATAATAATTTGCCATAATTGAATCCTCCCCATGATCTGACAGTACAAATGTTTAAGCATATTCTTGACAAATACGCAAAATAATCATCCTATTGCAAAGAAATTGACACTTACGAATTCTAACCGAGTTAAATGTTTAAGTGGCTATTGAACTTTGCTATATGTCATGGCTTACTCACTATACTTTACAATCTTTCCTCATGACCACTCAACTTTATGTTGTCCTACTCCATTATTCATCGGATGGAATTCGTTAATTAATCTATCTATATGGATGATGGTAATCTGACGTGCCCCATTAAATGTTAAGTTAATTGCCACGTAAATGCCATGTCAGCTAAATCCAAACGTGTCTTTACCATGTATTACAAATTGAAAAGCTGACTTTCCTTCATTAAGGCAAAATCGTTGCTATGGAAGGAAATGAAATTACCCCAAATTGAAACCCATAAACCCTAAGGCGAACCTGGTGAAGAAGGCAAAGCCATAGGGGAGATCGCATTTTTGTGCAGACTCGATATGGCAAAGAACGTCGACCTGGTTAACATGTGGGCTGAATCGTTCTACCAGTTCACCAAGTCAATGACTTCGTCTTAATCAATGGTTTCTTAGGCAGATGAAGCTTGGTCGGGCCTTGGTGGTGGCGTGCTTAACTATCCTTTGGCCCGAAGACAGGTGTGAGGCGTGGTTGGAGGAGGAGAATTCTGTTTCTAATACTAGAGATATTAAGAAAGAGCCCATTTTTGTCAATGGAGGTGACGAGATATGTATCTATATATATTTCAAGTTCTACCAAATTTCATATTCTGCAGTAATATATCACTACTAAAAAACATGGCTTCAGACACGAATTTTTCATTCTTGAAACTTTGATATCCGTTACTATTACTCTTTATGAACGGAATATTTGCAACCGTAAATCCGTTGCTAATTTGAGGATTGCTGATAGTTACCAATGGATCCTGTCGTAAGTAAAGAGTAAACATTTCACCAACGAATTTTTCGTTGGTAAAAATCTTAATAAATATCAATCGACTTTTCGTTGGTAATTTGTCTACTATTACAATTGGTAGTAATCAATGTTGTAATTAGCTGCATAGGTGTGAGACATGGTAAAAAAAAAGTTATTTATTTATTTATTATTGTTATTATTATTTATTTAATAATTCTAATTTTTTTAACTTTTAGCCAACCGAATTGAAAGATTTTGTATTGTTTAACCATTTATTGGATCACAAATTAATTTATAGAAGGCAACTTCAAAGAATTTGTTGTGAACTTTCAATGTGGGAGAAGTGAATTACTTTTACCAACAAATAATCTATTTTTAATTACCAACGGAATATTTGTATGTGAAAGATCCAAATGTTAAACGATTACATAAGGCACGGAATATTCGTTGGTAAAGAAATATCATCGTTACCAATGGAAAATCCGTTACTGATTATCGTAGTTGAAAGTGAATTACTTTTAATTATCCGTTGGTAATATTCGGTACGTCAAGATCCAAATAGTAAACGGTTACATAAGGTACGAAATATCCGTTGGTAAAGAGATATCATCGTTACCAACGGAAAATTAGTTGCTGATTATCGTAGTTGAAAGTGAATAACTTTTAACAACGGATAATTCATTTCTAATTACCAACGGATAATTTTCCATAAGTGAAAAGCTGTTTTTTAGTAGTGATATGGTTTGTTTAATTAAAATTCTTCTCGAACTTTTTTGGAAAATCTGGAGATAGTGCATAATAATGCGGACTTGAAAGCTTGTATTGTTGATTAATTGTCATGGATACATGACAATCACTCTTAAATTTATGCTTCTTTATCGTTTTCATTTTACATTACATATGTACTTGCAGAGAAGGGTCAAAGTGATAATTTATTATTATCAAAGTCCATAGATGGGGACAAAGAAACAAGACTCACTAATGACAATGACACATTTCTTTCTGTAATCTGTGGTTGACACTTTTTGATACCTCTAACATGTTTTTTAGGAGTGGAAGACCTGTGCTGTGGGATGTGGGCTTGAATTTGATTCTGGTAAGAAGCCAGATGCTGCATTTGGGCTCCCTCAGCAACCAATGGATTCAAATAAATATTATGCTGGGATATGGAAGTGGATGATTTGGAAAAATCGTTCGAAGTAGAAGAAGTTGTCGCAATGTTCATCAGATGACGTGGAATTTACCTTTGATGAATTACAACGAACGGATGAGGCTGAATTGTCGAAGCTGAAAGCGGCAAGGGCACGAAAAATAAGAGCTGTGAAGACGACAAAAGCTACATCCATTCGGTGTAAGGACGTTGATAGTAATCTGTAGTGCAGTACAATGTAAAGACAGTGATAGTAACTCTTGAGTAATGGCATCTGTATATTTCTTTTAATAATAACGTTGATATTAAATTTCTGAACATGAGTACAAGAAGATATACATCCGTTCCTGCTGATGTAAATCTATAAGTTTGTGAATGCATATAACCTGGCTCTTCGATTTGTTTCAACCTTTGCCTTATGTTGGTATTTCAACGAATACGAAAATCATGGATCAAATAACTTCAATAAAAGCTCAACGACTAAAGTTAGGAAATAACTTCAATTGACATAAAAAAGATAAATGTACTCCAACTTTCAACCTAATTTACACCAAATTTAGTACCGATTACAAAATATGAAAAATACAACAATAGTCTTTTCTCCCATCACATTATCCGAACACATTCACTTTTCTCTTCCCTTTCCTTCTTGTTCTCTTCCATAGATCCTTTTCTCTTGCGGATAATTATGTTCGGGGATATCTCCACGCCTTCACTTTCAGATATTTGATCAAATCTCTTGAATCGGATCCTTAGGCATACATTTACCCAAACAAATACACCTCGAGACTCCATTAGACTCACCTTCAAAGTTTCTACTTTGTCCACTGCAAATAGTGCAAAGAAAAGGTCGTCAAATGAGTCCAGCTATGTCATACAGATACACATGAGATGCATCAACTAGAGAAATGATCAATGTAGCCATAAATATAAATTTCTTTTGCCACATCAGTTTCAAATCAAAGATCAATATAGAACAACCATGCTCATATAATTTGCTTTATAATATGGAGGACTCTCTAAATGCAAAGAAAATCCCACAGTATCTCCTCTTACGTCAAGGTTCCTATGACAAGTTGACAACCACGGTAAAATCAATGTTGATTTATCTAAATTGAGAGGATAATATCTAAGGGAATGTTACAGAGCCACTACTGTTTCCTGTCACTACTCTTACATAAAGGCGCAATAACTCCTGATTCTCAATCCCAGATAAATATCAGATGGAAAAGACACAGTAAACTGGAAGAAAAACTTCAAGAAAAACTGCAAAAAAGATGGAAGAAACCCAGTAAACTTTCAATGTATTCATCAACCTGCCGGTGTAGGAACGGTTCGAATTTTTGGGTCAAAATGGTCAATTTCGCCTTAGGGCTTGTGCGTTTCAATTTGGGGTAATTTCATTGGATTGTGCTACATGTACAAATAAATTTGTACTAAAAATTTTACACGTTCTCACAATAGAATGCTAGGGACCACATGGCCGAATTTTTTAATGCAAGGGGGACTCACATGCATGTGAAAGTGAGTAAACCATTTTGTCAACCAAATTTTGTACAAATAGTTTTATCCAATTTCGTTTACTTCCACATAAACGAATTTGCCTTAATAATGTAGGAAAGTCGCATTTAAATTTGCAACACATGGTAAATGTGTGTTTGGATTCAAGTGACGTGGCGTTGACATGGCAATTAACTCAACATTTAATGAGCCACGTCAGATTACCGCCATCCACGTAGGTAGGTTAACTAACGAATTCCATCCGGTGGCCAATGGAGGTGGACGATGTAAAATTGAGTGGCCATTGGGAAATGTTGTGAAGTATAGCACAGCCAATCCTATGATTGTCGGAGCCCGATGCGAATTCTACAAATTAGGCCCTAACGAAATCAACGTAAATGTAAAATTCAACACTGTATTATGCGAGCTATTGCTAATTTAAAACTAACATTTAAACAACAACCAAATATATTATAGAAATGATTTATATTATAAAATAACAAACCAAAGATTTAATCATAGAGTGAAGGAACTTATGCCAAGTGTGGAAGTGTCGATTAAGAAATTGGCATAATTGATTAAAAATTTATTATCATCTAAAATTAAACAAAAATATACATATATATTAAAATACGACTTTCTGCCCCTTTTAAAGCAGATCTAGAATGAAAGAATTGTAAAATGTAGTAATATCTTTCTCAAAAGTTTTTGTACAAAAATAAGACAACAACATAGATTCAACAAATACAGTCACATAAATATTTATCTTCACAAAGTTTTTGTACAAAAATAAGACAACGACATGAATATTTATAGACACCCATTTATAAAATTCATCAAATCTCACACCATTTTCAAGAAAAAAACCCAAATTTAACCATTTTAGATCTTATCTTCAATAAATTTACATCAAATCCCACACCATTGGATTTGGATTGTTTGGTCTTGTTTGGGAAAAAAAAATTTGGTCTAAAATGAGGCCCCTTATGGTCTTGGGCCTTAGGCGAGGGCCTCATTTGCCTCGCCTCAGGACCGGCTATGACTACAGGTAATGTTTAGATGAATAATTATATGAATCTCTCACATAATGTTGCTTTAGCACAAAGTCTATGAGACATGATGGGTGCTTGGAAGTCATAAAGAAGGCAATCGAAAAGCTTGGACTTAGACACAAAGAGCATATTTCAGCATATGGCGAAGGCAATGAGCATTGTCTTAGTGAAAAACACGAAACAGATGCCATAAACGCCTTCAAATGATTGCAGAAACCACCATGCTCTCGAAGCATTAAGCAGCCATATCTGTTTATGAGGATAACTTTTTTTTGGATTCCTGTAGGGTACTTTTCTTGTTATCTATATTTCAGGATGCAAAAAATTGAGATCGTTGATAAATCTTTCATGTTAATATTGTGAGAATTTGTGTTCTGTCTCGTGACAGCAATGACACCACAAACATTCAACGGTGCAAGTTTCTAACAATGACAACTTAAAACTGTTACTATGTACCTTGCCACCAGGGGCGGACCCCCTAAGGGACGAGTGGGGTCGGCCACCCCAACTAAATCTTCAAAAACGTTCAATTCGACCTTGTTAAATTTAAAATTTTCAGATTTTTTTTCACAATTTTTTTTAGTCAATTTTCTATCTCGCTCCCACTGAAAAATAATTCTAGATCCTCCCCTGCTTGCCACATACACCACCCCTTTGAATCCATTATACGAGATTAGACTTTGTAGAATATATTCAAAATATGTGGTTAAAAAAGAAAAGTAGGAAAAATATTTGAATTTACGTGCAAAATTATTTTAATGAAAGAATGTGCATTTGAAAATGAATTTTTGAAACAAATTAGATTGATGTACAAACTGTGGCTTAATATTCCTTGTGTAATAATATGGTAATGGCATAAGTTATGGGGAATTTTTAAAATGGTGTTCACAAAATAATTTAAACTTCTTTTGTAACTAAAATGTAAATTTGATAATTATTAATATATTTGTTGTTTGCTACTTAAAATTGCAGCGTACGGATAAAAGAAAAATGAGGGGGGATCTTCACTGGATGTCCAATGCAATGTAAGCAAGTCGATATTCACCCACCACCCATTCCCCACCCAAAAAAAAAAAAAAAAAAAATTACTTTTTTGTGGATCGCATATTAGTCCAGTCAGCCTTTTTTTTTTTTTTTTTTTTTTTGGTATCTGATATGTGTGTTTTACATGCTAAGTAGGGTCTTAAATTAGCCTAAAAATTTATTAATTGAGCAAATTGCGACTTATTTCATTTATGTTGTATTTGACTTTTTTAGGCTAAATTTCCAATTTGAAGGTGATTGAAGCAAAATGAAGTAGTTAGAAGCATTGGCCAGGCAAAAAGATGATGCTTGATGAATGCTGGAAGGTATTGGGATTTAAATGGACGAAATAGAAGTCAACTGAAAGATTTCATAAATATTGGGGGGACTAAAATAGGTATATGAAGAAGTTTAAGGACCAAAATTGAGGAATCAAAAGTTGAAGGGCCAATCCGGTGATCAAAAGGATCAAAATCAAAATAGATGGAAATAATAATTCAATGGTTGAAGAAGATTGAAAGTTTGAGGACCTAATCTGCAAATTATGGCACCCAGGTACATGGTGGGAGTGGCCCGAGCAAATTTCGTAGGGCCGAGCACGTCGTGGGTGGGTGCCACCATCGATTCCAAAATTGAAAACTTTAAAATGCATTTGATTTGTCGTTTTGAAGCAAATTTCAGCTTTCTATTTTCTAGAAACACTTATAATATGCTTTCGAAAATGCATTTTCGAAAATAGGGAAAATTTTATAAAATAAAATTCAAAACAAGGAAATGACCTTAAATAATTAATAAAATCACAAAAAGCATACCCAAATACAAATACCCATCCTTGTCTCATCTGAGGCTCCTCCAAGAATCCTAGTAGAGAATCCATCTCTCTATTGCCATTTCCCAATCTTACAATGATTCTTTTTTTTTTTTTTTACCAACTTTAAAATTTATATTTTTTCATCACATATTACAATAAAATTGATATGTTTTACTAAATAATCAAATTAATTGGAAAAAAAATGTCATAAAACAATTTCTAAAATTTTTAAACCAAACACATTTTCTAATTTTTGTTTTAAAAACAGTTTTTCAGAATGACTATTTTGGACTTGTTTCAGGTTTTTCCAGCTTTGATCTTATCTCGTACCAGCTATTGTAGTTTGTCACATTATCATAGTACTCTTATACTTAGAAGATCAGTCCCGCTCCTATATATATTCCAAGTCATCATATTCTCTGTAAAATTTAATATTGCATCTTCAATCTGTCTTGCATTCAGATAGCATAATGTGAATAAGTTGTTTTCTTAGCTATTTCTTACTGCAAATTGTCAAGAAAAGATGGGGGTGTACTTGAGACAAGCATTTTTCGCGAAGCATGAATTTTAATGTTTGAATGCAAAGAGGAAATTAGACTTGCATCACAACGATATCCATTTGAGGAATTAAGGCAAAATTCTCATTGAAGAGCTAAGTATTTGATGGCATAAAAATGCCATAAACTGAAGGATTTATATGTCATCATATTCTCTGTAAAATTTAATATTGCATCTTCAATCTGTCTTGCATTCAGATAGCATAATGTGAATAAGTTGTTTTCTCAGCTATTTCTTACTGCAAATTGTCAAGAAAAGATGGGGGTGCATTTGAGACAGGCATTTTTCGCGAAGCATGAAGTTAATGCAAAGAGGAAATGAGACTTGCATCAAGTCGATATCCTTTTGAGGAATTAAGCCAAAATTCTCATTGAAGAGCTAAGTAATTGATGGCATGAAAATGCGATCAACTGAAGGATTTATATTCATTCAACATGCTGGAGCGCATGTTGTCTGTAACCCATTTTATAGCCTAATTGTGGAGTAATCCGTTAATTTGACTGGCACAAATTTGAATTATTACACAGAATGCACCTACTTCTTTAAGCCACTTGCTAGGGGTGCTACTGCTAAGTCGAGAGTATTTCACTCAAAGACTCTTCAGAAAACTGCTGGTTGTGACACACTGCTCGGGTTTTATCCGCGTACATTTTCTGAAGATTGCTTGTATTATGTTTCAGTTTTCATCGTATACTCATCTACGATTTCGCATTCAAAGAAAAATATCATATTTATACACTTTGCAGATTGGCACAAGTGTTCAAACTTTAAAAGATAAATTAAGTGAAAAATGAGTGAGTGTTCTTTTGCAAGTGCAATGAGAGGATGCAGCGTGCATGGACAAGAATGGTACTTGAAACTTATCCAATCTATTGTTTTTCGAAAGTGTAGATTATTTCATTCTATGGTTCACATACCAAATATACACTATCACTCAGTTAAATTGAACAATTAACACCATATCATTAAGTTAAACGAATTACTTTTGCATTAAATTATAAACCAATACAATGGTGATCAAAAGTTGATGAAGAACAATAAAGTTAATAAAAATAAATAAAAAAAAAACACACACACGTCAACAAGATATTTCACCATAATGAAAGGTTTGGATACAATTATAAATCCAAGGACGGATCCAGGTTTAAATTCAAGACTGGGCTAAAAAAATTTCAAGCGGGGCTAATAGGGGAAAAAAATTACTCATTAAAAATCTGTTTTTACAAAAAAAAAAATAATAATAATAATAATAATAATAAAGAAAATTACCTTAAAAAATTTTAATTGACCAGGCCGGGGAGGGGGGGGCGGACTACAGCCTAGGTAGCCCCCCCTAAATCCGTCCCCTGTATAAATCGCTATCCTCAAACAATATTTGTCGTCACCAAAATAAGTGCTTGAAGACTTTTATGACAAATAGTATGTAGGAGTAATCAAAATCCTAATCCAAGTTTGAATCAAGTAAACAAAATTTGGAAAGGGATTTTTAGAACAAATATTGAAAATGAGTTTGATCTTTAATTTTGGAAGTGATTGAATGAATTTGATATTAAAGATATGTTTTCCAACATGAAAGCCATCCATATATATATATAATGCTACAACCTTCATGCACGAAAATGTGCAAAAATCAAGCCAAAAGGATGTGAAGCCCTTCGAAATGATACCAGATTCAAAAGCCAACGACAACAAAATTTTGTACCGGGTGATCGCCTAGTTCACTAAATTTTCCTCTATAATTCATATATTAGGCCCGGCAATCACCCTTTCTTAAGCCTGGGCGATTTTCGACTTCCACCATTTTTTGTTCTCGTTTTGATTCGACTTGTCTTTCTTATGATTATTCACTTCCATCACTTTCAAATCACTCGTAATATACATTAAACAATATAATACCCAAAAATGAAATCAAAAGACGATGACTTTGAATTTTGGAGTATTGTCAGGACCATCATTTGATATTTTGTCCTTTATCCCTAGTTGTTTTATTAAAAATCTCTCACCAAACATAAAGGAATAGAGAGAAGCAGCTGGTACCTGCTGGCTGGAGTGGAGTATTAGCTAGTGGCAACTCATTTTAAATTTGGGGGCTGCTGCCAAAGGTAGATGAGATTTAAAGAGAAGTCATGACCCTTTTTCTCACCCTTTATAACTTTGACGATAAAATATAAATGAATATAATCTATCTTCTGTTTCGTCTCTACATGAAAGGACATGTTGAAGATAAATTATGAATGAAGAAAAGTTATCTCCTCTCTAACAATCTAAATATTTAAACAGGTTGTCAATATTAACGATGATTTCGTATCCAGTTGTTATGGCTCTGAACCTTTTTTCTCTATAAAGCTTAAAGCATTAAAACTATTCAAAATGTAGTTTGATACTTTTTCAAAAGATGTGGGCGTTTAATGCTTTTCCATATAGTTTCTTCGGCCAGCTTCCATGAAAGAGAGACGCCACAGGCGTGCGTATATATATTGGGCTAATTTTATTATCTCGAGAAGAGTTTGAAACTGATGTGAACCTAATTCTTTTACTTTATTGCCAGCTTTTTCTTGTCCACATCTGTGTTCTTCACTAGTTAGCCACTGTTTGGAGGTTTGATATATAAATAGATAGTAATGAGCGATGAGTAAGTGAATTGAACTCGTGAGTTCTTTAAAACGTGTGGTTGAAAATGATGTTTGATATTTATAAATTAATTTATAAAATTTGCCAAATAGAAGCTTAATTGCGTACGATTGATCAATTAACTCGTCTACAAGTGGGATTGAAAATAACAACATAAAATCATTATGGTTTGGTTGGCACCAACTTGTGAGCCCCTACCCTCTTTGGATCTTGACATTGATATCAATTTCAAAGAGAGTATCATTGAGATTGGAAATGACTTTTACGCATAGTGTTCTTCGGTGAAGCTACCAATATCACCGGTCCTGATAGATAGATGTGATGGGTGATGGCTGAAGGCCATGGGTGGTTCTTGGTATTCAGTTTAAATTTCACAAGGAAATACCTCTCCATATTCGGAGAGTTTACATTATTTTCGTTTATTTGTTCAAAAAACTTTGCCATATAAATAAGATGGATTTTTTTTGGAAAAAGAAAATAAAAAAATAAAAACCATCTCCAATGTAACCTGAGAAAATTTATTCAAGTAACATGAAAAAAGGAAAAACAAATGTCATATAGCTTTGTCTAGATTTAGAAATTCTGTTATAAATGTCTCTCATCAAACTTTAAACTCCCTATGTGGATTTATAGATGTTTAACCAATTTTGGACTTGAATATCTAAGTATGCTACGTAATTAAGAAGTCTTCCAACTTACATGCTCTTATATCTAGATTTGTCGAGTTGTGAGTTTTATGTGATTTGTACAAGTCATATGCTACAAGAAAGATTAAATATTAAGAAATTTGATATCTAAAAAACAAAAATAAAAAACAGTTGATGAACTATTTTTCAATATTAAATTTAGGTATGATAAAAAAAATAAAAGAAAAGATAGGAAACAAAACATCGATAATAAAACCTAAACACATTAATGTTATGCTCCTCGTATATACAAAAAACCACCTCATACTTAACGCCAAGGCGTGTTTATGTTTTAAACCCTTCGATATCTGCATTTCCATATTTCTTCTCTTAGTAAATTGGTTGAAGATCACTTCAGTCTAACTCTAAATAAATTGTATGTTTAAAATAATGAGAGCAGAATAGCATTCTATAAGTACATAAATTGTACTTATCTTCCAAGTTTGTTTGATCAAGTAGTAAAATCCTAATGATTGAAGGTTAATAAAGGATTTTTCCATATGAAAAAAGGCAATGTGCAAGTGGTGGTCAAGTTAATATTTTAACTTCGAAGAGATTATCATCATTATTTAAAAATAAAAAATAAAAATGTTATGTCCTTTTAACTTATAATCAAGTGGGCCAAGAATATATTATAATGTTTTATATGTATTAATGTGTTTGTTAAGAGTCCAATTTGTTCACTTTTACAAGGCTGGCACGTAAGCAGACGAAGCAGGGTCTCCACAAAAAGGAAGTTTATTGCACGAGAATGAGCCAAATTTACTGTCACCCATCATAGGTAATGGCTTTTTTAGCTTTGCTTTTAAATTTGTTCACCTTAAATTGACAACGTTATGTTTGTTGTATTAAGTTTGTATTATTACGACTGTTATATCTATAAATTATGTGGCAAACACACGATGGAGGAGGTCCGACATATGTCGACTTCGCATCGATTATTCAATTGGATCAGACTTATTAAACTAAGAAACATCGGCAACCTTGTATTGATCTTGAACTTGGACTCATTTCACTAAACCCACTTGTCCCATTTTCATTTCCCTCTATATATGAGCTCATTCACAATCAAAGTATATCACTCTAACCCTAATCAAAATCCCTCTTCCATCTTTTGCACTCATTTCTCTTTTGTTCGGTTGTTGATTTAATCGTCAAAATACAAATAGTCGCCGGACCTTTCTCTCGACAGGCTGCCTTTACTTCTTGACTGGGTGTTCAATATGTAGAAGGAAGGTGGCCGAAATTTTGTTGGCGCAAAATTGAGGTCAACAATGTCCTTGTTTGGTTTATTTAAAAAAGTCAATAATTTTTTTTTTAATTAATTTTAACTTCAAATTTCATGGAATTCACAACTTTTATCAAATTTTCAATCATACATTTCATCAACTTTTATCAAAATCTACTAAAAATTTGATTGTTAACAAAACCTAGTATGGACAAAACGTTTATTAACAAAATTTGTAATCGATGTTGATCCAATTATGTGGTGAAAGTTTTTCTCGTGTTACTAGTTTGGTTAGTCTTGGTTGTATATGTGTATCTATGTAGTTCATAAAAATTCACTATCTAATTAACTGAGAATAATGTTATTTGCAGTCGCTCACTACAACAGTCGCCTTACGTGGCATACACATTGAAGGTGATTATTTGATGTATTAATGAATAAAAAAAAATTACCTCATTAATGTATCAAATAATCACCTGTCATGTGTATGCCATGTAGGGCGACTGCCACAGTGAACAACTACGAATAGCATTACTCATTAACTGATTAAGCTAGAATAAATATGTACAATGTTTCAATATTGTAAAATAAAATTTAGCATCAGATTATAAGCATTTTCGTGTTGGCTGAAAAAAGAAAGAAAGAAAGAAAGAAACAATTTATAAGTAAAATAAATACTTATAAAAATGTCCATTTTCATTTCCAAAAAATGGGGACCAAATGGGGGCGCAATAAGTACATACATTTGGATTTACTTGTGAGCTTTTGGTTGTGCCAAATTATGAAAATAACTTAATTCTTTACCTAATTATATACATAATTTGATACAAACACCTGTTAAAACTCATTTTATCAACCCAAAAAAAGAGGGTCCAAAATGTCCTAAAGTGAAAAGCTCTTCAGATGCAATAGATGTTAGGTTTTGTGAATCGAATATGGTAAGAATCTTGTGAAATTGTATATTTGATTTTTTACTTGGAAAGGAAGATTGTATCATGGTTGAATAAGAAAATGAAATCCTCTCTCAGTCGAAGTTCTAAGCGCAATTGTAACATAATTTTAACAGATTTTCTTACCTTTTAGGACTCTTCTAGTATTTGGAATGTGACACTTCTAAATACAAGGCTCCTTTGTGTAAGTTTTATTTTATGCATTATTGTTGTGTCTGTAATTTTTCTTCATATTATCAGTTAATAAATATCGTTCCTCTGCGATTAACTCTCTTTGTTCTTCTTTGTCTTTAATATTGTTTCTTATTGTGATCTTTATTACTACATATTGTGTCATTGATCTCATTCGTTACAATCTCTCTGTGTCCAACAAGTGGTATCAGAGTTTGGTTCTTCTTCTTTGTGGATTGTTCGAGATTTTTCAAAGATGGCTGCCATGAAGTATAACATTCCGCTGCTAGATCGCAATACAAGGTTTTCTTTGTGGCAAGTAAAGATAAGGGCTATTTTGGCGTGGTTGTATTTGGACAATGCATTGCTGGGTTTTGACAAGATGCCAGTTAATTGGACAACGGAGGAGAAACAACAAGAGATCGGAAGGCTTTCTCGCAAATTCATTTTCATTTATCCAATAATATTCTGCAGGATATCTTGAATGAGAAAACAGCGAATGCTTTGTAGTTGAAACTAGAACAGTTATGTATGACAAAAATTCTCACTAGCAAACTAGCTCTAAAGCAAAAGTTGTATTCCCATTGCATGGCAGAAGGAGGATCACTGGAATAGTGGCACAACCGGTTCTGGTCACCTCTTATTCGTCGTTTGAGGACACCATTTTTGTATCATCGGGATACTTTGACTATAGACGACATCTATGATACTTTGCACTCAAAGGAAAAGTTGAAGCATTTGGTTGGAGCTATATCGAGGGATGAGGAAGCTCTGAATCTTATGGTGGTCGACGGAGGAACAGACCGAAGAATAACAGCAATTTGTTTTGTTTCTACTGCAAACGTAAGGGACATATTCAAAAGGATTGCGATAAGTTACAGGTTAAAGGTGATTTAGCTGTAAATCGTGGAGTGCAACATTTGACTTCAAACAAAACAAATGTAGTTGAGGATTTTTCAAACTGTGGAGATGTGATGTTGATCGTGGTATTTGACGTGGAATCTAGGCCTGACAAGGAGTGGATTCTCGATTCGACATGTTCGCATCATATGTATTCCAATATAAATTTCTTTCAGACATATAAGGCTGTTCAACAAGGTAGAGTTATAATGGGAAACAATCAATCTTATCGTATTGCTGGGATCAGTCGAGTCAGATTTAGGCTAGCGGGTGGGACAATCAGAACAATTGATCGGGTTCGGCATGTTTCAGATCTGAAAAGGAATCTCGTCTCGTTTAGTACTCTGATGCAAAAGGATATAACTTTTTTGGTGGAGGTGGAGTCTTGAAGGTCCGAAAGGGTGTCCGGGTTGTACTTGAAGGACGAAAAAGGTCTCAATTGTACATCTTGCAGGGAAACGCAGAACCAGTTAAAAGACATCTGGATGAGTTCAATACCGTGGTGGATATTCAGTTTGGTACAATACCTCTTGTGATGGGCTTTGGGTTGGTTCAGAACATTGCTCGAGAGAGCGTTTGTGATTCCACTTTGCCACCAATTTCAGTGGTTGCACTGTATTCAGTTGTTAGGGTTGGATCCATTAAGTGTAGGTACCATGGTGTCAATGTTGTCTGTAATACTTTTGGGGATATTGAAGGTAACAACTCTAGTAAGGAGCCTTCTGTTCAGGATTTTGTATAGTTTCTGCTCCAGGGTGTGCTTTGACCCTATTTGGTAAACATTAATTCCTTAGTGGATTTTGGAAATTTGGGAGTAGGGTTCAAGTGTCACTTGTGGATGCTGTACAGAGGACAATGGTTTGTATGGAGAGTTTTGGTTACTACGTTGAGGAGATTGGTCATTTCATTTTGATGCAAATGAGTTTATTTCTCTGGTGGAACAATTTTGTGGAGCTCTGCTCATTGCACCAGAATTTAAGTCAAGGTGGAGATTGTTAAGTTTTGTGATTCAAATATGGTTAGGAGTTTTGTAGGATTGCGTATTTGATTTTTTACTTGGAAAGTAAAATTGTATTCAAGTTGAATAAGGAAAGGAAATCCTCCCTCAATCAAAATTCTATGCACAATTGTAACCTAATTTTAACAGATTTTCTTAACTTTTAAGACTCTTCTAGGGTTTCAAAGGTGGCGCTTATAAATACAAGGCTCCTCTGCCAATTTTGTTTATGCATAATTGTTATGTCTGTAATCTCTCTCTATATTGTCAGTTAATATATATCGTTCCTTCACAATTAACTCTCTTTGTTCTTTTTTACTTTTAATCTTGTTTCTTGTTGTGATCTTTATTACTACATGTTGTGTCATTAATCTCATTCATTACAATATCTCCTAGGCCAACAATAGATATAATTAATTAGGAATTTGTGAGTGAATAAAAGGTGTTCTAAAATGTAAATTATGTAGTAGGTTGGATTTTTCTCTGATATGTTCGACTTCAGAGTGAAAATTGAAAAACTATTTTCCCTATAAGGATTTTCAAAAGAAACAATGGCAGAGCATATTTATGTAATTGCTTGATTAGTTGATTAAATGGCGTGAATAGAAAATAGGACCCTACTGTGTGCACAAGCAGGCTTCGATGGGAGTATTTTTTGACAATTTTTTATTTACAATAAGTCCCACACATGAAAGTAATTTGACCAAATTATATGGAACAATTTATGTAAAAATGACATTCTCCTAGAAAATATTAACTGAGGCTGGCGGAAGAGTCCGAACAAGTTTGTCTTCGAGGTTGTATGCAAGGAGCAATAGTAGACCCCACTCTAGTATCTTTTACACGTGATTATCTAATTCCAAAATGATAAGTCTCTTGAATTCTTGTCTGGGTGCCACGATTCTGGTTTTCACTATTGTACTTCAACTAACACTTTAAATGAGTGAACAAATATCTTTAGAGATCAACCACACATATATTTCTTATTTAAAATAATTTTCTTCCTAAGCCATTTTATTTAAAAATTTAAATAACAAACCATGATAGGTGTGTAGATTTAATAAATAGATGACAAAGATTTGACTCACAAAATGTACTTATTTAAATGTGACTTGACAATGCTTTTTGAGATTAAAAATCGGGGAATCCTATGAAATGTGTGTTAAAAAGTAGATACAAGTTGCGAGTCGAGTAGAACGCATGGTTAAAAATAAAGTTTGATTAACTTATAATCTCAAAAAAGCTTTGTCAAATAGGAGCTTAATATCAATCATCTAAGTTTTAGAAGAAGAAGAAGAAAAAAAAACCTTAATTTTATTTTTATTATTATTATTATTATTATTATTATTATTATTATTTCTTCCTTTTGCCCTTATATATATATATATATATATATATATAGTTTAGTATTAATTACTGGGTTTAAAAATAGTTAAAATAATAAGTTGTAAAGGAGACAGAGAAAGGAAATCTTGGCTTTAGCGAAAAAAGGGATGTTTTGACAATATAAGATAAACAAGCGTCACATGAAAATAAAATGGCATTGACAAGTAAAACTCTGAGTAGCAGAAAACAGGTGCTCAGATTGGGACACCATCCAATCATAAGATAAAGAGATTTGTTTGATTGCCTAATTTACATATATTAATTTCCCAAATAAAAATAATAATTAAAAACTCTTAGAAATCTATTTGCGAAAGCTATGGATTAAGACAATATATAAAAGTTTTTTGACAACAGCTTTTGAGTAAATTTTTTAGGACATTTTGATTATAAAAAAAAAATAAAAAAAAAATAGTTAAATGTATGGTTTAGAAGTTGATAAAATTTGTGAGTCGATGAAATGTGATTATCAGTCGACTTTGATCATAATTTTTTTAACAATTTCTTAAACTATTTTGAGCAAGCACTTAGTCGATCGAGTGGAGACTCCACCATACTATGATCAATATTTGAAAATTTGTTTTATTGGCCACAGGGACGGACCCAAAGTGAGTCCTGGTGGCGCACGTGATCCACCAGCTTTCATTTTTTTTAATCAAAAATCACATTTTCGCCTGAATTTCCCTTTTACACTTTGCAGAACCAAGAAGAAAAAACTGTTAACAACGTCCAAATTGGAAAATCAAAACTCATTCTATTCAATTTTAGCTTCATGAGATTCCATTCAGCACTGCTAATGCGATTTTGCTGCTGACTGCTCGTGTGGTTTTAATGTGTATTTTATGAACCATAAATGTAGTTCAATTAAAATGAAAAGCTTGGTGCAACTGAATAATTTCATTCATCCCAATTATCTGGCTTTAAAGTATAAACATTTGCTTCTCTCTGATTTCTTGCTAGATGTGGTTATCCCTAAATATGGGTCTATTGCCTTGATACGATATATGTGTTGGCTCTTGTTTCTTTGCATAGGTCAACAAGAAATATATGTCTGAAAATTAGCTTGATGACTTTTACAAGAGAATGCTACTACTCAAGAAGAAGAAATAAGTAACAGTAAAAGTGCAGTTTAAGGATGGCAAACCTTATGATGTTGCTTTTAATATATCTGTTGAGTGTTCATGAATTTGAGTTTGGTGCTAACCATTGAGCGGAAAGGACTTGATATGGTTTGGCAAGATTGGAGCTTGCTATTAAAGGAATTGGGTGATTTCTACCTCAGTCAAATATTTAATGATATCTGTTGGATAGCATATCCCCGAATTTCTACATTTTTCTCCTGGAATCCCATTTGTTATAGTTGGCACCAAAATAGATATGCTTCAACACAACAAGCTCTAGTTAGTCTTACATTTTCTGCTGAAGTTGTCGTAATTGTGTGTGTGTGTGTGTATTTTTTTGTCATCTCTACTTATCATGTAGGTAAAACAAGCTTGCTAAAAACAGCCTCATATTTACCTTATAAATTTGGCTTTTTGTAATTTTGATTGTGACCACTAATTAAAAGTTTGTGTCTGTCGCTGATTGGCCGACCACGGCAATGTTTATATGGACGAGGATAAGATACCGTGCTAGGATTTCAATTTTACCTCAAGGGATTCATAGTTCCTGTTGTGTATTTTGACTTCTGTGCATCTAGGTAGATATATTTTAAGTTTTCACACTTGTTTGGCAGGATTATAAATCAATGTAATATGTAATCACAAATAATGTTAAACATTAGTCTATGTAACAACAGTAACTTACAATTGAATAAAATAAAAAACTAAGAAATTTTGACTGATTGTAGTTGGTCTAGAGTCGCGTAAAATAACATTACACATACTTTGATTGAATTATATAGATTTTTTATTTTTATTTTTATTTTTTTTGTTAACCAAGTTCAATCTAGAGTATCGAACAACATAGAAATGAGTTATTCTTCTTGGCCCAGTCCATCCGAGGGGCATTGCAAACTCCCAACCAATAGGTGGCGCCGCATTGTCCCCCTAGATGGACAAGGCCTACGTTCCTTTTTCCATATAGTAGAACCTCATAAAGATATATATTGCAAACACGCGACCAATAAGGAGGGCATTGTCCATATAGAGAACCCCATAAAAATATATTACTTCGTTACACCATAGATGTGATTCTACCACAAAATTTAATAAACGGTGCATGTTTGGCAAAACTTAAAAATACATACAAGTAAATTTAATTTTAAGTGAACAAGTAAGTTTAAAATAAATATTTATCTTGTCGAATATAAAACTAAGAAAATTGTTCTTACTAAGACTAATTCTTACCTTCTTATCAAAATATCAGTTATTTTGAGTTGTGCTTTGAATTTTGTTTATTAAAAAGGGGATAGTATTTTTCAAATATATGTGAAAACAAAGATGCTCTAAATAAAGACATAGAAACATAATATCGTCAAAATCTCATGTACAAGACATCCATCCGTGGCAAAATTTGACATGAAATGGCATCAAGTAATGCCATGTCATGTACATACAGACATACATGTACGTATAAATACATAAATCTTGTAATAGATACATGTTTTTTCATCCTGTGCAGGATGATATTACAAAGCACTGCTACAATATTATCAACCACTATATGTACCTCATTTTTCTGCCATACCATGTTAACTCTACGTACGTACTAGATTAAAAACAGTGATCATCACACGGTTTTGCTACAGTCAGCTTTGCCAAACCCAACTTGACGATTGGTCGTATCAAATTCCACCCATAGATTCTGTTGATGAAAATTACCTATGATGTTACTCGCAACACCAAGAGATTCGGACCGTCCGATTCCTACGCAATGGACCCCACCTTCTACGTGATCTAAAATTCTCTCCTTGCTGATTAAAATTTCTACACCCTTGTCGAATTGAAAAGACATGTCTCCTATTAACTGTCCAATTTCAATTGGATTGCCATCAAAACACATGTCCAATGAACCTCCATACACGTACCCTTTCTTCAATTTTGGACCTACTAGTCTCACTACTTCTTCCCTTACCTTAGAGTATGCCGTGTCCACTAGAAACGTGTATTGTGTGCCAGAATCGATCATTGTCTGACCGGAACCTCCTGCGTCTGGCCGGAAAACCGCTTCGGGGATGTTCAGTTTTTTCCCACCAATTTTTATCCCTAGAAGAGCAACGGTGAAGGCTAGGGGATCAAGATTGGGCTTGCGTTGACTTTGAGGGAAAGTCAAAAGACTGATATATTGAAATGTGTGTGAATTTGGATTTTGGCCAAGATAAAATGTTCCTGTGGGCATTGTTTGGACACCGCCCTGTCTTAGTGGCACACAATAAGAAAATTTTGATATCTTAGCTTGAGAGATAAACGACAACCGTCCAAGATTCATCCCCAAAATACCCTCCGCCTCGGCGGATTCCGTTGCACATCCAAGAATCAGCGGAGGTGTACTTCGGGAACTAGAAAATGTAAATTTTTCTCTTACGAGATTGCCCTCAGCCAGTGTTCCGTCCGCATAGAAGTAAGAATAGTGGCACAACCGGTTCTGGTCACACGAAGTTGGGATGGTAAAATCGGGAATCCGCGGCTTGCAGATGGGGTGGTTACAAGGTAGAACAGAGAAAGAAGATGAAAGAGAAGGATCAAACGACGTCGTGGGTGGAGGAGGTGGCCTTTTAGGTGACTTCCTGTGGCATTGAATCCATGAAAGTTGACTGCCAGTATCCAAAACCATTTGTTGAGTCTGAGGTGGGGTCCCAATCGGGAGTGAAACAATCAGAGCCATTGAGTACTTGAATGCTGATTTGTAGTCATATGATGATGACCCTGGAACTGGCTTCTGCACCAGTGCTTTACGAGGTTGAGATGAAAGAAGAGAAGCCCTTAAAACTGCTTTATGAGAAGCATTTTTCAATAGAGGGGCTGAGGTTAAAGGAAAAGAGAAAGAAACAGTATTTTCTTGGACTGTTATTTGCATAAAGTTAAACAAAATGAGCAAAACAAAAAAGAGAAACTTGCAGAAGTATTCGATAGCCATAGCCAAAGAATTTTTACACAGATATCGGAAGTGAGAGGAGAGTGGGATGTGAGGGGAGAGTGGTGAGGTTTTGGTTGGTATTTATATGGGATTTGAATCGAAAAAATAAATAAATAAAAAATAAAAAAGGGCCGAACGCGGTTTCTAACTTACATGTAATTTAATGGTTGTATCCAATCTTAATGATACGAGTTAGCTACACACTGTACTGTAGTCAAAGCTACTCGAATCCTCACTCTTTCCTATTTTTGAATTTTCTACTTTTCGTGGGATTTAGGGTTGATTATGATTGGAGGGAAGATATGAATGAGTGGATGACAGCCTTTAGTAGCTTATATGTTACAAACAAAAACGTGTTTTCTCTCAAAATTCATTTTTTGTTTTTGTTTTAAGTTTTTTTTTCCCTAATTAGATTGATAAGTGATTAACTATCTCTGGACGAGTACGTTAGGTTTACTTTTTGTAATCAAATATCACGAAACTTGAACTCGAGATTTTATTTGTTCTGATAAATAAAAATTTAAATTGTTGAGGAGACGACACATTTATTTTTTCATTTTCATCATATAAGTTGATGGGAGTCTTTTTATTGGTCGTAATATATACGTAGTGTGATAATTTTAAATTTATAGTGGTAATTATGAACAACTAGGATTTCATTAGGTGCTGTAGCCTTAATGTCTTTTACAATTTAAGAGTGGGCTGTCGTGTCCCCTATTCCAGTGATTTTCTAGCATTTGGTTTTTTCTCTTTCATTCTTAGGGTTGGTTTAATGGAGTTTTTGTTTGAGTAATGCTATTTAACATCATTAATGTTAAAGTATTCGTCTAAATGATACTAATGTGATATTAAATAAGATATATAATTAAATGAATTACAAATTTCTCTTTTTCATTGAGACAAACACTTAGCATCAATTAGATTGGTGTTGTAGTACCATTTGAGTTAAATAACATTATTATTTTGTTTTTATGTTTGCTTTTCGTAAAAGAGTTTTCTGAAAAGTATTTTTAGATTAGTTTTCTCTAAAAATTTATATAATTAGACAACAAACTTTGAGAAAAATGTTCAAATATATTCAAAAGCAATTTCTTAGTATCAAAAACAACTTCTTAAAATACTTTTTCTTGCTTTTCAATTTTTCTTGCATATTTATGAAATTAAAAGTGGATTAATTGTAACAAAACATCAAAGTTGAAATTAACATATGCTTAGGAATACACAGATGTCCAAAATAGAATAGATTCTCTTCTGTTCATATTGCCTTTCGATTTAGGTTGTAACTGAAACGTGTGGGACCAACAGAGGTAGGGGTGGGGTCCATATGTTTTATTCATACTATTATTTTGATTATAGCATAAGTTGATGCACTCAATTTGGCACTAAATTCCACAAAATCTATGTTCTAAGTTAAAGAAATATTTCACATGATCCATTACCATATGTTTTAATCATACTATTATTTTGATTATAGCATAAGTTGATGCACTCAATTTGGCACTAAATTCCCCAAAATCTATGTCCTAAGTTAAAGAAATATTTCACATGATCCATTAACAGGAATTTGGCCATTTTGCACACTCCCACCACTTAGCTGCCTATTTTAATTCAACTTTTTTGTTGCATTATTAAGTTGGCACTAAATTCCACAAAATCTATGTTCTAAGTTAAAGAAATATTTCACATGATCCATTACCATATGTTTTAATCATACTATTATTTTGATTATAGCATAAGTTGATGCACTCAATTTGGCACTAAATTCCACAAAATCTATGTTCTAAGTTAAAGAAATATTTCACATGATCCATTACCATATGTTTTAATCATACTATTATTTTGATTATAGCATAAGTTGATGCACTCAATTTGGCACTAAATTCCACAAAATCTATGTCCTAAGTTAAAGAAATATTTCACATGATCCATTAACAGGAATTTGGCCATTTTGCACACTCCCACCACTTAGCTGCCTATTTTAATTCAACTTTTTTGTTGCATTATTAAGTTTCCATATTTTTTATTAGAGAAACTTACACTTTAGTCTTCAATCTTTACGAAATGTAACAAATCTAATCTCAATATTTTCTAAAAACTATCCATTCCAACATTTTAATTATTTATCAAAACTTGTAATTCTCTTCATTTTGATCATTAAATGATAGATTTATTAAAAAAAAAACTAAAACAACAAAAATATAAGGAAAAAACTGCAAGTGGAATCACAACATTTTTGTAAGGACAAATAAATCACACTTAAATAATTAAATGCATATTAACATATAAAAACAAAGAACTTAACCAACCAACCAAGCTCACGCACCTCAGACAAAGAATTTGTCTTCTTCAAATTTCCCTTTTTATTGATGTGATGATTGATCCTATTCTTCATTTCAAGCTATATCGAATTTCTTTGTCTTTATAAAAAAATGTGAACGCATATAGAGTGACATGTTACATCACGGAACAACAAGATTTACAGAATAATTGCAATTTATATATAGTGCACTAAATCAAGTTTGTAAAATTTTCTCATATTTCTATTTTATTGCTACTAAATTCAGAATAGTTTATCGAGCCAGGGTGATTTCAGGCTTGATTTATATGCTCAGAGAACAAACCGAAATTTTTTATCTAAAATGATACGTTGAAATAGAGCATATGTGTAAAAGAGTTTACAACAGTAATTCGAAAAGTTATTGATTTTAATGGGTTGCCATTATAATCTTCCATTTTTTCTCAAAAATTTTAAATTAAACTATTACAGATTTCATTGATGTGATGATTGATCCTATTCTTCATTTCAAGCTATATCGAATTTCTTTGTCTTTATAAAAAAATGTGAACGCATATAGAATGACATGTTACATCACGGAACAACAAGATTTACAGAATAATTGCAATTTATATATAGTGCACTAAATCAAGTTTGTAAAATTTTCTCATATTTCTATTTTATTGCTACTAAATTCAGAATAGTTTATCGAGCCAGGGTAATTTCAGGCTTGATTTATATGCTCAGAGAACAAACCGAAATTTTTTATCTAAAATGATACGTTGAAATAGAGCATATGTGTAAAAGAGTTTACAACAGTAATTCGAAAAGTTATTGATTTTAATGGATTGCCATTATAATCTTCCATTTTTTCTCAAAAATTTTAAATTAAACTATTACAGATTTTCCTTTGGTTTTGGCTTTCCAGCTAGTTACATCAAAAGGGTCATTCAGCTTTATAAAGAAGCTTGTTTCTGTTCACATATTTAGCCATGATTTAGAAAAACTATGTTACTTCTAGAATTTCCCAAGTTAATCATTTGTGTTGACCCTTGAGATTTAACTTGTAAAGTGACATATGTTCTTCTGATATAATCAGCTTTTCTATTTGTTTGATCAAGTCAACTAACTTGATTCATACGTGTGTGAATATAATTATTTAGCCCCTATTACTTAGAGATTTTTTTTTTCAAATTAATTGAATATCCTTTCAATAATTCAATTAATAATATGTTCAATCTTAACTCTTACAAAATAAAGTAATCCAATCTTATACGTTTTTTGTGTCTCTCTTTGCTGATTTTTTCATAAATTTGATTGTTAAGATTACAGGAAAAGAAAAATAGCGAAATTAAAATAATTAAGAGAGGCGTTGTCAAATTTCAATTCAATTTTTTCGGAACGTTAGAAACGACACTATGGTAAAATAACAGATTTGGATAAAACTTAGGTCAATTTGATTACGTTGGCTTCGAACTGAAAATTAGAAATAGAAAAATCACATTTTTTGTTTGAGTTAAATTAACTAATTAGCAAATTTATTTAGAAATATAAAATAATTTGACTTATTTAAAATAAATTAATTAAAAAATTAGGGAGATTCGGTTCTTCAGTTATTGATTTAGAATTGAGAATTGAACAAAACCCGTCTGTTCTCGATTCGAATACCCATTCAAATATTTAACTTAAGAATAACCGTTTAATTTCGTTTGGTTAAGAAGTTTTGACCAACCTTACTTACCAAACAAGTTTTTCCAACATGGAATCGGAGTGGGATCGAAAATTCTTTAATCCAGAATGTGCCTATTGATTTCAACTCTGACACTATTGATGTGCAATAGTATTACTGGTGTGCAAGTGAGATATTCATGGAAAGATTAGGTGACAAGAGGAAGTTCAAACAATTTGGACGCCTTAGACAAGATAGTGAACTGTAACTAATCTATTTTTGAATCATATCCACTTGAATGCAATCAAAGTTGTAAGTAGAGACATAAAGCAAGCCAAGCTGGAACCCATAAAACCATGGATATTTGACGGGCCAAGTTAATTCTCCCATCCAGTGACCTTTCATTTTGAGGCACAGAACCCAATAGTTTATTTAAAATTTTCCATTTATTTTTTGGGGAAAACAATTGAAAAATGATATCAGACATGGTCTCCCCTAACTATGAGCAGGTCAACCTTTTTTTTTTGTTTGTTTTTTTTTTGTCCTATTCTAGACTAATCCTTAGGTCTGTGATCCGGTCCCTCTTCACACAGTCCGGTTAATCGCAGGATGTGCCTCCAACTGGTCAGGGTCCGAGCGCTCCCCACCTGGTCTGACAAAGTGCCAAGCAAGCCAATCCAAGTTGCACCTTACCTTCCAAGAATAATCCTTGCCTTCCAAGTTCCCACTTGCCTTCCAAGAATAAATCCTTGCCTTCCAAGAATAAATTATTGCCTTCCAAGAGCCCCATGTTTCGAACTCACGACCTCTGCTCTGTCAGGTTTGACAGCGTCCGTCCTTTGCCAGTGGAAAAGTGCCCTGGGGGGCGCAAGTCAACCTTTCTTTACACTTCTAGTCGCAGTAGAGAAATGATTTATAAAGTACCAAGGACATGACATATTAGTCCACTAATGATTAATTCATCATAAACTTATCTATCAAATATATTGATATATCATATTATCAATACTTAATATAAATTAAATAAGTGTACTTGACTATTATTTTTCTGTACATGTATTTACTTTGTTAACCCTCGTTTGACTCATATTATTTGGATTTATAATTGGGGGAATAGTATTTTTTTGAAAAATAAATGATTGTAAAAGAATGAAAAGTTTTCGATTTGTGTGTAATATTATTTTATTGAAGATTATGTGGTTAAAAATAGGAGAGAGAAAAATTTAAATTAAATTGATGAGTTTTAATGGAGACCAAACGAGGACTTAATGTTTGAATCTATATTATGTAGTGACTAATAGAAGATTGGAATTTCACAGAGATATTTGCATCAATGTGATCAATAATTAAAATTAGCCTGAAAAAATGATTAATTAATTTTATTTTATTTTTTTTTATTTATTTATTTTTTTTATTTTTTTTTGTGAATTCACAAGGGAGAAGGCAGAAAAAGCAAATTAACATGGATAAAGTTAAAGGTGTGAAATAATGGTCACGGATTTATATGTATTTTCAGAAAGTTATCACGGGCTTAGTCGTAAAATTTCGTGAACAACTAATAAAAGTACCTCGTGTCATTTCACATTCTTTTGTTATAGCTGTCTCTTGATTAATTGCAAGCACTTTATTATTATTATTTTTTTTTATAAATAATGAAAACATAAAATTCCGTGTTATTCCCCCCAATTGAAATTGAATATCTATATTACAACTATGTTTGGGGTAAAATTAATGTAATTATCGATGGCTATTTAACATTGTCATATGCATCGAAACGAGTTATTTTTTTTTCAATATTATAGTCATCAATAATTAGTTTCTAATTTTCCATATGCCCTCCACGAAACTTAAAGACAATCTAAAAATGTTTTACGATAAAATATATGACTCAATACCTAATCATAATGTCATCTTGATAAATTACTCGTATGGTCGAGCATGGATGCACACCTTGACCCCAAAAAAATTATAAAAATATCCATACGTTTTACCAATTGACGCTCCTCAACTACTATTTATATATTTTATGATGTCACTATTATTTTCCGGTGTCTATCCACTCTTTATTATACAAACCTAGACTATATAGCCTACATCAAACCAATTATATAAGCATGAAATATTGATAAATTAATTGTTGTGTCAAGTCCCAACAACTTAGGTCTAAAAAGTAAGCAATTTTTAAATTTTAATCTGCAGAATAATTGTCATACTGTCTACAAAACTGCAGCATTTTATAATGGAGAATCGTGACGACGTCCAAAACATTATCGAGTTACGTTCTACCAGCTGGAGATTAAATAGTTATTAATTAATTAAATAATTTGTCGTCGCAATCAAATTAACTACTTATTGGTCAACAAAGGCGCAGCTTGATTAGGTCTGCAAGTGTTATTGATGACTAGAAAGAGGAGTACATATATTAACGCAAAAATAGTTTCTTAAAGTTGAACAATATGAATCTTTTCATCAAGAAAGTGTATTTAATTTGAAAAAAATATATATATTAATCTTGAACGGATTTAAGTATAGTAAATAAATTGGACCTTCGATTAGATGTTATTTTTATTGAAGAAGTGTTGTTGTACTCGACCTTAAACAACAAATTTTAAAAATTGATCTATTGACGGTTCTTACTATTCAAATTCACTAGAATTGTGTTAATGCTTTGCTAAGTTGACGTGGCTCGCTATGAAAATCTAATTTTGGTAAATCAATTTTTTTCTAAAAACACATATGATAATATTATTACTAGTACTCGAAAATTAAATCGACCAATTCTAACATATCTTACCTGGGAATTTGATTCTATCATAATTACAATCACGTTCAACATCTTTCCCCTCCCCAAATATGAACGTTTATCCCTTTCATGATCGGATTCCATACAACTTCTTGATTGAACCCCTAGTCGGCGAAGTCGTGCAAGATTAGTCAAGTTGAGAAAGGGTCTCTTAACTTCCAACTAACAAGACTTGCCTTAATAGTTGATATGAACATGATAAAACCAAAACCAATCAAACAAAGAAATTGACAACAATTAATATTGTGCACGAATTGTGATAGGTCAATAACGAGCCCGAAATGTGCTCCTGGGTTGGGCCCAAAATTTTCCCAACTGTCACTTGTTTGGACAATGGATGTTTCTCAAATCAACATCGCTCTTTAACTCTCCAGCAATGCATCTTAAACACGTCTCCAGTCCATATTCCTTGGACCACATTATCATCCCAATTCCCACGAATGTACATATTTTAACATATATTTCAAGCTTATCTCAGAGAAAGAGAGAATAGATGTAAAATATCATTGAACCCATATTGTGTAGATATGGAGAAAGTCAATATTATGTAGGAGAGAGGCCTGATTGAGTACTCAATATTGACAAAGCATGGATGATGGATGGGGAGTAAATTATAGGGCCACCTCTAGTCTAGAATTAGTTAGGATTTGACTTCAATTGGCTCAAAAATAATGGTCACGCGAGACTCGTTTATTTTATAGACTAGGATTTCAGACGAGTTAGATTTGCGTCTTTTTAGTTGACATCATTCATTTTACAAGTTTTAAAATGTGAATAGCTACGTCTTAATTCATTTTCGAACATATTTTAAATAACTTTTGATACATTCATTGTTATAATGTATCGAAGTGTCCAAAATGTATTACAGAACCAATTAAAGGGACACTAAGTTCGAGACAACATATATGGACCACTAGCTAGTAATAAGGGTTAACTTGTTTGACCATCCACGCCCTTTATATTCAAAGTTCTACCTCAATAACATTTTAGCAGTGCCATTTTTCTTATTTTTTAATAGTTTGGCTTAATTTATAAGCAAATAAACCTTTTATATGAGTAAATTTTCTTTTGAATATGCTCTTTCTTTTAAGTCAATTTGGTATCACAGGGAAGAAAATTACTAGTGTAAGGCCTTGTTTGAGACCCATTTTTACCTCATTAAAATAAAAAATATGACCGTTATCCATTATATCAAGTCATCATTTTTGAATTTCTATCTTTTGTGTGGTGCCCATAACGGCTCTATTTTTCATTCTCATTCTACAAATAATATGGCTCAAACAGGCTCTAAGGTTTTGTCTGTTTCTGACATGAAATATGTCTTCTTCCTTTTTCTTTTTTTTTTTTAAATGTTATAATTTACGAAACTATGAAACGTGAAGTATAATTACCCTTGTATACAATGTGACTTCTTGAAATTTTGTCAGGTGGGCTACTAAAACAAGTAGAGATATAAGAATGGAAGCAAAGCCTTAAAAAACTTAAGGAATCGAGAAATGCGTAAAAAGAAAAATAGAAAGAGAACTTTTATTATTATTAATCAAGACGAGTATATTCAAAAGTATATTAAAACTTTTATACAGAAAATTTAAGTCCATGTGTATAATATTTTGATGTTGTGAGTAGTAATTACTCTCCATAAAAGAATATTAAAAAGGAAAATTTAGTTATCTGTAGTTAGAATAAATTTAAACTTCAGTAATATTCCAATTATGCCTTTTTTTCATAATTGTGAAAGAGAGCTTCCTCTAAATTATTTACATTTGGCAACTATGCTACTTTCCTTTTTGTTGATGAGATGGCACGGGAGTTTGTTTGTGTACTTATTTTGGGGATATTTTTCAATCACTCCTCATTTTTTTTTTTTTTTTTTTTTTTTTTTTTCCCAATTTAGCCTTGTATTAGTAGGTTGAACTACTAATAACATTTTTAAGGTAAAAGCAAAATTTCATTAAATCCATTGAGGTGATTTAAGGAAGAAATGAAAAACAAAAAAGTGCAATAACATGGGGAAAAGTAGGTAGGGATGACAATGGTCTAGGTGCTTGTGAGAGCTCGTCCCATGAACAATTCACCCCGTTACACCATGAGTCCATGGGTAGAGTCAAACTCAAATCTCGATTGACCCAAATTCTACAAGTCCGTGGACTTTGTGAGTCAGCCTATGATCCTACCTTACTTTCCTTGTTTTCTTATTTAATAAAGTTAAATTTCTGTGCTTTTCATTATATTTAGCCCATATTTGGTGCTCATTGGTTTAAAACACTTTTTGCTATAGAATCATTTTCAATCACATTCACATGATAAAATACTTTAAATATAAACAAAAAATATTTTTCACTTTTTAACTATAGAAATAATGGACACCAAACACGGGCTTAAAAAAAATTAAAAAAGGCTCATGAGCTAGCCCAACTCTTTTTATGCAGGCCCATGGACTGAACCCAATCTGGCCCTTTGGCCAGAAAAGCTTGGCCATTCATCTCCCGATCGGTTTATCACATTCTACAGTGAACAATATTTCCTAGGTCTCAAATATGATGAACACCAATTAAGAATAGATACGGCAGTATTCTAAAAACCTGGGACCGAGGCGGATAAGATTTTGACGAAGAAATGATTTTTTTTTGCTTTATCATTAGACAATAAGCTCGTCTCTCAAACCACATTCTTTGATTGTCTCGCAACCTTACTCCCTTCTTTCCAAGGTCTCTCTCTCTCTCTCTCTGAATTTGTTTACAGTTGTATGTATATGCCCTGAATAAGGTAGTTCTTGCTTATATATTGAATCGAGCTAGTCCTAAGCTTCTTGTTGTTTGGGGGATGATTTAATTATTTTCTGTCCTTCAACTTCTGGGTTGGAGTTGAAATTTCTTGTCACACTGGTTTATTTGATCTACTCAATATATGTGTTTTCTACAAATCTGGGAATTGGGTTTAATGTTTATGTACTGTTTTTTTAGTAATTGACTGATTGTCTATTTTCTTAACTTCATTTTTCCTCTTAGGACTTTATGGGGTTCTTCTGTCAGATTATTTTCTCTGTTTTCGCTCTTTCTTTAGAAACTGATGGTCTAATTTGGAAAATTTTCATGTCAAAAACTGGACCACTTACTGTATATGGAATCGAAGGTATATTATGGTTAAGATCTAAATCATAAATCTAACAAAGTCTGTCATTGGAATTGTTATGTATGCTTGACCTGTTGGATTCGGCCTTGTGCTTCACAATTATATTGAAATTCCAAATGCAATATCATGAACAATAAGACCTTCTTGCCTATGTTCAAGCATACTAAACAATTTGCATAATCACTCGTGTGGGAAATGAGTAAGGCCTGAAATTTGATGGCTCTCGATAAAGGCCATGAGCTCACACTATTTGTTGAGAATTTACTTAATCATAATCATGCTCAGCGTTAAGAATCCGTTTTTTGTTTAGAGAGAAATTATACCTTCGTTGAATTCTGTAAACTCTTTTGCTTTTCTTGAACTCCAACAATCACGATCTGTAATTCATAGCTGACTAATTTTTCAGCCTCCAATGAAAATCTACACAGGGAATAAAATTGAGAGAATTAGGGTTTTTACTTTTCTTGTGTTAATAAGAATATGAATGTTCTCTACGATTTTTCAAACCCTAGCAGGCTATTAATATAAGTCCAAACGGGTTTGACCGTCTCTTAAACTTAATCCGATCCGCTATTTAATTAATCCAATTATTTAAATCTGGTCCATGAATTGATTAATCCAGTTAATTAATTCGGGCCTATTAATAAGTAAGCTAATTAATTAATTATCCAATACTTATAAATTATTTAATCGGTAAATCTCATTCTTCTAGTTCTCTTTTTGTGTGTGACCCATTTATGTTCTCAATCACGATACTTAACGGTGTGAATTATTATAGTTATTTTAATTTATCACAAATTCACATTTGTCGTCCCAGATTGATATCTAGCAATGTATCATTGCAATACATGTGACGGAAAATGTCACTTAGTATGATAAAATCAAACTTGTTTGTTTACCATAAAACTATAATCATTTCGTCAATATGATCCGTCGATTTCGAGATATGGATATGTGTCAATCTCAATTATCGATTATATTTTTTATCCTACTATTAAGTCAATGTTAGTCAAAAACCCCTTTTGAACTTATGAGTACACTTTGGTCAATAATTTTATTATCAATTTAACTGAATAAAATGTAGATCATAATCTCTTACTATCTAAGAGTGACGAATTTTTTATTAATCATTCACAACCTTCATATGATTCTTGACATACCCGAACGATGTCGTATTAGATGCCCTTAACAGAGCAACATCCAACATTATCAAAGTATGATTGTCCTTATTTAAGGCACAATGATAATCTCAAGTTAAAGGACTAATTCTACTACCGAATGTTAAAAATTAATTACTGACACTCAGATAGATATCCATGTGGAATCTCCCAGCATATCTCTAATGTTTTGTTTGATAACAAAATATTCACGTGTTCATTTAAGTGTCACTACACTTTAACTTGTAAAATCAACTACTTATTGCACAAGTTAGAAATATCACACGTGATGGTCTATCTGTAATAAAGATATTCGTATCTCGTTATTATTTACGATTATAGATGATTTAAAATTCAATTATACGTAATTTGTATTTCACAATCACAACTCTTTTTGATTAACAAATTACTAAAATTTGAATATACGGACTCTATTATTTAATTTAATTAAATATTAATTAAATAACAGATATGCCATAAAACTGTATCAATTATATATTAAAGGTGCTTATGTCCAAAGTTGATTAGACATTGGACATAATACTTACACTATTTACACAGGATCACTATATTGTGAGCTTGCATTCGGTGATAACCATTTCTGCTGCTTCTCCAATACTTCAATCCCAAATATTATTGTTTAAAGTTTAGAGTATGATTCATTTTCGAAATAATTTCTCCAAGATCTAGTGCTTGCGTATTATAGTTGCATCTAGTATTCCTTACATGCTATTGGTCGTCTAGTTCCTACAAATATAGGATCTTGAAGAATGGATTCGGACATGGTAGTACACAATGGTGGATGCCACTGCAAAAAGGTGAGATGGAAAGTGAGAGCACCATCCAGTGTTTTAATCTGGCAATGCAACTGTTCTGACTGCTCCATGAGAGGCAATCTGAGCTTCTCCGTCCCATTAGAAAGGTTTGAGCTTTTCGAAGATTCCAAACAATTCCTTACCACCTATACTTTCGGCACACACACAGCGAAGCACACTTTCTGCAAAGTTTGTGGCATAACCTCCTTCTACATTCCAAGGTCAAATCCGGATGGCATAGCAGTTACATTCAGATGTGTGGATCCTGGAACAATAACTCATGTTGAGATCAGGCAGTTTGATGGAAAAAATTGGGAGAGATCATACGCTGAATCAGGCATTGCTTCCTATTCGAAAGTGCCGGATAAAAGTTCTGAATGAAATCGTTGTAAGAACAAAAATGTGTTCGTGAAAAATGTAGACTCAAAATTTGCACTCCGTTTTCAGGTTGATGGATTTGATGTAATTGTATCTCCAGCAACTACTGTAATGAGTCAGTGATGATTTCAAATGATTTCAACTGTTGAAGCTAAAGTAAATGATTTAGCATATTCTGCTTCTATCGATATTTAGACACAAATGGATTAAAACGAGTGACCACAAATTTCCAGTTTCTTCACGGTCGATTAAGTTATGGTTTAGGCACTCATATAAGGCAGAGATAGGACCTGAATTGTGCGCATTATGGTACAAATTTCATGAATTATATTGAAAATTTATATATATTTTTTTAGGAGAATTGTAACAATGAACAGAAAAACAAGTGAGTTTGGAGATGCTCAAGTCAAGAATGGGTTTGGCTCTCCAAATTTTTAGTAAGACACATATTTAAATACTTGTTAAACTATTCAAAACATATTTAAATTGATTGATCATTGATATATAAAAAATTATGTTAAATAAAATATGAGAAGAAATCAATAAATATTTATTGATAAAAGTAAAATGAAAGCCAAAATATAGAGCATTGTTGGAGTGTAAAATCTATTACTCTCTAAATTTTTAGATGCTCTCTATAATATATAAGATACTTTTTATAAATAAAGAATATGTTTTAGATGTTCTTAAAGAGCAAACTACAAAATATTGCACCAATTTGGGGAAAAATAAAACGGAGTCGTTTAATTTTTCTTGACCTTAATTGCAAAATCTTGAAATCGTGCCTTGGTGATGAAATTATACACATTAAAATTTTTCATTTGAATTGTCTTCTTTAGACTATTCTAGACTTATTAGTCTTCTTTTTTTCATTTTAGAATTATTTTAGAAGGTTAAAGTTATGAATAACATTTTTAAGGTAAAAGCATATTTTCAATTTATCAAACACTGATTTAATGATGGATAAACGAGAAAAAAAGGTCGAATAGCACGAGAAAAAGTAGGTAGGGGTGGTAGTGGTCCAGTGCTTGTGAGATCTCATCCCATGCGCAATTCACTTCCTACACCATGAGCCCATGGGTTGAGTTGAACTCAGATTTCAATCGACCGGAATTCCACAAATGAAGTCCGTGGGATTTGTGAGCTAGCCTACTATCCTACCTTAATTCCCTTATTTTCTTATTTAATTATGTTAAATTTCTATGCTTTTCATCATATGTAATTTTTTTTTTTTTTGGGTACCCAAATTGTCTAAAAATTTAAGAAGGCTCATGAGCTAGCCCGACTCATATTAGGTAGGCCCCAAGGACTGAACGCAGTCTAGCCCTTTGGTCATCAGGCCAAACTCGGCTCACCTAATGGATAGAGCTGAGCCCGGGTTGTCAATCCATTGGCATGATAAGCTTGCCATATTCACACCTAAATGAGTAATGATATTTATCATTATGATAATAAATTATCAGTGATGTAACAATCCACTATCCCTCACATTTATCTCTCCTCTCCTCTCTCTCTCTCTCTCTCTCATATATTTTGAACTGTCCAATTCCATTATTACACAGACCGTCACATCACCGATGATATAACGATCCACTATTCCTCTCATTTATCTCTCTTCTCTTCTCTCTCTATCTCTCTCACATATTTTGAACTTCCCAATCCTATTATTACACAAAGATTGTCAAATCACTGATGAATAGATGAGTAATTTTAATCATCTTTTGATTGGTTTATCACATTTTCAAATGAACAATGTTTCCTTGGTCTCAATGATGATGAACTCCAATTAACATACATTAGTATTCTGAAAATGGAAAAATACACAACTAAAATACTTTAATTTTTTAATTTCACATTTAACAAACTTATAAGAAAATTTTCAGAAAATAGGTGATAAAATAATAATAATTTTTTTTCTAAATACACAAATTCCCCAACCGACAGATCTCTCTTGAACAAGTTCTCCAATCTAGTAGTTTCTTTAAATTGAAAAATCAATGAATCAAGTTCATTGAAATCCATCCAATCCCCTTCTAGGCCATCTCCAATGGCAGCACCAAAACACCAAATTTCACCAAACTTTGGTGTAAAAGCTCTCCAACATAGCATCAAAGTTAGTTTGCACCATTTTGGTCCACCACTATTCACTTTGAACCATTTTGGTGCAAACAGTATAAAGTCATATTTGCCATTTTTTCCATTTGCCAAAGTAATTGATGGAGGGTATTTGGGTCATTTGTGTTTTATATTTTTTAATACAATAATTTTCATTATTTTTATTATTATAGTTATAATTAAAATAATAGTACTTATTATTATTTTTATTACTTTTGTTATTATTATTATTATTATTATTTAATACTTTCATTAATTTAATGTAATTATTTATTTAGTAATTTATGCATTTGTAAAATAAATTATTTAGAATAAAAAAGAGAGAGAATAAAATGACTAAATATTGTTTATTTGGTATAATGGTTGGAGATGATTTTTTGTTTGGTACAAGATTTGATACAAATTTTGGTGCAGGGTTGAAGATGGCTTAATGAACCACCAATCCTCAATTTCCATCACAATTGCACAACCTCAATTTTCTATTGCAACTAATGCTAAAGTCAATGTACTGGTTGCACATGGTCCAGAACTTTGTAAAAAAATTGCCAACGTCAATTCTGAATCCAATTATTAGGAAAAACTAAACCACTGTCGACCACCAAACTCGTCGTCGTACTCGAATTTTCATTCCTTCCTCAGCTGTCCCACAGATCAAGTCCTCAGTGGTGGCACCGCAACAAATGTTGTCACCTCCAAGGTTTAATTTATTGAATTGGGACAACAGTTAGATTTGTGATGTATTCCTTTTCTTACGAGAAAAGCATTTTTTTTTAAGAATTTTGAGTTTTTAAAGGGAATTGTTGCAGCTATGATGATTTGGGTGTAGATGATGGTGGATTTGAAGTGAAGATGGTTGTGGATCTAGGTGGTAGTGATGAATGGTTGGTGCCGATGATGGTTGAGGGGATGGGATAAGATGCTAGATACTTATACAATAAATATAACATGTGAAAGATATAACTAGTTTAAAAGAAGTGCCCAAAGTGGGTGGAAAATGTGGAATTTGCGTGGGAAGTCGGGGGTTTGGGGTCACATTCCACGCAATAATATAAAAGTCTTTGATTGGGAAAATTTTCTTATGGATGTTCCTTTGTGGTCTAAACCATTTCTAGCTATTTATGTCCATTGTAACAATCAAGCAGCTATTTTAAAAGCAAAAATTCATCCTATAATGGAAAGTCTAGACATTTGTAGAAGTCATAATATTGCGCGTTAGCTGCTTAAGAATGGGGTTATAGCTATTGACTATGTGAAGTCTAATAATATTGCCAACCCATTAATCAAAGGATTAGCTAAAGAGTTAGTTCAAAAAACATCGTAGAGGATGGGGTTAAAGCCTATTACAAACTAGATCACATATAACGGAAACCCAACCTTGCGATTGGAAATCCAATGGAAAGGGTTCAATGAGACAACAAAGTTATTGGAGTGATCTGTGGGGGTACTACATTGGATTTATTCCAAACCCTTCCCTATGATGCGTAGTACAAACTGTATTGATTAGAGGATGAGCTAATACACTTAATATTTACTATAGTTGATATTCAGTGGGGATACAATGCACCCTTCATAGAAGCACCTATTTGAGTGTGGAAATGGGCTCACTTTCTAAAAGACTTGAGGCTAAATCTCTAGGGATGTCAAAAAAATGAAAAAAGTTCACGATTGAAGTGAACACAATCGTGAGAACTTAATGATTATTTTAGAAGTCATGTGCGTGTTTTCTATTGTCTCAGTTTATAACTATAATTGTAGAATTCAAGACATGGTTCACTCTATAGTTAGCAAACTCAATAGTACTACAAAGTCAAGGTTCAAGTCGATAGACACCTAAGCCTGCGTGATTTCTACTGTACTCTAGAATAATATTTATATTTATCTTATTTTCTTTCATGTGGGGAATTGTTAGATATTTATACAATAAATATAATATGTGAAAGAAATAACTAGTTTAGATGAAGTGTCCAAGTGGTGAAAAATGTGGAATTTGTGTGGGTGGTCAGGGGTTCAGGTCACATCTCACGCAATAATATAAAAGTCCTTGGTTTGCCTTTTAATCTTTTCCTTTTTTGTATTTTGGGGCCAGGGTTGGGCGAGGGAGGGTATTTTAGAATTAAGATTTGCTCAGTGTTGTATTATGTTTGACCTCTAACCATAGCTTGACTATTTTAAATGACCCTCGAGCTGATGGCACGATTTCTCTCTTTTTGGTTGTCATATTCACTTATGGCATGACTGGCAAGGTAAATTGACTACTATCAAATACAAGTAGGGAAGGACGGAAGTTCTAATCTTGAGTGGCATGATTGGGGCCTTGGACTTCCATGATTAAAATAAATTAATTTTTATTTCATTTTGATCATTTTTTAAAGTATTTAATAGGTTAAACTAGCTAGTATAATATGATCATTTTTTAACAACCCATTACCTACTAGCCAGTAAATGTTGTAAATATTTTTGGATTATGGTGGTGGCAGTTAGATCCATTCTGCCTATATATACACCCATCTAGTTTTGGAAAAAACACAACAAAAATAAAATTACAACTTTTCATATTCTAAAATTTTATACTCGAGTTTTACATATTTTTCTGAAGTACACTCAAGAGTTCTGAGAAACTATTCATGATTGCTACACAAGTGGTCTGTAATCATTGTATCCTGAGAGTGATTGTCCACAGATGTCGCATTAGTTATCGACGGGTAATTCACTTTAGGACATCATGTTATCACGAGACTCTATCAATCAATAAGTTTTATTTCTACACTTTCTTGTTCTGCTAGTTTCTGCTACCAATTATTTTCCAACATGAGGTCCATATTTTACACTGTTGTGACACCATGATGATTTACTTCTTGTTGCGCATCTATTCTTCTATTTTTTTGCTAGCCTTTACTTTCTACATCGATGGTTTTATTGTAGTCTAACTATGAATTTGTGGTTTTGCTAAAGGTGAAGGCAATGGTAATGGTGACATTGTTTTTGCTAAAGGTAAAGGCGATGGTAGTTTCTCAAGAGTTCTGAGAAACTATTCGTGACTGCTGCACAAGTGGTTTGTGATCGTTATATCCTAAGAGTGATTGTCCACAGAGGTCGCAGTAGTTATTGAAGGGTAATTTCACTTTAGGACATCATGCTATCACGAGACACTATCAGTCGATAAGTTTTATTTCTACACTTTATTGTTCTGCAAGTTTCTGCAACCAATTATTTTCCAACATGAGGTCCAAATTTTACACCGTTGTGACACGACGATGATTTACTTCTTGTTGCACATCTATTCTTCTATTTTTGTGCTAGCATTTACTTTCAACATCGATGGTTTTATTGTAGTCTAACTATGAATTTGTGGTTTTCCTAAAGGTGAAGGTGATGGTAGTGGTGACATTGTGTTTACTATGAGGTAGTGGTGGATTTTAAGGGATATGGTGGTAATTGTGGATTCGAGGTACAAGTGGTGGTGGCTATGACAGCAATGGATTAAGGTGGAGGAGGAGTTTGTGGTGATGGTTAAGGATTTGAGATGGTGTTCAACTTTGGGTGATGTTGATGACTAGAGATGGCAGAAAAACCCGACACACTCCAAATGGAGCAAAAAAAACTTGCCTTGACTAGTTGGCGGAACGAGCATGAAGAAGAAGAAAAAGAAAGTAAAAATAATTACAAAAGGAGAAAACACAACCCTAACCTAATATATTTTGAGCATTATTTGCTTTGGATTTTGAAGTTTGAATTTGAATTTTATTCTATAATAATAGCATAACTCGAAATTTTGAAAATGTACAAAAAAAATGGGAGGTTGCAAACGGGGCGGGGCACCACACCAAATACCATCCCTATTGATGACAGTGAAAATGTGTAGCATATGATCGTGAGCTTAGTAATTTTAATTATATGCCACAACAATTAACCATACTCACAAATGTGACCACTTGATTGCTATTTAACTTAGGTTAATTTTCTATCAGTCAAATTTATGATAATATATTTGTTATAAAAGGTCATAATTTGATAACATGTCACATTCATACATTAATGGTCACAACAGATCACTATAAACACAGACTTGATTATAGAGGATCACAATTAACATACAAATGGTCACAAATTTTAAATGTATATATGTTTTGTCACAAACATCTACTGTTGGCACTGTTAACATAGACTTGGTCATATACAGTCACAATTATATTATATTTGGTTACAAACAGTCACAATAAAGACAAATTTTCTCATAATCAATTACATTTAACACATACTTGATCACAAATGGTCACAAACTTTAAATGTAAATAGCGTTAGTCACAAACATTCACCGTTAACAAATGTCTTGTTTCACATGTCACTGGTAACAGAAATTTGGTTACATACAGTTGCAGTTAAGATATATCTAATCAAGGACAGTCGCAATGAAGATAGCCTTGGTCACAATCAATCACAATTAACATATAAATGATCACAAACTTTAAATACTAATGTGTTTTACCACAGACATTCGTAGTTAATAGATGTGTGGTTACACGTCACTTTTAACACAAATTTGGCCATGCATAGTTGCGGAACATATCTCTTGTCACAAATTACAAAATATTTGGTCACAATTTGTCATATTAATTTGTTACAAGTTTCTCAGTCACAAATCTTATAATGTATAGGTCAAAACTTATTTTACAATAACAAATTATATCAAATTAACTAGTCACAAGTTATTTTCTATTACAATTTATCAAATTAATTGATCACAATTTATTTATCAGTCATGAAATTGCTCTTCATACATATTCTCTAATTACTCATTTAAGTTTAAGTTCTTACCGTTAAAAAAGAAGAAGAAGAAGAAGTAATTCAACCTATCGATTTGTTCTCAACAAAATATAAAACGTTTATTGTTGGTTGTCTAAACTTGCCCGCTCGAATGAGGATCCAAGTTGTTCCTATTGGGTAGTATTGAGCCTCTCTCACCCCAAAAGCTAGCTCAAAAGGTGAGATTTTTCCTTACACTTATAAACTGAATACCAACCCCATCTATAATCGATGTGGGACAACATCAACAAACTCCCTCTCACATATCGGGCTTTGAGGAAGACCAAATACATCTCCCCTCCACAACGGGGTCTGTAGGAGACCAAAATCGTCTCCCCCTCATACAAATCTGTATCTTTATAGTCGTTGGGCCGAAGACTTGTTGATAAACTGGGCTCTAATATTAGTGTTGGGTGGTATTGGGTCTCTCACCTAAAAACTAGCTCAAGAGATAAAGTTTTCCCCCACACTTATAAACTAAATATCAACCCCATCCACAATCGATGTGGGACAACCTCAACAATTGGTATTATTAGGTAATTGCCTCAAAAGTCAAAAGTTGGAGGACTTTTATTCCAAATAATAAAAGGTAATCATTGTATGGAAAACTTCTAATTAAAGTTTAGAGCAGAACCCTCGTAGAATTTGATCTCCAATTTTACAGTCGATTTTGGAGTACTGCACATGAAGGAGTCCTCTTTTGAGTTGAAATTGAACTCTTCTACTTGATTATTGATCCTACAATAGTGGATGCATTTATTATTTCGCATGTGTGTCCTGAGAGTTGATCCGAGAGAGAAATATTATGAGCCTAGTATCTTGAGAGTTTTCATACAAAGAGTAGAAAAATTGGTATGATAAAGCTCGATTCTATTTTTCTTTGTAATACTTGGAGATTGAGTTGGTGAGTAAAATTCTATATGGTTGTAATAATTTTCATATAGTGAAAGGCTTTAATGATCCATTTAATTTTTGTATTATATTATTCTTTTGCTAATATTCTCTTGAACAATAAAAGATTCTGCGGCTAAATAGAAATAAAAGGAAATTAACGTAAAATTCCCAATAGTTCCATGGATGAGTTGCCTTGTTAAACATAGAGCAATTAGAATTCATGAGAAATTAATGAATGGGATAATAATGAAGAATTTTCTACGGGAGCAAAAACCAAGAATTATTAATGGGAGCAGCATCAAATCACCAATCTCCCAGTGATCGAGCGACTTTCAGTCGCCTCCGTAGCCACCACACCCTTATCCATTTTTAACGATGACGATGAAAAAGTCGATGTGACATCTATGCTTCTGCCATGTGCACAGCGATCTTCACCACAGGTGTGTGTGGGGTACGCGGAAAGGACAAGGTCCTCAATCTTCGGTCATCACCGTCAATTGCCATCGATGTGTGGGGGACTAGGAGTCAGGACAATTGATTTGGGTTTTTGGAGACCTAAAATAAATTAGGTTTTTGAAATCACTTTTCGATAATATAATTTTAACAAAATTACAATATATTTTTTTATATAAATAAAAATATACTTAACTCCTATTATTTGAATAAAAAGACTTGATAATGTAATTTTAAATGAACAAGTCTATGTGTACACTTTCCGTGTACACATTCGGTGACAACCCCCTCACATTGAGGTGTGGCCCACAAACAATTTATTATGTGTGGGCCCCCTACATGTGAGGGAGGTATAAAGGATTGTATACATTGAATGGGTACACGTAGCATAATTCATTTTATATGCGTGTCTCCCTATAATTTTCCCCTCTAAAAAGATGGAACCGGAACGGGTAATATTTTGACAAAGAGATGATTGCTTTGTCACTATCATTAGACGATAAAGCTCGTCTCTTCAGCTACATTATTTCGACTGTCCTGCAGCCTTACCCACTTCTTTACAAGGTCTCTCTTTCTCTCTGAATTTGTTTAAAGTTGTATGTATATGCCCTGAATAACAATAATCATGAATCTTGTTTGGGTAGTTCTTGCTCCTGCATAATCTTGTTGATTGGGTTCCAATTTTGCCTATGTCTATGATTTAATTATTTTCTGTCCTGCTATTTGTGTGATAGAGTTGAAATTTCTTCTCAAGCTGGTTATTTATGTACTCAATATATGTGTTTTCTACAAATCTGGGAATTGGGTTTTATGTTTATGCACTGTTCTTTTAGTGATTGTCTATTTTCTTAACTTCCTTTTTCCTCTTGGGACCATATGGGGTTCTTCTGTCAGATTATTTTCTCCCTGTTTTTGCTCTTTTCTTGAGGGTCTAATTTGGAAAGTTTTTACGTCATAGACTTGAACAACTGCATCAATTTGAGGCATCATTTAACATTGTATATTGAACCAAAGGTATATTATGGTTATTAAAATCGTAAATCTTAACAAAGTCTGTCATTGGAATTGTTTTGAATCCTTGACCTATTGGATTCGGCCTTGTGCCTTACAATTGTATTGGAATTCCAAAATCGATAAGATGCACAATAAGATCTTCTTGTCTAGGTTCAAGCATACAAAACAATTTGCAAAATTACTCGTGGGAAATGAGAAGGCCTGAAATTTAATGGTTCTCGATAAAGGCCATGAGCTTGCACTATTTACCATCTGTCGCCAAAATGTTCAATTATCAAGTGCTGTGATCAATCAGATGGTTTTGTATTACAGAACTCCCAATGTGAGGTTATAGCTTTGTCTTCCCAATAATAACTTTCTTAAAAGTTTCATAAACCTGTCGAGTCTTGCAAATTTAGGTGTCTCTGTTGAATAAGTAGCTCTGCAAAATACTCATTTATTTACACCTATCTTTGAACTGACACCAACTTTTACACAGGATCACTAGATTGTGAGCTTGCATTCAGTGATAAACATTTTGATTCTTCTGCAATACTTTAATCCTAAATTTTACTGCATAAAGTTTTGAGTATGATTCATTTAAGCAATAATTTCTCCAAGACCTATTGCTTGCGTATTATAGTATTATAGTTGCACCTACTATCCCGTTTGATTCTTGCAGATATAGGATCTAGAAGAATGGATTCAGACCTGGTAGTACACAATGGTGGATGTCACTGCAAAAAGGTGAGATGGAAAGTGAGAGCACCATCCAGTGTTGTAGCCTGGCAGTGTAACTGTTCTGACTGCTCCATGAGAGGCAATACACACTTCACCGTCCCATCGGAAAGGTTTGAGCTTTTTGAAGATTCTAAACAATTTCTTACCACTTATACCTTTGGTACGCACACAGCGAAGCACATTTTCTGCAAAGTTTGTGGCATAACCTCCTTCTACATTCCAAGGTCAAGCCCAGATGGCATAGCAGTTACATTCAAATGTGTGGATCCTGGAACACTAACTCATGTGGAGATCAGGCAGTTTGATGGAAAAAATTGGGAAAGCTCATACAGTAAAACAAGCATTGCTTCTTGTTCGAAAGTGCTGGATAAAAGTTCTGAATGATTTTCGATAGAAGTAATCCAAGCTGTTAGGTCATGAAAGATGAAATCAGTTTATACAGAATAAAATCCTTGTAAGAACAAAAATGTGTTGGTGATAAATATAGAGTTAGAATTTGTACTCAGTTTTCAGGTTGACAGGTTTGGTGTACTTGTATCTCCAGCAACTACTGTAATGAGTCAACGACGATTTCAAATTATTTCAACTATTGATGCCAGAGTCAATGATTAAGCATAGTCTGCTTCTGTTGTTATTTAAGTGCAAGTAGATTAAAACAAGTGACCACAAGTTTCCAATTTCTTATTGGTTGATTAAGTTTGTGCTCTAGGCACTCATAGAAGGTGGAGATGGGGATGGAATTGCGCCAATTCTGTTTTTCCCCTAGGTATACTCTCAAGTGTTAGGATGGATATCTGTGTTATAACTATCACGCTACTTGGCCAGAACACAGCAGTCCCCAAAACAGAGCTAGTCATTCCTTTTTTGATATGTTTAGTTGTTTCCCATGAGCGAACTCATATATATGTACGTTAACAATGGTATAAGATTTTTTGAGGTTTCAAGTAATAATAGCATAAGTTCAAAAGTCAAAGACTCATATGGAGAGCCCCATCATAGGAGTCTTAAATCAACAATATAAACAAATACCACTGCAACTGTTGAGGTCACAACAGCTAAGTACTAGTTAAGTTACAAAAAGGTACACACCATAAATAAACTCAGGTTGCCATTTATGAACACTACACTATGGCACTGCATTACTTGGAAAACTGTTTCCTGTCCCAACAAAGAATCCTACTGTTGATACACGAAAAGTGCAGCCCAAATCAAATAGCCCAAAGAGTGAAGCCCAATTGGGGAATCCAGGATAAAGGTCCAAACAGGATTATTGATGAATGCGGTGGAAGCCCACGAACACAGTAACATCATCGCCGACACTTGCAAGACACCCAGAATCTGAACGAATAGAATACCTTATGGTCGCTCAGAGCGATGACCCCGTTCTCGCCTAAACCTTCAAATCGCCAAGGATCTCAGCAAGTATAAAACATTGTGGTTATCCAGAATAGCATTTATTGAGTGATCTTATCACATTCCACGATTCAAGGAGCTCAGTTGAAGGCGGTTGAACGACAAAAAGTAATGACAACAGTTAGGGATGGCAGTTTCACGACAAGTTAGCCACCATAAAGAAAGTGCGTAGTTATACAGTAATCAAGCAGTTTCCAAGCGGTTTGTCACGAAGAAATCATCAAAGGAATATAAAAGGCAGAGAAGACATGGAGAAAAAAACCCCGAATCAAACACTCTCAAATAGAGAATATGTAATTTCGATTTCTTAGTTTCAAACTTAAATGCTTCTTTTAGTACTCGTATGCTTGCGCCCCTTGGATGCATTCTGTTTATTTCTAATTGTAAATCATTGCCAATAAAACACCCTTTTTTAGGACTTCGTCTCAAGAGATTTGTTCCTTACACAATCGTCTAATCCTTTTTTTAATTGTTAGCGACTATCCACGCGAAACAATTTGGCATGCCCAGTGGGACCTTGGTGTTTGGTGTTGAAGATACAAAAGGTGAAACAATATGCCTCACAAATCTGATAAAGAAGCAGCAAATCACGGAGGAGTCCAGTCTGTGATCGAGCGATATGAGGAGCGGCAAAGCTCTCCACAAACAGAGGGACAGAGTCAGAGCAGTCACAGTCGTTACGAACCAATGACAAAGTTGAGTCCTCGAACAATGCGTGAATTGCTTGGAGAACTCACACAGGATATCGTTGAACAGGTAAATCTACGAAATGTTCATAATATGGAAAGATTTACCCGGAATGGGAATGCACATTATGACAACATGGCCAAACAACTGAATACATTAAATGAAATAATGAATAAATTAGTAGGCCAAATTTGTCAGCCAGTTGTGCCTATTGCAAATCACTTTCAAATTAGGATAATCGTGGGACATAATTCCCCAGTCCTAAGTCCAAATCAGGGGATAGAACCACCTTTTGGTCCACCTACTTCAAACCAGGGGATGGTGCAATGCCAAATCAGAATAGTGGTAATAGTACATCTAACTTGGGGGGTAACCTAAATATAAGAGATAATGTCCTAAATAATAGACAGAATACCCCATGTGTCAATGATGGAATAAATATTCAGGCTAATGGTAACAATGGCCCAAATCATGGCAACTTTGTTGCCAACCAAGGACCAAACATCAGGCCTTAGGCAAATCAACCGATCAACCAACCTGTAGGAATTCCATATGACCTCAACGTCATGTTGAGAAATCAAATTATGGAAATAGTACAGGATCAAATGGCTTTTAGGGTACGTCCTGTCATTAGGCCGACTTACACAAAGCCATACCCTGATTGGATAGACCAAGCATATCCATGGCCTAGATGGTATAAAGTGCCAGAATTCTCATTATTTACCGGGTTAGGAGAGGTGTCTACTCTAGAACATATAGGGCGATTCACACAGTAAAGTGGTGAAGTAACCGACTCCATAAAATGAGGTTGTTCCCTAGTTCATTAATAGGAGTAGCTTTCTCTTGGTTCATCAATTTGCCAACAAACTCTGTTCAAACATGGCAACAATTGGAGCAATTGCTCCATGCTCAGTTTTATAAGACTGAGTCTGAAGTTACTTTAGCCGATTTGGCGAGTCTACGTCAAATGCCAAACGAATGGGCAGAAGGTTTCCTTCAAAGTTTTAAGACAGTAAAAAGTAAATGTTTTGTACCTTTGCCCAAAAAAGAGTTTGTCAAAATCGCTCAAAGTTGTCTAAACTTTGATTTGAAAAAAAATTCCATGACAGGGAATTTTCTGATCTTTTCCAATTGAGCACAAACGTTATTAGATATGAACGATTAATAAAAGAAGAAGAGCAAATGAAAAATTCTAGCAAGGGGACTTATTATAGAGACCCAAGTTTTGATGTTCATACCATTAATGACGAGTATTACAATCAAACCGAAATGTGTTTGGCCGAATTAATCAAAGGAGACGCATATATTTGTTCTATAATGGCTAAGCCTAGATCGTCGGGCAAGGATGAGCCTATAAAAGATGAAAACAAGAAGGCTAGAACGTTCTCGTTTGATGTAACTAAAGCTAACCTTATATTTGATAAACTATATAAGGATAAGCAGATAAAGTTGAGCGATAAACATAAGTTGCCAAGCCCTGAACAAATCAAGGGTAAAACATATTGTAAGTGGCATAATGCATGGTCGCATTTGACTAACAACTGTTTGGTTTTTCACCATGTGTTACAGGACGCCATTGAATCAGGATGAATTACGTTCGAGGATAAGAAGAAGATGGCAGTGGATGAAAACCCTTTTCCACAACCACTTGGGTTGAACATGGTGACGACTGGTTTCAAAAATAAGTTGCCAAAATGCAAGTTGGTTATAGATGACGGAGAAGAGGACCCTGGGCCACATGCCAGTGTCTTTGAACGTATCAAAGGGAAGGAGCCTGAAAAGGATGACAACGTCCTATGTGCGAGATGTAAAAGAGAAGTGAGTGCAAATACAGAGAAACCAGGGATATGGCAGCATCACCATCGCCCTAATTTTTTCCCAAACGCTTAGCTTGGTAAAGGGCGAGGTACATCATTCTATAGGGGATCATCTTTCGAGAGGCAATTCAGGTCAATAAATAATGGGAGAACATTCAGGCCACAACCTCGCCAACCAAATGTATGGTATTCGTTCCAGTATAATGCAGGAAAGGTGATACCCTTCAACGAGATGACTAGAACCCAACAAAAGCATTTTCAACGGAATTATGGACGAATGATGAGGTAACAACAGGGAGTACCATGTCCTAAGGCGCCTAAACTACTTGAGGTGGCCAATCAAAATGTTCTCAAAGACAGTGAGGATACTGGTACAGGTGAATCGATGGAAGAATTGCCAGAGAGTTCTTCTGGGAGATTGAAGTTTGAGCGAGGTAGAAAGGATGGAGAAGATCCAGATTAGCCCCTTACTATTCAGTTCGGTACGTTACCTCCTGTCATGGCTAATAACTATTTACTAGCCAATAAGTTTAAGAACAAAGAGAAAGAAGAAAAAGAAAGGGGGGATAACAAGGAAGAAGCATGTGTGTTGGAATGTGAAGAAGGCCAAGCCTCTAGAAGGGCCTACAATGGTGAAGAGGATGATGGTATGACGGACATCGAAGAGGAAATTGATCTTGAAGCAGAAAGAAGAAAGAGAGGAGTATCGCACAATACTCTTTTGAAGCAACTACATCGAGAGGGAGTTCGTGAAGTGGACTTGTTGGGAGAACCATCTGGGCGTTCTTTCGATTATTACGTGCTGTATGGGACGCCCAAGAGGAAAAAGAGAGTACCTCGATCTAAAAAGTATGGATCACCTCCAACAATAATGCCTCCTCCCACAGGTTGGGTAACCGAAGAAGAAGCATTAGAAAATAATAAAAAGGAAATTCAGGAAGCGGAAGCTCAGTGCGACATACTGCACGTTGACTAATCACAAAAGGATAATTCAACAGAGAACAAGCAGGAAGTGGAAATAGATGCTGCCGAAAAGGTTATTTTTAAGAGACCAATCATGAAGTTAACTAAACACTTGAGACCATTGTACGTTAAGGCTTTAGTTAACGGTATACCTGTGGCGAAAGTACTTATCGATAATGGAGCAGCTATAAACACCATTCTATCTAGGATGATGAGAAAGTTTGCAAAGACAGAAAGTGATGTAATTCCAACAAAAGTCATCCTTACAAGTTTCAATGGAGGAACAACTTCAACTAAAGGGGTTATGTCATTGGACATAACCGTAGGGACAACTACTAAGACCACAGTCTTCTTCGTAATAGATGGTCCTATTAGTTACAATGTGTTATTAGGAAGGGATTGGATACACGAAAGTCGCTGCATACCTTTATCGCTCCATCAATGCTTGGTTTTCTGGAATGACAAGGGTGAAGCAGAAGTGGTGCAGGCAGATCATAGACCTTTTGTCCCAGAAGCAAACTCAGTAGAAAGATTCATGTATGAAGGAAATTACGGACCTGTCAGAGTGGTCCAAGATGGAGAAGAAACTTAACTTGTTGCATAGAGCGAGGATCCGTTTTCAGTAGATACACTCACTGAAATGTTCAGTCAAATGAGGCTAAACATAGTGGCACTGGAAGAGCCAGTAATTGGCAAAAAAGTAATCAAAGAGTTTTAAATGAGTGATAAGCAACAATGGTGAATGGCCGATGTTCAGGCCTTCAAAGTCAAATTAATGGCTATTAATACAGAATGTAAAGACAAGACGAAAGAAGAAGCAGCCTTGAAAGCATTGGGAGACAAATTGGCAGTGTTTGAGTTGGAACAAAGTATTGGCCGAGAAGTCAATAAGGTGGATTGTTTAGAAGAAGAAGTGCCTATAAGGGAATTGGACAATGAAGTAATGAGGATCAACAAGCCTGGATACGCTCAAGCACAAGACCCTCTGATTAAAGTGAATATTGACAATGGAGGGAAAGATCGCCCAATATTCGTCAGCCAGATGCTCGATCAAGAGGTTAGTGATAAATTAATCGCTTTATTAAAGGAATATAAGGATTGTTTTACTTGGGAATATGAACATATGCCTGGTTCAGATAGGGATTTGGAAGAACGTAGATTGCCAACCAAACCAAATTTTAAACCTCATAAGCAATCTCCTAGGAGTTTTGCTCCTAATATACTTCCTGAGATTAAGAAAGAAATAGAGCGATTATTGAAAGCAGGCTTTATTAGAACAGCCAGATATGTAGAGTGATTGTCCAACATCGTGCCAGTGCTAAAAGAGAATGGTAATTAAGGGTGTGTATAGACTTTAGGAACTTAAACATAGCCACACCCAAAGATGAATATCCAATGCCTACAGTAGATTCTTTAGTAGACTTGACTGTCAGGCATGTAATATATTCCTTCATGGATGGGTATTCAGGATACAATCAAATTTATATAGTTGAGGAAGATATACACAAAACTGTCTTTAAGTGCCCTGGATCTCTAGGATGTTTTGAATGGGTAGTTATGCCTTTCGACCTGAAAAATGCAGGAGCAACTTATCAAAGGGCAATGAACTTGATTTTTCACGATATGATAGGCAAGTTTGTTGAGGTATATGTAGATGATATAGTGGTCAAATCCATTAAAGAAGAGGACCATTTTGAACAATTGAGATGTTCATTTGAGCGAATGAAGCAATATAAACTAAAATTGAATTCCTTGAAATGTGCATTTGGCGTTAATGCAGGAAACTTCCTTGGTTTCTTAGTACACAAAAGGGGAATTGAATTTGATAAAAATAAAGCGAAGGCCATTTTAGAAGCCAAACCACCTAGCAATAAAAAAGAATTGCAAAGGTCCTAGGCCAAGAAAATTTTTTAAGACGCTTTATTTCTAACTGTATAGGGCGAACTAAAACATTTTCGCCACTTTTAAAGCTGAAAAACCAGGAGGAATTCGTTTGGAAAGAAAAGCATCAAAAGGCTTTTGAAAGCCTAAAGACGTATTTATCAAGTCCACCAGTGTTGGTGTCACCAATCCAAAGACGGCCAATGAAAGTGTATATATTGGCTGAACAAGAATCAATAGCTGGAATGGTCGCGCAAGAAGACTAATTTGGTGAAGAAATGGCTATTTACTACTTGAGTAGATGGTTAACAAAATGTGAATGTAATTACTGTCATTGAAAAATTATGTCTTGCATTGTATTTCACGTGTACGAAATTAAGGACTTATTTACGGCCCGTAACCGTTTATTTGATTTCTAGAGTAAATTTGGTTAAGTATATGTTCTCTTGCCCTATTTTACATCAGAGGGTAGGCCTTTGGACGTTAGCATTATCAGAATTTGAAATACAATACATACCCCAAAAGGCAATCAAAAATCAGGCTTTGGCTAACTTTCTGGCCGATCATCCATGTCTTGACATGCCTGAGGAAATTGAATTAGAAATCAATTCATTTGAATTAAAACCTTGGGTTTTATATTTCGACGGGTCGAAAACCTCTAAAGGTGCAGGAGTAGGAGTAGCATTAACAAATCCTTTAGGGATTTGTTACAAGTTCGCATTCACTTTGGATAGGATGTGCACCAACAATCAAGCTGAATATGAAGCCTTAATTGTGGGCTTAGAATTAATGATAGATATGGAGGTAAAGAATGTGATCGTTAGAGGCGATTCTCAATTGGTGATTCACCAATTGATCGGTGATTTTAAGTGCCAAAGTGATTCCATTATAAGTCAATATGAAATCACCCAAGAGTTGTTGGAAGAATTCGACCAAGTAGAGTTTCAATGTGTTAATAGGATGTAGAATGACATAGCAAATGAGTTGGCCCAGATGGCCTCAGGGTATTCCAAGGTTTTAAATTGGAAATCTACTTATGAATATGGAGTAATATTGCCCATAATCCAAAGAAAGGCAAGAAGGATTGAAATTCATTACATACAATATGGAGATACAATAGATTGGAGGGCAGAGATTAAAAGGTTCCTCAAAGAACCTAATAAAAGATGTATTAGAAAAATGAAGTTGCATTTGCTAAATTATACACTGATAGATGAAGAGTTGTTTAAGAAACACTCTGATGGCATATTACTAAAATGTGTAAGTTTGCAAATAGCCAGAACAATCATGGCTGAAGTGCATGAAGTGATGTGTGGAGCTCATCAAGCTGGCTAAAAGATGAGATGGTTAATTATCAGGAATGGATATTTTTGGCCCAAGATGGAAGAATCATGTGTTCAATATGCGAAGAGTTGCCTAGCATGCCAAAAGCACGGTCCAATACAAAGGGCGCCAACAAGAGAAATGACACTCATTATTAAACCCTGGCCATTCAAAGGTTGGGCGATAGACCTGATAGGGAAGATTTATCCCCCATCGTCCAAGCAATATACTTTTATTATAGTTGCGACTGATTTTTTCACTAAGTGTGTAGAAGCGATACCTTTAAAGGAAATCACCCAAAAGAGTGTCATAGAATTTATCCGTGATCATATTATTTATAAATTTAGGATTCCACAAACTTTGATGGTAGATCACAGAACTTCTTTAAATGGAGATCAAGTGAATAAATTCTTGAGCAAGTTCGAAATTAAATTAATGAACTCCACACCATATTACGCTCAATCTAACAGATAAGCAGAACCTTCTAATAAGGTTTTAAAAAATATCATAAGGAAAATGATAGATGAAAATGTCAGAAATTGGCACGAATGTCTAAACAAAGCCTTATGGGCTTATAGGACGTCGCCTCGGTCAAGTACCAAAGTTACTCCTTTCCAACTTACTTATGGACAGGAGGCCATTTTTTCCATGGAAATTAATGTGCGATCAATCAAAGTGTGTTTGCAACATAAGTTAAGTGATGGTGAGTATACCAAATCACTAGTTCAAAACTTATTGGAGTTGGACGAATTAAAGTTGGACGTCCTAGATAGATTGCAAGTTCAAAAACGAAGGATGACTATGTTTTATAATAAAAAAGTTATAGCCAAGTCATTTAGCCTGGGCGAATTGGTTTCGAAAACAATGCTCCCTTTGGATAGTAAGGATTCAAAGTATGGCAAGTGGTCACCCAATTGGGAAGGACCATATAAAGTAAACAGTTTGTTGCCTAATGGAGCTTACCATTTAGAAGATTTAGATGGCACCAAGCACATGAAGTTCATTAATGGCAAATATTTAAAAAAATATGTTCCTTCCTTATGGGAGAATGAACAAATAAAAGCGTATACAAATTGCGTTGAACGATCGTAGATAAATAGGGCCAGAACGAAATACGTTCAAAGAAATTTCTTTATTATCAAATATACATTACAAATTGTGAGATACAAAATACTAAATGCTCTATAAGCTACAATTGAGAGAAAACTAATTTCTCGGTCAATTGCCAAGCAAGAGGGTGAACCAGCCTTGGTCGCCATCCTGATCGCACTGCTGCAAGGGTAGGCAGAGAGGCTGAGAAGCACTCTCAACAAGCAAAAAGGAAGAAAAGCACCCTCAAATCGCCTGCCTAATCACATTGTTGCAATAATGAGCAAGGAGACTGAGAAGTATTCTCAGCAAGCAAAGTGACTTGAAAAGCATCCTCAAAAATTGTCTTCCATCATTGAACTCCTTATAAAAAATATAGAGACGATGGGAAGAACTTTGCTGGCCAAAAAATATTTCCTATATCTCCCATACCCAAGGTGACATCAAAACAGATAGCAAAATGGGCAGATCAAATGATCCATTTCTATGGAAGACGAAAATTTTGGATCAATTGTTAAGATGCCAAACGATGGTAGCAAATTATTTTTTGAAGAAAAGTATGAAAATGAAAATGGTGAGTGCGAAATACACACGTATTTATAGAGGCATGAAGGTGAAAAGATAGAATGTGAATGGCCACATTCATGCCTAATAACTGAAACGTCTTAGGAAAAGAGATGAAAATACCAAGGAAGAATGTACATGAATCTTAGCATAAAGCAATTAAATGCTCGAGAGATTGACGATTAAGGACAACGTCAATCAATACGCAAGTAGACAAACTAGTCATTCATTAATGACGATAACTGTTGTTACATTCAAAATTAGCAATGGCAATTAGTGCGAAGTTACAAAAGGAAAGTTAGTACGAAGTTACAAAAGGAAAGTTAAAGCATTTGATGTCTTAATTACAATTCACCCTAGGCTGAACGAATTCTTTCCCTAAGTCTCCCCCAATCTTCACTCTACTGAGAAGAAGCGACATTTAATTCAGCTACAAAATCGTCATCAACTTCCAGCTTTTTGTACTGCTCAACCAAAGACTTGGTTCGTTCAATTCCTTTGGAAGCATTACACTTTTTAGCAGCCATTCTTGCCCTACAGTCGTCCATTTTTGCTCAAAGCTCTTTCATCTCTGTAACCAAACTTGTCATCAAAGAGTCTTCGATCATAACGTCGGAAGAGATTTCTTTTAATTCATCCTCGGCTTTGTTAATCTCTAGAAACAAAGACTCTCTTTCAGATGCAGCACGAAGGTATTGAGTACTCCTGGCCTTCAGTTCAACATTTTTGGCTAGCAAGGAGAGGATGTCAGAGTGAACAACCTTCAACATCACTTTAAAGTCAGCAGAAACATTGAGCGACGGAAGTGTGAGTGCTTGCGCCAATTTCGCACTCAACAGCTCAAGCTTATCCTTATGTTTAGTAGCACTAGCCTGGCCGATATCCATGTCCATGAAAGACATGTACTCAAATACCGACTGCTTGAGAAACTTTATATTTTCCTCTGAAGAAGCAGAAGGATGACTGGTTGAAGTAGGGTGAGACGTCTTGACTTGCCCCCAGGAAGTAAACAAGTCCTGGATGGAACGCACAATGTCATCAACATCCTGCAAAGAAAAATGTCAACGTTGAGGGATTTCACTACAATAAACGAAGCGAAAATGAAAGTGAAGCAAAAGGTTACCTCATCAGCAATCCTAGGAAGTTCAGGCATATTACCAGTTGGCTCCACCACCTGTGGGAACTTCCCCTTATCTAGGCGAGAAGACTCTGCCACAACGGGCAGGCCCATGGGAGCCTCTGCATAATTCAAGAAGCAATAAATCAGAAACCAGTAGCACGAGCAAAGGTAAAACATCAAAATATGTATTACCTTCTGGTTCAACGTTTGGGGGTCGGTGCCCTGGGAAGAAGGTGACCTTTCTACTGGTTGTGATGAAGGTTCCGGGACTAAGGGTTTCTCTTTAAGCATAATCCCTTCATCAGCTGATTTGGTTGAAACAGCTTCAGCAGAAGATGATGGAGTAGAGGCTGCCAAAACCAAAGCCTTTGAAGGAGAGGCTGAACGTTTCTGAGGAATTCAGGTAAACCATTAGTACATAGAAAAGTATGTTTGTGAATAAACAAATTCAATTACCTTTCTCCTAAGGATGAGAGGAGCGTCATCATCTTCATCATTATCATCCTGCAAAATGGGAGCTGCTGAAACTGGCCGTTTTTGGCTTAAAGCACCTTTAGCTGCAATAGCCTTGGCAGGTATAGAAGCAGATGGATGGATGGAATGTTTAGCGCGAGTAGGGGAAGGATTCCTAATGGACACAGGGGTGACCAAAATAGGAGAAGTAGAGGAAGTGCCTAGTTGGTCCAGTAAATGGAAGGCACGATTAGCATCAGCTGCAAACAATCGATGTTTTACTGATGGCCAAAGCTATTCAAAAAGAGGATGGACAGCACAGCTAGAATTGAAAGGGGCTAATGAAAATTTGCTCGTTAAAAGAATGTTGCGAGCATCGATAGCTTGTGCCTCTGCCTTATTAACAGTGTGAAAGCGGTCTGTCAAATTTTTGGAATAACAAGGAGGAACAGACCAAGTTTGGCCAAAGTTGGCGAGCAAAAAATTGGGGAGCATATATCTCAACCCCAGCTTTGGCATTGGTTCCAGTTAAGATATCGTGGAACAATTCCCTCCCAATCAAAAACTAAACCTAAACAAGCAGAGAAACACTCGCACTGTCTAGGGTGGATGGAGGTTGCACATAATCTGGAGTCAAGTTAGCAGGAAAAGGAAAGAAAGAAGGAATCAAATTTAAGGTATAAAAGAATGAAAAAATGTCCTTACTGGACATATTTACAGGGGTCAGTGGATCAATGGCTAGCCCATAGCAGCTAGCAAAACGAAGGAAAATTGATGGAGCACCAAGTGGTGGAAAATATACTCCCAACCATAGTTGAGTGAACCAAAGGAGACCACTGCTAGTGGGAGATGCACCATTCTTCAGTTGAAACTGAAGGGAAGCCATGCCTCTATAAAGGGCGGCTAAAAAGAAGGAACATAAGTTCAAAGGCCTACCACACGCCAATTCATGCGCTATGGGTAAGTAGCTCATAGAAGGTTTCATACTTGGCATGCAAAGAATATATTTACAGAGCCAAATCTGAAGAAAGGCCACACGCTCGGCATGGGAAGGTTCAGCGCTTGAGTGATTATAAAAGCCTTGCAGGTTTGAATAGGACTTAGTAAGTTTCTTGTCAAATTTTGGGGCAACACTGGAAATCAAGATACCAGGAAAGATGGTATCGCCCAAAGGCGGAAGATTTACTAAGGCTCCAACATCCCTTAAAGTAATAGACATGGGACCAAGAGGGAAAACGAAGGTGTTATACTCAGAAGACCAAAAACTCAAAGCAATATAAAAAAGCACTAGGTCAAAAATCGAGAGTTGAAGAGAAATTTCTAGTAAATCTGAAATCTTAGTACGATCAAAAATCGCCTTGGTGGGGCCATGACTCACAAGACGTGCATGCCATCTACGAAAAATAACATCAGCTTTGGGCCAACTGTGAATACCTTTTTTTGCGAATCGGCCTCAATGGCAGAGAGTTCAGGAACGGAGGACCTTGAGTGCAAGGGAACAGCTGGGCCACCGCCACTTGTCCGACGGCTTCGGCATTATTGAACGATGGACCCAAATAGAATTCATTAAGGTCAGCACTAGCTTGTGCAAGGAAGTTTGGATTTACATATGGCCTAGTAAGGATTTTCTGGAAATCTTCAAAACTAAAAGAATCATCAGATTGAGTTTTTGAAATCCCCATTGGAAACAAAGTACAGTTTTGATAAGGTTTGCTTGAGAAACGTAGCAGAGAAGCAAGAAGATAAACAGTAAAATAACGAGGAAGAAGCGCGAAATATAGAGACGTGGTTTAGTGGTGCGATGAAATGGCGGTCCTTTTGGTTTATGAGGGTTTGTAACGTTGCACCTTTTCAGACTGTGGAAGGAAATAATGATTGAAATTCTTGGGAATTTCAAATATTACTAGAAAATACAAAGTGAATATGGCAAAGATTAATAATTAGTATTAATTCTGCCATATTGGGGGGTAATTGTTGATACACTAAAAGTGCAGCCCAAATCAAATAGCCCAAAGAGTAAAACCCAATTGGGGAATCCAGGATAAAGGTCCAAACATGATTATTGATGAATGCGGTGGAAGCCCACGAACACGGTAATATCATCACCCAAGCTTGCAAGACGCCCAGAATCTGAACGAATAGAATACCTTACGATCGCCCAGAGCGATGACCCCGTTCTCACCCAAACCTTCGAATTGCCCAAGATCTCAGCAAGCATAAAATATTATGGTTATCCAGAATAGTAGTTATTGAGTGATCTTATCACATTCCACGATTCAAGGAGCCCAGTTGAAGGCGGTTGAACGACAAAGAGTAATGGCAACAGTTAGGGACGGCAGTTCCACGACAAGTTAGCCACCATAAAGAAAGTGGGTAGTTATACAGCAATCAAGCAGTTTCCAAGCGGTTTGTCACGAAGAAATCACCAAAGGAATATAAAAAGAAGAGAAGACATAGAGAAAAAGACCCCGAATCAAATACTCTTAAACAGAGAATATGTAATTTCAATTTCTTAGTTTTAAACTTAAACGCTTCTTTTAGTACTCGTGTGCTTGCACCCCTTGGAGGCATTCTGTTTATTTTCAATTGTAAATCATCGCCAGTAAAATAACCCTTTTTGGGACTTCGTCTCAAGAGGTTTGTTCCTTACACAATCGTTTGATCCCTTTTTTAATTGTTAGCGATTATCCATGCGAAACACCTACAAATTCAGGAAAAAAGTCAATTTGACACCTTTATTGAAGTATCAAAACCTACTAGTGATCACTTCTTCGTCAACAATGCACTGCACTGGACCATGATCTTTGATGCCCTTGCGACTGCATTCGTCATATAGAAGTTCTCAACTGCAGGTTCAAATGGAGCCATATCCATCTTCCCCTTGATCTCAGGTCTCAAGGAAGATGTTGAAAAAGCTATTGGTTTTCTTTCGTCGGAATGCAAAAGATTGGGTGCCACAGTCCTCATTCGGGATCTGATAGCACTAAGAGTATCATAAGGCAGCTGAGCACCTGCCACCTTAGACAATGCTCTAATTTTTTTCCAATCATCCTTAGCATCACCCACTGTGGGGACTGCTAGTACAGTTGTTTGAGCACATCCCTCTGCATTTGCAAATGTCCCTTCTTTCTCAGAGAAAGCTGATGAAAGAAGAATTACATTGGCACGATACACGCCCCGATCACCATGGTGACCTTGGTAAACGACAAAGGCATCATCTGGAACTTTCTCCAAGTTCACATCATCAGCACCCATCAAATAGAGAAATTTGGCAGATTCAATGCTTTCGTTAGATTCTGGTACAAGTCCAAGGTCCAGAGCCGCAGCTTGGGCAGCATTAAGTAGCAACACATTAAGCCCGTTCCAATCAAGCCTAACAGCATTCGCATTTTTGGAAATGGCATCAACTGTTGAGAAAATTGCATCCTTGTCCTTCCGCTCAAAGATTCCAGCTCCAACAATGATAACTGGATTTTTAGCATTTGAGAGGGTAGAGCAAAAGGGATGGCGTCCCTCGGCAAGTTCGATCAGCGTTTGAGGGCCCGTGCCAAGATGTTGATGATCATAGTTGAAATCAGCAGCAGGGCCTATGTAACCAACCGTTGCACTGGTTGCTCGAACTGTTTTTCGAATCCTGGCATTCACCATAGCAACTTCTACCCTTGGCTGGCAGTTCAAGAGAATAAGCATAAATTAATAACCAAAAAAAAAAATATGAAAGACCAAAACCAACACGCATTAGTTAGTTATCAAACACTGATAAGGATACCATGTCACCAAGAAAAACTGTAAACACGTTTAAGTCGGGCAATGAAAATTTGTCCCTGTTTGAGCCCCATTTTTCAAAAATAAATTTTAAAAAAAGTGATTTTTTTGAAGAATATGTGGTTAAAAGGTAGGGAAACATTTTGGATTTACGTGCAAAGTTATTGGGATAATGCATGGTTGATAATGAGCTTATGAAAAAATGGGACTCAAACATGAGCTTTATATCTTACGTTCAAGACAGTCGCCAGATATCATATCAAAGTTCAGTTGTTTCCAGCTTTATAACTTAAGCCACTCAATACGGCTACCTGCAATAAAATCACAAGGACATCCCAAATCTAAAGAAAGGAATAACTTGCATGATGCGCCAATGATTACAAACTACAAATACTGAAGTGAACAACAGAAAATAAATCTCATAGAAAGCTTGATCCATAACTCTTACAGAACCCCGCTCCAAATTGGTTTTACTTTTATTTTTAAATTTATTATTCTTATATTTATTTATTTTTTCTTTTGCCATGAACAAATTTGTCAATAGCTTCGATGATTGGCCATCATGGTCTATTCTCAGCACTGACCTCAAACTCATACGTGGATGTTCTCCCATTCTTTTTATCTGATGGTTTCAGGGGTGCATTAACCACACTGGCATGCATGTTCCCTCACATAGTTGACAAAATCATCATATCACAGAATTATTTTTGTCTGGAGATCATGTCATTTCAATCACCTCATATTTCTCAATCTGCAGCAAGCACAGAAAATTCTCTTCTACAAGAAATTTGCCTCAATCCACTTCCAAAAGGAGAATCCATCACATCAATTACATTCCCATCAGGCCATAATCTCATATCAGACTTAATCTCCCATATTCAATCCAAATTGCGCGGCTAACAAATCTGATGGTTCTCATAAACATGAGTAACTTCCCACATAAATGAGCAGGCAAAAATCATCATATTTTTCAACACTGTTTATTTTTATCTAGCTTCTGTTATATATTTATGGTATAAATATAAAATGTGAAAGAAATAATCAAATTAGATAAAGTGCCAAAGTGGTGGGAAATGTGACATTTGTGTGGGACGTCAGGGGTTCGAATCACTTCCCACGCAGTTATTAAAATGTCTTGATTGGGGCCTTAGGCTCTTGGGCTTTCTTGACTAAAATAAATATTTTTTTCTTTTTTAATGGGTAAAACTAGCCAGTATTTTATGACTGTTTGTTTTTGTAACAACCCACTAACAGCTATTAAAACACCTACTACTCAGTCATTAAAATTCTGCACTAACATGGTGAAGACTATTACTACCATCTTGCCTATATAAACCCATATCTCGTTTTGGGAAAAGACACACAAAAAGAAAATAGAAAAATCATCTTACATCAATCACTCTTATCATATTGTGAGTTTCTTATATTCGGGTTTTTATATCTCTTCTGGAGTACAATTGAGAGTTCTAGAAAAATCATTCGTGATTGCTGTACAAGTGGTTTACGATCGTTGTATCCTGGGAGTGATTGTCCACGGAGGTCGCAGCAATTATTGACGGGCAATTTCACTTTAGGACATTATGCTGTCACGAGACTCGATCGGACGATAAGTTTTATATTTCTGCATTATATTGTTCAGATCACTACTGCAACTAATTAATTTTTTCTAACAATCTAAAGTGAAATTATTTTATAATTAGTTGCCATGTCTGCTGTAGAGATATCTGTTCCTAAGTATTCTGAAAAATCTGAGTTGTTTGATGGAAAGAATTTTAAGAGATGGCAAATGAAACTGCGATTTTATTTAACAACACTTAAAGTCGTTGATGCTATTGAATCAGATAAACCCAGTTTTGTAATTGCTGATAATCCCACTGATAAGGAAACAGAGGATTTAGCTAATTGGGAACATAAGGATTATATGTGCAGGAATTATATTCTGAATTGTTTAACTTTAGATCTGTATGATGTTTACTACTCGTGTAAATCTGCAAAAGAGTTATGGAATTCATTAGAAAAGAAATATGCTACAGAAGATGCTGGAACCAAGAAATTTGTTGTGGGAAAGTTTTTAGATTTTAAAATGAATGATGTTAGAACTGTGGTTAGTCAGGTTGAAAAATTGCAGATTATAATTCACGAAATTATTGCTGAAGGATATAAAATCTGTGAGGGCTTTCAAGTGTCAGTTATAATTGAAAAATTGCCACCTACTTGGAAAGAGTATAAAAATAGTTTGAAGCATAAGAGAAAAGAAATGTCCTTAGAGGATCTAATTATCAGGATTAGAATTGAGGAGGACAATAGAATGGCAGAACGTAAGGAAAGGCCAGATTTTGATACCAAGGCTAATCTTATTGAAGGAATTTCTGGGACTAAGAAACCAATTGGAAATTTTACAAGGGGTCAGAACTTTAAAGGCAGAAATAAGGGAAAACAACTTGTAGGAAAGAACAATCGGTCTAAGCCCCAATTTAAAAATAAAATTGTTGGTGACTGTTTTGTTTGTGGTAAACCAGGTTACTTTGCAAAGGATTGCAGAAATAGGAAAGGAAAAGTTGTGAAGCATCAGGCACATGTGGTAGAGGATGGGAATTTCTCTGCTATGGTGATAGAAGTGAATCTAGTAAGCAACATGACAGACTGGTGGGGAGATTCTGGAGCTACCAAGCATATTTGCTGCACGAGAGGTGCATTTTCTTCATTCACTCCCGCTAGTGATGGAGAATGTCTGTTCATGGGCAATGCTTCCTCCTCCAAAATAGAGGGGAAAGGAACTGTGACGCTTAGATTTACTTCTGGAAATATCCTTAATTTGAAGGATGTCCTTTATGTACCTGATATTAGGAAAAATCTAGTATCTGGATCTATCTTAGTAAAAAAGAGTTTTAAGATTGTATTTGAAAGTGGTCAAGTTGTACTGTCTAAGGGTGGTTCTTTTGTTGGGAAAGGGTATGCAGATGAGAGTCTGTTTAAACTCAATGTCTCTGTGATTAACAATAAAGTATCTAGCTCTTCCGTTTACTTGTTGGATTCTTATGATTTGTGGCATGCTAGACTTGGACACGTTAATAAAACTTCTATTAAAAAATTAATGACTTTGGGAAACATTCCCAAAATCGATAATTGTCCAAATTCAAAGTGTGAAACATGTGTTGAATCTAAATATTCTAGAAAACTATTTCCTCATGTTGATAGGACTACTTCGGTCTTAAGTTTGATACATTCTGATTTATGTGACTTAAAAGGATATGTTACTCGTGGTGGAAATAAATATTTCTTAACTTTCATTGATAATTATTCTCGATATTGTTATATTTATCTACTTAAGAGTAAGGATGAAAGCTATTCAAAATTTATTTCCTATAAAATTGAAGCAGAAAATCAGCTAGACAAAACTATTAAAGTTTTAAGATCTGATAGGGGAGGAGAATATATAGGAGATTTTGATAAATTTTGTGTTGAGAATGGTATTATTTATGAGACTACTCCACTTTATTCTCCACAATCTAATGGTGTAGCTGAAAGGAAAAAATCGAACCCTTAAGGATATGGTCATATCAATGCTAAGCTCTTCTGGATTACCTTTTAACATATGGGGGGAAGCACTTTTTACTGCATGTTATATTCTCAACAGAATTCCTAGTAAGAAAAATAATAAGTCTCCTTATGAAATGTGGAAGGGCAGAACACCTTCATATAAATATCTTAAAGTGTGGGGGTGTTTAGCTAAAACTTCTATTCCAGCACCTAAGAGAACTAAACTTGGTCCGAAAACTGTTGATTTTGTTTTTATAGGCTATGCTTTTCATAGTAATGCCTACAGATTTTTAGTCATTGACTCTAAAAATAATTTGATTGAAAAGAATACAATATTTGAAACTAGAGATGCTGAATTTTTTGAAAATAGATTTCCGTTTAAAGAAAAGTCTAAAGGATCAAGCAGTTCTTTTAGTATTCCTCCTAGTGTTAGAGAGGAGCCATCTGAATTAGAAGAAGCTGAAATTAGGAGAAGCAAAAGACCTAGGACCACTACTTCTTTCGGTCCTGACTTTATAACCTACTTAGTAGAGGATGATCCTAATACTTTTGGTGAAACTATGTTTTCACCAGATTCTATATTTTGGAAGGAAGCTGTAAATAGTGAATATGATTCAATTATATCTAATAATACTTTGGAGTTAGTGGACTTACCTCAAGGATGTAAGACAATTGGGTGTAGATGGTTGTTTAAGAAAAAACTTAAACCTGATGGTTCAATTGATAAGTATAAAGCAAGACTTGTAGCTAAAGACTATAAACAAAAGGAAGGAGTTGACTTCTTTGATACTTATTCACCCGTTACTAGGATTACCTCTATTAGGATGTTAATTGCAATTGCCTCACTGTATGATCTTATTATACATCAAATGGATGTCAAAACTGCATTTTTAAATGGAGACTTAGAAGAGGAGATTTATATGGATCAGCCTGAAGGATTTGTTGTAGAATGCCTTGAGGATAAAGTATGTAGACTTAAAAAATCCCTTTATGGCCTTAAACAAGCTCCTAAGCAATGGTACGAAAATTTTGATACAGTTTTGACATCAAGTGGTTATGTGATAAATGAAGCAGATAAATGCATATATAGCAAATTTGAAAATAATTGTGGTGTGATAATTTGCTTATATGTTGATGATATGCTGATTATGGGAACTAGTTTAGATGTGGTTAATAAAACTAAGTGGTTTCTGAACAAGCACTTTGAAATGAAAGATTTGGGTGTTGCTGATGTTATTCTAGGAATCAAAATAGTAAAACATTCTGAAGGAATTATTTTGACCCAATCACATTATGTAGAAAAAGTGCTTAAGAAGTTTAATTAATACAACTGTATTCCTACTAAAACACCTTATGATGCAAGCCGTCATTTGAGAAAACATTCAGGTCCTAGTGTTTCCGCTTTAGAGTATGCTAAAGTAATGGGCAGTCTCATGTATCTCATGAACTGTACAAGACCTGATATACCATATGCTGTCGGTAGACTTAGCAGGTATACTAGTAATCCTAACAATGAACATTGGGATGCTCTTATTCAAGTCTTGAGGTATTTGAGATACACTCTAGACTGGGGAATACATTATACCAAATTCCCTGCTATACTTGAGGGATATTGTGATGCTAATTGGATTTCCTTTACCAATGAAAGTAAATCTACAAGTCGATATGTATTTACATTAGCAGGCGGAGCTGTCTCCTGGAAATCCACTAAGCAAACCTGCATTGCTAGATCTACTATGGAATCTGAGTTCATAGCTTTAGATAAGGCAGGTGAGGAGGCTGAATGGTTAAGGAATTTTCTTATGGATGTTCCTTTGTGGTCTAAACCATTTCCAACTATTTCAATACATTGTGATAATCAAGCAGCTATCTCAAGAGCTCAAAATTCATCCTACAATGGAAAGTCTAGACATATTCGTAAGAGGCACAATACTGTGCGTCAGCTGCTTAAAGATGGAATTATAGCTATTGACTATGTGAAGTCAAGTGATAACATTGCTGACCCATTAACCAAAGGATTAGCTAGAGAACTAATTCAACAAACATCGAGGGGGATGGGGCTAAAGCCTATTATGTATTAGATCACCTATAATGGAAACTCAACCTTGCAATTGGAGATCCCATGGTCAAGGTTCAATGGGACAACAAAGTTATTGGAGTGGTCTGTGGGGGTACTACATTGGATTTATTCCAAACCCCTCCCTATGATGCGTAGTACCAACTGTATTGATTAGAGGATGAGCTAATACTCTTAATGCTTACTATAGCTGATATTCAGTGGGGTGTTTAAATACAGTGCACCCTTGATGGTACCACCTATTTGAGTGTGGAAGTGGGGTCGCTTCCTATGAGAATTGAGGCGAATTCTTTAGAGCACTCAAAGAAACTGGGAAAGTTCACGGTCGAAATGAACACAACCGCGAGAACTCAATGACTGTTCTAGAAATCATGTGTGTGTTCTATTGTCTCAGTTTGCAACTATAATTGTAGAGTTCAAGACATAGTTCACTCTACAGTTAGTAAGCTCGATAGAATATACAAAGCCAAGGTTCAAGTCGATAGACACATAAGCCTGCATGATTTCTACCGTACTCCAGAATAATATTTTCATTTATCTTATTTCTTTCATGTGGGGGATTGTTATATATTTATGGTATAAATATAAAATGTGAAAGAAATAATCAAATTAGATAAAGTGTCAAAGTGGTGGGAAATGTGACATTTGTGTGGGACGTCAGGGGTTCGAGTCACTCCCCACGCAGATATTAAAATGTCTTGATTGGGGCCTTGGGCTCTTGGGCTTTCTTGACTAAAATAAATATTTTTTTCTTTTTTAATGGGTAAAACTAGCCAGTATTTTATGACTGTTTGTTTTTGTAACAACCCACTAACAGCCATTAAAACACCCACTACTCAGTCATTAAAATTCTGCATTAACATGGTGAAGACTATTACTACTATCTTGCATATATAAACCCATATCTCGTTTTGGGAAAAAGACACACAAAAAGAAAATAGAAAAATCATCTTGCATCAATCACTCTTTTCATATTGTGAATGTCTTATATTCGGGTTTTTATATCTATTCTGGAGTACAATTGAGAGTTCTAGAAAAATCATTCGTGATTGCTGTACAAGTGGTTTACGATCGTTGTATCCTGGGAGTGATTGTCCACGGAGGTCGCAACAATTATTGACGGGCAATTTCACTTTAGGACATCGTGCTGTCACGAGACTCGATCGGACGATAAGTTTTATATTTTTGCATTATATTGTTCAGATCACTACTGCAGCTAATTAATTTTTTCTAACAGCTTCCACTAAAAACCTGAAGGAAAATCATGCGTGATGAGATAAATCCCTCACCGGTAACAACACTTGGTACTTATAACCATCTAACCCAATTACATATACATATTCAGCTGCAAATAAGCATTTCTTCTATACACAATGCCAACAAGTAACATTGGCCAGCAAAATTCTCAGGCATGTCACGAAATGGTTTATCAAGGGTACAAGGATAAACAGTGCTCTCACCTTCAATCCAGTTAATGAACATACACCAATCAGAATTGTGAAACCCATTGAAATACCTTGACAATGGTGTATCTTCCAAATGAATTTCCAAAATGCATTTCTCCATGGTCAGCTAGATGAAGATGTTTTTATGCACCAACCACTGGGCTTAGAGGGTAATTCTCATCGACTTGTGTCTGTAAATGAACATGTCATTCTATGGGCTCAAACAAGCACACTGTGCTTGTATCACTTGTATCTACCAATAATAATTTGTCAAGAAATTCTTGAGCTCCATCCAAAGAAACATTTAAAATTAGTCATCGAATCAGCACAACCAATACGTCACCATCAACAGAAATGATATTGCCCAGTATCAAACAACGGCCAACTTCATGCACCAGTCAACTGATGATTACTCATCTGTTTTCTATTATTTTGAGGTTGGATTAGTAATTTGAGACAGCCTCGCGTTTATTGAATGGTAGATAGTCAATTGTGGTGTACGTCATTCTCAAAGTTTTCCAGCCGTTCTACACTAGTCCACGAATAGCATATTCCAAAACTATGACTATACAATATTACCTCTATGAATTAATAATGTTGGGACCAAGAAATTTATTATATAATAGAGGTTATTAGCTTATAGAGGTCATACTGTACTATCATACTGTACTATGACAAGAGTATTCAGATCAACGCTATAACCAAAAATTAAGAAGCGCAAAAATCGAAAAACCTTACACTGTTACCTTGCCAGGCATCCAATTTAAAGCAAATTGGCAATGGTTAGAGAGGCCTACCAAGCTAAAAATCTATGTTGAGATTGACACTAGACATAGAAGTCATCAAAAGTCATAACCCATACATATCAATTAGCAAGGATGCTTACCTGTGTGCCAACTAAAAGAAAAACAATTGCTCTCTCCAACCCACTGATGGTAGTGTTCATGATATATCCAGAACGCAGGTCAGCATTTGGGTTTGGGGGGCCATTTCCTTCGCACCAAATATTATTTGACCCCATCTTGTTCAAAAAATCTTTTAGTGCCATCATGGATTCTGCATCAGACAACTTACCAGCAACCCCAACAATTTCCTCTGGTTTAGCTTGGTGCATGACCTCGCGACCACAGCAAGTGCATCCCGTCAGCTTAAAGTCTTGAAGCGCCCATCTGCACCATGAATCACGGGGTCATTTAGCCTCTGCCTCTTCAGACCATCATAAAAGAAACGTGTCTTATCTGATATCCATTCTTCATTGACGTCCTGCATATATGTGCAACAAAAGATTTAAACCTACTCTCATGTTTCAACAAGACAACTAGCAAATCAAGTCAAAGAGTTTGCATGAAAACTGTGGTCAATATGTTAACAATACATAACAAAGGAATAAATAACATCTTTTGAACACTGTCTGAGAGCAACTTCGCAATATTATACAACTCATGCACCGGGTGGGGTGGGGGATAGATAAATAAAAGGGGGAAGTTAATCATAAAACAAGAAAAAAGGTTCTCAACACTGGATCAATTTGAAAAAGTAAACAAAATCAGATATCAACATAGGGCTTGCGGAGACCCAATTTACAATATTCTCAGCTAGATATGGCATATCCTTTATTACGTCCATGTCTAAGCAGCATAAGTTACGAATACAATGAAATCATTTATTGACAAAATAAAGATGCCGCCAGAATTAAATTACGAAACTTAAGCTCTAGAAATCGAAAATGTAGAGACCTCTTAAACAACTGGCAACAATGCCAAATTAAGCAGCTTGTTGATTATTGAAGACTTTTGGTTTTCTCCACATGATGAAATATGAAGAGTGTTAGAGAGGAAGATGAAGAGTGTTGGAGAGGAAGATGAAGAGATGAATGCATTCACCATCATTATTAGTCATTATTATTCTTCTTAATTGTGTGACTCTTAGTAGTCTTATGCTATCCTATAAATAGGTTTGTCATGTACTCAAATCAAATAATTCATATATATAAAAAAAAAAGTTTCTCTCAAAATATACTTTGTTCTGTTCTTGTTACTGAACTGATTTGGTCTTGATAGAATCTATCCTTATTTCCACTGCATACTAAAATCACAATCAGAACAAACACAGCTTAAGGTTGACAGAAATTTGATTCAATACATAATCTAAGGTTGAAATTATCTCTAAGACAATGTCCGTCCGCCAAATCCTCTCAATAGCCTCAGCGATGGCTTAAAACAATTGATACGTGAAACAAAATTGATAGGAAAACAACACTACATTTCAAAATACCTCATTCAATCGTGGCAGAATGCGCATGACCTCTGGACCTCTACTGTCAATTCGGATGTTTGAGCCAACAGCATCAGTGATGTCAATGCTCTCTGTTCCCTTCAACTCCCAGTTTCAAGCTTTAAAGGCAAAAGGTTTTGAAGTGAGGGCTCCTACAGGACAAATATCTATCACATTCCCTAAAAGTTCACTTGTCATTAGTTTCTCTACATAAGTTCCAATCTCTTCTCCACTGCCACGACGCAGCATGCCAAGATCCTGAACACCAACTACTCAGTTGCAAACCTTACACACCTGTTTGATGAACATATCCTTACTGAAGATGGTTTTCAAAAAATCAGCATATGTTTGGCTAATATTTATAAACTGTTTTCAATCAGTCAAACTACTTTTATCCACACTCGTAGACACGTAAAGACTACTACTTATACCACTTACTTCTATCTATTTATAACTTAAACCGTTTATAAAAACTTCCAAAACATGCTTATAATTTACATTCACTTGACACGTTTATCTATAATAGATCAGCATATAGAAACAGCCTGAATTACATTAATTTAAAACATCTGGAGAGAATATAACTATTGCACTTAACATAATGAAATGTATTCAAGTTTAGGAATGTAGTTAGTTATAAGTTTGAACAAGTACAGTCTCAAGTGGACTACATTACGACAGGTTCCAAACATTATCTATTGAAGTACAGAATAGGCCTCTCTGAGACAATGTTGACAGTTGACCACTAAAGAAACAGATACTGACATATAGTCATGAAATCGATGGCAAGGTTTGTCTCGAAAAATTTCAGCCAGCTTATTCTGTTTCTTAGCTTCTAAATTCATGCTAGAAACTGCCATAAGCAGCCTAATAGAAATGAACCATTATATTGCCAATTTAACTTCTATCTAGAAGACTGAAAAAATTAATTTCATTAATGCAATAGAAACCTTAGTTGATGTACATCACTATGCCCAATTAGGAAGGTCAATTATAAGTGAACCAGATACAAACCTTGTACACTGAATACATCGAGTCATAACAGTTTTGACCAATGGGCCTAGGTTCTTATCAACAACCGATCTCTTCATTTCAGTAAAACAACCTCGATCAGAACCAAAAGCCATAGACTGGTCCTCAAGATCACACTCTCCACCCTGATCACAAATTGGGCAGTCCAATGGATGATTCATCAATAGGAACTCCATCACTCCTTCCCTTGCCTTCTTTGCAATAGGCGTATCAGTCTTAATCTTCATTCCTAAAGACAGATTGAGGAGAAAATATAGAAACTATTAAGAAAGATTAATTTTAGAAATCACAACCAACAAAGCGAGTTGTTGACCTCCAAAAATGGCTCCTCCACGTTGCCAACTTATAGTTACTCCACGTATTCCTCCCTGCGCAATGAACAAATGATCAGGCGCACACGGCCGGAATCGACGGGGGTGGTGGCGGCCGTATACACTCCGACAGTCAAGTCAGGTTTGGGTGGTCGGAACAGTGCCCAGGGGCTACACAAATCAATCAATAAAAAGGGGGGGGGAGGAGAATATATAAACTTGTTATGGAATGCTATGTATTGAGAGTTTCATTACCTTTGCCTCTTGTCAAACCTTGGGTATTTGTAGGTGGTATGAACCGCTGGATGTGGAACGCGTGTGTACATCTGACGGTATGAAGCGTCTGCTCATAGGCGTCAATCAGCCGCGCTTGTAGAGTGGGCGGAAGTTTGTTTCCCCCGAGTTGAATTGACATAAAGTTGATAAGTCACATCAAATAGCCTCATGGAGACGTCAAATCAATTTAAGCCTTAGGTGCAGGACAAATCTTAAATTGGCGGCGGATCTTTTAAGTGGGGTCCACTTGATCTCGACCTCGGAGGTGAGATGCTTTGGCAGATCAGTAGTAGGAATTGATATATCACTTCGGAGAAGTTTCGAGAGGGTCATTTTCAGGTCGGAGTAAACGGGTTCTGCGTATGGTGAGATGGCACTTCGGTATCGAGGCGCGAATGATCGAGATGTCACTTCGGTATCTAGGCGCGAATCATCGAGATGTCACTTCGGTATCTAGGCGCGAATCATCGAGGCGTAACACGAGTAACATGCTTACAAAGATTATACCCATATTAAGGTGAGAATGAAAATAATACTAATATCAAACCAAAAACTGTGGTTAGATCACTACACCGAAAGGGGGGGACAAAATGAATCAGACTTTAGACCAAATGTGCTGAATAGATCTATGATATTAAACCTCAAGAAACCGAATTCCTCAAATCAAATTGTAAAACAGAAGCCAACCATAGATGAATTTACATCATAAACAGCAGAACCAAACTTAGAGATGCATTGAAATGATCTGCAGGAGTAGCCCACATGCCCCAGGGAGGAGAGAAAAGAAGAAGAAAAAGAAAAAGAAAACAATACAACAATCTGCGGACTCTCGATCAAAATCATGTATATTTCATTTTATTAATACTAGGGTCATAAAAAATAACAATGGGAAGTACGGGTTTGGTCCAAAAAAGGTTCAAAAGCAGATGGAGAACTTTTAGAAAAAAATATTATACCGACAATCAGACCAGAAAAAAATTCAAACATTCAAAAAGTAGCAACCATTGAAATCTTCTCAATTTCATGTTATGGAACTCTAAAGAAACCCAATCAACAAAAGATCCAGTCTTGAGATATGATGTAGGATCAATCAGGGAGAAGAAGAAGAAGAAAGTAGAGGAGAGGGGAAACTGGGAGAGAGGGAAGAGACGTGGACAAACCAACAAAGAAAATGTCTTTCACTCATCAAATGAGAAGTTACAACCATATAAATGACAAAATACTAAATTTGGGTATGGGCCAAACTCATATACAAGTCCTACAAAATATAAACCTAAAATAGAAGATAAAAATGGCCCACAAATGGCCTGATGATGAGTATGATGTCCACATCAACTCTTCTGGAATGGGAGAAAAATTCAACCCCATCAAGTAGGTAAACTACAAAATGCTGCTGTCAATCTCCCAGCCACAAACTAAGCGGTTGAGCAAACTTTTTTCAACGTCTATAGACACATAAGGATGGTGATCCTGGTAATGGAAGATCTTGTTAACTCATATAATGCTCCAACAAATCGGGATCAAGCTGTTGAAGTGTCTCCTTGGAGATTCAAATACAATCAGAATCAGGACGACCCTCCCAACGAACAAGGAAACACTGAATGTCTCCATCCTTGGTTAATATGGTCTGTGCATCTAGAATAATATCAATTTTATTTTTACGTGCTGCAACAAGTGGAATCGGTGCAGGGATAACATGTTCAAGATGAGGGTCCACAAATGGAGGTACGAAAGTATCATCAGCAGGGTGAAATTGACCTTTATAAGAAACTAAGTCCTCAACATTAAAGGCAGGGTGTAGCCAAAGTGTGATGGTAAGTCAATGAAATATGCATTTGGACCAACACGCTTTAAAATTTTAAAAAAACCAGCACTACGAGCTTGTAATTTGGAAGTAGGCCCAGATGGACGCTGTTTCGATCTAATTCGAATCATAACATAATTCCCAACATTAAATTCAACGTGGCGTTTGTGCAGATCAGCTCAAAATTTATATAATGCATTACTCGCTTCTAGCTGCTTATTGATCTCAATATGCAAGTCACGCAAATGTTGTGCAAAAGACTCAGCTGACATGGACACACTAGCATGTGAAGACATGAGAATAAGGTCTAACGGCTTCCTAGACTTAAAACCATGAACAACCTCAAAAGGACTCATACCTATAAACCAATTCACTGAACTGTTGTATGCAAGTTGGGCGGTAGAAAAAAATAAGTCCCAATTCCTAAGATTTTCCTGGACTAGACACCTTAATAGATTACCAAGATTGTGGTCAACAACTTCAATTTGACCATCCGTTTGTGCGTGGCATGCTGCAGAGAATTTCAGTTTAGTGCCAACCATACTCCATAGGGTTCGCCAAAAATAGCTAGTGAAACGCACATCCCCATCCGAGACAATGGTCTTTGGGAGGCCATACAGCTTGACGATCTCATGAAAGTATAACTTAGCAACCTTAGATGAATCAAAAATTTTGTTACAAGGAAGAAAGTGTGCCATCTTCAAAAAGCAATCTACGACAACGAAAATGGAGTCGTGTTTCTTTGGAGTACGTGGCAACCCTAGCACGAAATCCATATTAACGTCTTGGCAAGGACTAGGGATAGAGAGAGGTGTGTAGAGGCCTGTGTTCTGCCTCTTTTACTTAGAATGCTGACAGGTGTTACATGTGACACCAATTTTAGCCACGTCTGTCTTTAAATTAGGCCAATAGAATTGATGTTCAATCTCCTCTATGGTCTTATCAGGCCTAAAATGTCTAGCCAACCCGCCAGCGTGACTTTTCCAAACTATAAAGTCTCGTACTGAAGTCCTCGGGATGCACAACTTATTGAATTTAAAAAGATAGCCCTCCTCCAAACGAAAACATCAGTGGTGTCCAACTCCCCATTTTGCAAGGCAAGAAAAATGTCTCTGAAATCGGAACATGACTCATACTCTTCCTTAAGTCTTTCGAACCTTATAACCTTAACACTCATAATGGACAACAAGGAAATGCGACGACTTAAAGTGTCAGCAGCTCGGTTTTCAACGCCCTTTTTATGCTTAAAGACAAAAGAATAGGCCTACAAATATTCGATCCAGCGGCCATGCCTAGAATTCAATCGTCTTTGGAAATTAAGGAAACGAAAGGCCTCATGGTCTGAAAAAAGGACAAATTCGTGGGGTAATAAGTAATGACGCCAATAGCGCAAGGCTTGTACAACTGCGTACAATGTTTTATCATAAGTCAAGTACCATTGCTTGGCATCATTTAATTTCTCACTAAAATAAGCAATAGGATGGTGTTCTTAACTCAAGACTCTACCTATTCCTATCCCTGACGCATCACATTCGATCTCAAAAACTTTGGAAAAATCTGGGAGCCGCATGATAGGAGCCTCAGTCATTTGTTTTTTGATTAACTGAAAGGCCTTAGCCGCTTCTTGTGTCCAATGAAATTCTCCTCTCTTCATACTTTGTGATGGGAGCCATGATCGTACTAAACCCCTTGTTGAAACGACGATAGAAGGTAGCTAACCCATGAAAACTCCTAACATCATGTATATTCTTGGGGTCAGGCCACTCAACAATTGCCTGAATCTTCACAGGATCAATAGATACTTCCGTAGCGGGAACAACGAAGCCGAGAAACATAACTGTATCCGTGAAGAAAGAATGTTTCTTCACATTGGCATACAAGCTTGTTGCACGCAGTGTAGAGCAAACTTGCGCAAGATGATCTCAATGTTGTTCCCTTGTTTTGATGTACACAAGGATGTCATCAAAGTATACGACAATGAATTTGCCCATGAAAGGCCGAAAGGCCTGTGTCATCAGCCTCATAAAAGTACTTGGAGCATTGGTTAGTCCAAAAGGCATTACCAACCACTCGTATAGACCATTTTTCGTTTTAAATGCAGTTTTCCACTCGTCTCTTGGGCGGATCCGAATATGATGATACCCACTCTTCAAATCGATTTTGGAAAAGATTGTGGCACCGGCCATCATATCTAGCATATCATCGAGTCGAGGGATGGGAAAACGATACTTGACAGTGATTGTTGACCTCGCAAATTGGACCCTCCACGTGGTCAACCGATAGCTAATCCAAGTATTCCTCCCTGCGCACAGTCAATGCACGGTTAGATGCACACGGCCAGAATCAACGAGGGTGGTGGCGGCCGCATACACTCCGACGGTCAAGTTAGCTTCAGGTGGTCGGAACAATTCCAAGGTTGTGCTAAATAAAGGAGAGGAGAATATATATTTGCTTGTGATGGAAAGCTATGTTGTAAGAGTTTCATTACCTTTGCCTCGTCAAACCTTCGGTATTTATAGATAAGGAGAAACGTTGATGTAGGACACGTGTACGCATCTGACGGTGTGAGACGTCTGCTCATAGGCATCAATCGGCCGCGTCTATAGAGTGGGCGGGTAATTACTTCTCCCGAGTTGAGTTGACATAAAGTTGATACTTCACATCAACTAGGCTCATGGAAACGTCAAATCAATTGAATCTTGGGGGCAGAAAGGATCTTAACATAGATTTCTTTTTGAAATTGACGACGGATCCTCTAATAGAGAATTTCGGCTTAAACTGCACTTCGAATTCAGGGACGAGGGTGCCTCGGTCAGTTCAGTAAATTGTCTATGTTTTGCAGTGTTAGCAGATGGTGGCTCCACTTCGGATGGGTGTTGCACACCTCGTACGATGCGGTGGTAGGCTTTTCGAAGTGTTTCAGATAGGGGCGTAACAGTGGTCCCCCCAAGTTTAGGTATGAATATTTATATCATGGGTGGACTTGTTTTCCCGATCGAGTATGTCTACCTTGGGATGGGTACCGCGATTTGTGAGGGCTTATAGGTCGATTTTCTGTGTTTACCGAAGCATTGACCACAGGCAGACGCGCTAAAGATTCATTACTATGTAAGGGAAGAACTTATCCGAGGTTGATGTGCTGCCAACTAGACAATGCGTTAGGAGATTGATAAAGCTTTGTAACGCAACTTCCGAGGCGATGATCCACAGGGGGGCTCCGCATCAGATGCGGCTAAGATTTGTAAAGCTGTGTGAAGAGCTCATCTGCCACTGGTGCGTTGACCCATAAGGGACGACGCGTTGGGAGATGGCTAAAGTTTTGTAAAGTTTAGGAAGGAACGCAGCTACCGAGGCGATGACCCACAGGGGACTTCGTGTCAGGTGCGTCTAAACTTAGTAAAACTAAGTGAGGAGCTCATCTGCTACCGGTGCGACAACCCGCAGGGGACGACGATTTGGGAGATGGCTAAAGCTTCGTAAAGCTTAGGAAGGAATGTAGCTCCGAGGAGATGACCCACAGGGGACTTCACGTCAGGTACGTCTAAGTTTAGTAAAGCTGAGTGAGGAGCTCAATCAGAGGTGGGCATCTCTGACTTTAAATGATTTGACAGCTGTCGCGTATTTCCAAGGCTATAGTTGGGCGTTTCGCGTAAAAGGTTGCAGTGGCTACTTATTATAGATGGCTGATGTTGATCTAGGTGACGCTTTTCGCGTGAGCATAAATGTCACAGCTAGATCTTAGGCGTAGATCTAATCTGGTGTTTCGTTTCAATGGCCTGGATTGATGATGCGACAGACGGCCTAGATTGATTGCATTTGAATTCAAAGGTGTAGATGAGTTGGGACGCTCTTTCTGAAAATGGCTTCTGAAGGTAGTGGTAGTTCGGGTAGGGGATTGTAACTAGTGAGGATGGATGAGCCCATTTTGGCGACCTTCTCAGAGATAGCCGAGATGATTATTGGGGGGGAAAACCTATGGAAGAGGCCATATAGCCTAACTAACACATCTGTGCATTGGGGAGCATTGGATTACCCCTCTAAAATAAAGGGCGCCGACCTGGAGAGACGTAGGGCTAAATATATGAGCCCAGATAGCAAAGATCTAATCCTACCAGAACCTGACGAGTGGGCCTGCTACCCTAGGCTAGGGTGTGTGGCCATTAGCAAGGTGATCCTTAGGGCTGGCCTTAGGCTCTCAATCTACCCTTTCTTCCGTATGGTACTTAGGTTATACGGCTTAGATCCTACCCAATTGACCCGAACTCCTGAAGCCAAATGGTGGGCTCCTGGATGTTGTGGAAGGAAGCGTCGCTTGGGGTGGAGATGCCTTATTCTGTATTCCAGACCCTCTACATCCCCAAGGTAGCGGCTGGGGGATAAGACCAGAGGCTGGTACTACTTAACCTCTTAGGATTTCCACACTCCATTCGTGCTTGATCTGCCGAGCTCCATCAATGAGTAGAAGAGCTCATGGTGCTGGGCTGCCAGAAGATGGGACACGATGGAGGGGGACCCCCTGGTGCCTCTTACGGCCCCCACAAAGTATTCAACACTTAGTGAGTTCTGTTGCTTTGTATATCTTGTTTATTCTTCTTCGATTCGGTTATTAAATGTTCTGTTTGTTTTTGAAGGTTGTCTTCCTTGGTGCGAGCTTTCCGCTAACAACTTCGACATCATCTGCATTATTTATCAGCTACCTTCGAAGAAGAGGTCATACCACCTGTTGATAAAGAAAAACGTTCACTTCGTGACGCACAATTTGATGACCTCCCAAGGTAAATGTCCCGAAGCGAATTCTTTCAGTACTTTTCGAACTCTTTACACTTGTACTAATTTGCCTGCCCTATTGCAAATAACTTTAATAAGAAGCTACCTCTGAGGCCAAACTTCAAAACCATCCAAAGGATGATGGCAGAGGCGAGAGCCTTGAAGACCTCCTCGTCTACATACAAAAAGCAGATGGAGGATCTGGTGCAGGCCAGCAAAAGGCTCCAGCCTCCCACCGAGGAGGAGGTGGCGAAGGACCTGGACACCAATCTGCTGCGAAAAGGAAAAAGGCCTGCTGCCGCCTCGAAGCACCCAACTGTAGCAAGGTCGCCTCCGGCTTTGAGGCAGACCACAATTCCAACCGGGGTGGTCATCCCGGAGAAGAGGCTTGCGTCTTCAGAGGCTTCTCCTGCCCTGGCTACGTCGCCAGTCGTCACTGTGCCCATTGCTCAAGCGCCGGTGCAGCAAAAGATGAAAATGGCCCGTCCCTCGAAAGAGGTGGACTTCTTGGGCATCAATTTAGAGGAGCCGATGAAGGAAATGTTGGAGGCCCTTCTTCTAGAGACAACTGTGGTGACGGTGGTCCACAGTAAGTATTAGATTGAGGAGTGGAGAGACCACACCGCTTCCTACATTGCCGAGGATATGGTCGCAGCCAACAGTACTTGTGGGGCCCGAGCCTTAAGTACAAGCATCAAATTCGAGGGTTTGGTAAAAGACCTCATCGCTAAGAAGGAGGACCTCGCCAAGCACCTTGAAGAGGCGATGCACTATGGCGATGTAGTGAGGGAGGCCCAGCCCAAGGCCGAGGAGGAAGGAAAAGGAAGGAAGGAGGCTGAGGCCCAGCTGGGGGCTGCAAAGGAGGACATAGAGCGGCTGAAGAAGGAGCTCTATGGAGTGGAGTGCCAGGTGGCTGCTATGACCCGAAGAGTTGATCATGCAAATGAGCACCACCGGCTCGCCATGGTGGCTCTGGAGGCCTCTAACAAAGAAAAGGCGAGGCTGAGGCAGAAAGCGGATGCCCAAGCTGAGGAGATTGCCTCTTTGAAGGAAGAACTAAAGTCGGTAGGGGAGGTGGCTGTACAGAACTTCATCGACCACTTTGAAGAGCACCCCCTATATGATGACTTTGCCAACTTTTGGGCTTCCTGGAGCGCCCAAGGGATACTGGGTCGGCTGAAGGAGGTCCATCCTACTCTGGACGTATCTTCGCTAGAGGCAGAGTTTGACAGGCCTACCAGAGGTCGACCTGATAGGCTCGTCGAAGATGCTCCAAAGGTCCCTGGGACAGGGGCGGAGGAGGCCGGGGCAGCAGATGCCCCAATAGAGTAGGATTGATTGATGAGTGATTTACACTCATTATATTATGCCATTAATTTCATGATTTTGCTATCTTGGAGAGTATTTTAGAAGTGCTAACAAGTGATTTTGGTGTTATTTTGTAGATTGATGGAAGTGGAGAAAACAAGAGCTAAAAGAGGCCAAAGGAAGGAAATAGGCAAAAGTTAGCGAAATTGGATGAAATGATCAAAATGTAAGAGATCCAAAGTTTGAGGATTAAAATGTAATTAATCAAAAGTCGTGCCGAAACTCACGATGAAGATCCGAGAGCGCTAGGAGTCAATTGGATGAAGGAAGGTGTCAAAGAGATCAAATTTAGTCAAAATATAATCACAAATCATTTTCCAACCAAAAAGTTACACGTCGGAGTTTTGGTCTCACATTGAGACCTATTTCTGACATAGCAAACGATGGAATTGGGAAATGATGTTTGAAGAAAAGTTATATCCCTTTGAGTTACATTTCCAACGCATCTTGAATCATCTTAATCGGATATCGGATGAAGAAGTTATGGCAAAAATACGGAAGGAAGCGAAAACTGCCTTTTCCACCCAAAGTGGGCGCCATGGCACTCAAGATGCTGAAAACAACAGTGATTGGGCATCGTGGCGCCCCCTGTGCGGAAAAACGGGATTTTCTATTTTTGGAATCTTTTCTTGGCCGAACTCAACCCTAATTCGTCCAATAACCCCAACATACTATAAATACCAAAAAAAAAACCATATTTTCAAAGGGGATGGAAGGGGGCAAGATTAAGGATTCAACCATACAATTTGAAGGAGGCAAAAAAATTGAAGACACAAAAAGGAAGGAGGAACAACATCAAGGAAGAAGATTGAAATCTACCCAAAAGACTAGTTTTTTCTATCATTTTCCTTATATTGTTTGTTATAATTTGTATGATTTTCATTTATTATATCATGAACTAAACAAATTATTTAGGGGTTTGATGTAGCCGAATCGAGTATGGTTTGATGATTTTATAATTATTTCTTTGATTTTTCCACATATATTTAATTGTGTCATAATTTTAATGCTTTCAATTACTTGATCAATAATTGAATGAATAGATGCTAGTCAATTCCGGCACTCGAGAGAGGAGAATTTAGGCGTGATCATAAGATTGACACAACATAGATTTTATGGGTTTTGAGAGAAAGTGTAAAATCTGTGAAGCTTACTCCATACAAGAATCGGGACTTTTATAAATTCTTGATTTTCAATTCGGAATAGAGATATTGGAATTTGAATCTAGGATTATTTTCTAGCCGGCACTTGAGAGAGGGGACAGGAATATATTATGATTCTTGCTTTTAAATATGTGAAAATTAAATGGAATTATTGAAAATCGTTAAACCATAATTGAAAGTTAGGTGAAATCAATCCCTAGGCCTTCTCATTTGATAATTTGTATTTCCCAATTTTTTCGCATCCAATTCATGTTAGATTAGTTTAATTTATTCACTCATAAAACATTAAATCCATTTAATCATACATTTGTCTAAATAAAGTAGAAATTGCACAATTATAGTACTTATTGAAATTTAAATTACAATCCCTGTGGGTTCGACACTCTTTACTCTATTACTATATTACAAAACTTGACACCGTACACTAGCGGTATAAAATCACGTTGCATAAATCGCGTGGCATTGATCAATTTTTGTAATGGCTCCGCCTCTTGTGATTCAATTCCCAAATGAATGAAAATAGAATTTTTTTGTACCAGTGTTGTTGCTTCGATTTTTTCATTGTGCTGTTTACACTTAAGTATATGTATGATTACCACTTAAGCGCCCATTACCAATAACCAGTTAATAACAGAAGATCAGATCAATTAACATATTGACAAACTGAAGTAATAATTTACTAATCGATGTGACAAACAACTGAAGTATCATTACTTAAGAGGAATTACATCACTCTTCACTAAGGCATTTTCAACACTTAGTAAGATAGGGAAGTTACAAATGAGATCGGATCATGACACGTTTACTAGACATCATTAAGATCGGATCGAAACACAAGCTCATTATTAATAGTACTTCCTCAAATATTCGATATTCGGTTGATGAGGGAGTACATTCTCTGCCATGTCTTCAATTTCAAAAGTATCAAGTCGGGATTCCTTGCGTACGCGGTAACGACCCTTCCAATTCGGTTCCAACACTCCGGACCTGGTTGGCTTTGATGACTGGAAGACCCTTCTAAGGATGAGGTCTTCCAGACGAAGAGTCCGATTTTTGACCTTTGAGTTATAATAGCGGGTCATCTTTCTATTATACTTCACTAAGTTCACCTGGGAGGTATCCCTCATTTCTTCAAGGAGGTGGAGTTCGCTCATTCGAGCCTTGTCATTATTGATCTCATTGAAGTGTATTCGGCGGTGTGATAGGACCCCTACCTCAACTGGGCTCATGGCCTTGGCTCCGTAGGTCATAGAGAAGGGTGTCTCCCCTGTTGTAGTTCGAGTAATTGTTCTGATCACCCAAAGGACGTGGAAAAGCTCATCGACCCAAGCCCCTTTCGAGGTGTCAAGCTTCATTTTCAGGGTATGCTTGATTATTTTGTTTACTGCCTCAACTTGCCCATTTGCTTGTGGGTGACGAGGCGTCGAGAAATCCTTCTTTATGCCCAGTTCGTCACATAAGCTTCACATTTTCTTGTTGTCGAACTGTCTCCCGTTGTCAGATACTAAGGAGTGGAGAATGCCGAATCTGCAAATGATGCTCTTCTAGACGAATTTTGTAGTATTCACTCGGTGATCTTGGCAAGAGGTTCAGCTTCGACCCACTTGGTGAAATAGTCGATGGCAACAATGGTAAAAGTCGCACTTCATCTTCCTTTTGGAAGTGGGCCAATGAAATCGATGGCCCATTAGCGAATGGCCAAGGGCTGGTTACTACAGAGAGACTCTGAGAAAGCTGCCTTTGAATATTTGAGAAGCGCTCGCACTTGTCACATTTCTGGACAAACTTGCAAGCATCCCTTTTCAGGGTCGGTCAAAAGTAGCTTTGTCAGAGCACTTTGTGTGCCAGAGTCGTTCCTCCGAAATGATTCCCGCAAATTTCCTCATGGATTTCCTCGAGTATATACATAGTTTCTTTGCCTCCTATACATCGAAGAAGTAGTGAGGCGAAGCCTCTTCTGTAGAGGACATCTTCTCGTAGGACGAAGTGTGCAACCCTCCTTTTTAACTTCCTCGCCTCGCTTCTGGAAGCTGATAGTGATTGGTCCTTAAGGTAGACGATGATGGGCTGCATACATACTGGGGTGCCTTCTATCCATAGCACCTCTTCTCCTCCGAAAATAGAGGGCTTTGATAAGTGCTCAATGGGTACAATCTTTAGTAGCTCTAAATCCTTGCTGCTGGCCAGTTTTGACAGGGTGTCTACATGAGTATTCTCTAGGTGTGAGACTTGAATCAGCTCAAACCTTTCAAAATGAGGAACTAGGTCCAGAATCAATTTCAAGTATGCAACCATGCTATTGTCTTTGGGCGCGAAGTTTCCATTGACCTGACTCACTACAAGCTAGAATCGCTACTTGCTAGGAGCCTTCTGACCTGCATTTTTCTTGCCAGTCTAAGGCCTACTAGAAGGGCCTCATATTCGACAGCGTTGTTTCGAGGCTTTGAAGCCGAACCTTACTGCACAATTTAGCTTGTGGCCTTTGGGGCTTTCCAAGATGATCCCTGCCTCAGAGTCGGCCTCTCCTGATGATCCATCTACGAACAGTTTCCACGTTGGGAACTCGACTGGTTCCATTGTCGCCTCCATTTCTGGGGCTTTGGCAAACTCAGCCACAAAATCTGCATGGGCCTAGCCCTTGATGGCATGTCGAGGTTGGAATAGTATGTCGAAATCACTAAGCTCGATTGCCCATTTTAGTAGGCATCTTAATGTGTATGTTCTCTGTAGCACTTGCTTCAATGGGAAGTTGGTGAGAACTTCAATTGGGTGGGCCTGGAAGTATGGCCTCAGTTTCCTTGAGGCTGTGATGAGAGCGAGTGCCAATTTCTCCATGTCTGGGTAGCATGTTTCAGCTGGGAGGAGTGCTTTGCTGATATAGTATACTAGCAACTAGTGCTCATCTTCTTCTCTAACTAGGACAGCGCTGACTACCCCGTCCGAAACCGCCAAATACAGTAGTAGTGGCGCTACCGATTGAGGTTTTGACAACAGGGGTGCCTCTCCTAAGTGCTTCTTCAGCACTTGGAAGGCTTCTTCACACTCAGAAGTCCATTGGAACTTCTTTCATTGCTTTAGCACATTGAAGAAGGGTAAGCTCTTATCTGTGGCTCTGGAGATGAAACGACTGGGTGCTGCTATCCGACCATTGAGGCTTTGGACCTCCTTTGGTTTCTGAGGTGACCTCATTTCAAGCAAGGCCATTATCTTCACTGGGTTCGCTTCGATCCCTCTTTGGTTTATAATGTATCCCAAGAACTAACCCGAAGCTACTCCAAAGGTGCACTTGAGGGGGTTCAACTTCATTTTATATTTTCTAAGTATCTGAAATGTTTGGTCAAGGTGACTTAAGTGTTCGTTGACCTGAAGGCTTTTGACTAGCATGATTTTGCCAAAGAGTTCAGCAAACATCATATTGACCAGCCTCTGATATGTAGCTCCAGCATTTTTAAATCCAAAGGGCATGACTTTGTAGCAATACAATTCCCTGTCTGTGATGAATGACGTAGAATCCTCATCGGATCGAAACATGGGTATCTGGTTATACCTCGAGTATTCATCCATGAAGCTCAAGAGTTCATGTCCGGCGGTGGAATCCACAAATTGGTCTATCCTTGGAAGGGGGAAGCTGTCTTTAGGGCATGCCTTATTTAAGTTTGTGAAGTTTACGCATATCCTCCACTTTTCGCTGGTCTTCTTCACCAGAACCAGGTTGGATATCCACTTGGGGTAGATGGCTTCTTTGATGAAGCCGCTACGACTAAGTTTGTCCACTTCGTCTTTGAGTGCCTCATACCGCTCAGAGTTGAGGGCATGTCTTTCTGTTTATGTGGGGCACAGGAGGAGTTGATGTTAAAATGATGGCAACTAATCCTTGGATCTATTCCTACCATGTCTTCATGCTGCCAAGCGAAGACATCCAAGTTCCTTTTCAGAAAGTTCACCATTTTTTCTTTTGCTTCGGGGAACAGCGCCTTTCCTATTCGCAGGACCTGACTGGGGTCCTCTGGGTTGGCGACAAAGGTTTCAAGTTCTTCCACTGGGGTTGCATTTGGCTCGGAGTCAATGATCCGGCGATCTAATTCATCAAGAGCGTGCCCTTCCTCAGGGGCTTCTTCCATGTCGATGTCTTCCTCCTGTTCGGAAGTATGCCCTTGTTCAGGGGCATCGATCATTTTCATGTCCAAATTAGGTTCACTGACAACTTCAGTTATGATCGCATTAACAGTTCGGGGCCCCGATTTTCGTAGAGAGTTTAAGTAACATGTCCTCGAGCCCATCTGGTTGCCTCAAACCGTGGCAATCCCATGTTTAGTTGGAAATTTCATACACAAGTAGTGGATGAAGGTGACAGCCTAAAGATCTTTCAAAGCGGGTCTTCCCAATACTCCATGATAGGCCGATCTGTGGTTGACCATCAAGAACTCCATAAAGTGTTGGGCCACTAGAGGAGCTGAACCTATCTCGATGGGCAGAGTTATCCGCCCTCGTGGGACGATGCTGTCTCCAGTAAATCCGAACAGTGAATCCATCATGGGAATCAACCCATGTTCAACTTGCATTTTGTCGAAGATGGAGCCGAATAGTATATTCATCGAACTGCCATTGTCGACGAGAATGTTTTTGAGCTCGTTTCTTGCCACTACGGCTCTCACAACCAATGCGTCACAATAAGGGTGGTGAGCTCCTTGTGCATCTTCCTCGGATAAGGTGATCGGGGCCATCCTATTGGCCACTTGGGACTCCTTGACAGTGTAGGTAAGCATTGGCAGGTCCTTTGCTTCCCTTGTGTAATTTCTTTGGACGTTCCTGGTGTTGCCACCGATGTGAGGTCCCCCAATAATTGTGTCGATCTCCCTAATGATTTGGCTCCTAGAAAATGGGGCCTGATCTCTCTGTCTGGACTGTCCTCGGTCCCTTGATTTTCTTCTTCGGGTGACTACTCTCTATGCCTTTTCTCTCCCCTGTTCAGGAAGGCCGATCTGCGAGGATATTCGTCCCTCCTGGAGGGATGTGGGTTGCTTCAATCCGGGCGTCGATTAGCGTCTCTGCGCTCGCTGGTGTTATGCCCATAGAGTTGGTGGAAAGTGCAAAACCTTGCCCCTTCCAAGGGCTTATTTAACCGTTTCTTCTTCTTCTACTTACTATTATCGGTTCCTCCAGATGGCCCTGCTCCGCTAGGAAAATTCTCGTATGCCAACACCGGGACTGCATTTAACGTGGCAGAAGCCAGTGCCTGTCCGAAGGTGGGAGCTATTGTATGACCTGCTTGAGTCCATTGCTGAGTGATAAGGTGTGCTGCGGGTCTTCGACCTACCTACCTCTGAGGCAGAGGGAGTCCCTGTGCTGTACAGTTTCTGTGATCAATCATCTTTTCACTGACGATCTCAACTCTCATCATTTCTACCAACTCGTCTTAAGTGGTGGGATTTTTACTGCGCACATCCCTCCAGAACAAAGTGTTCATGTTGAGGCCACCTTTCAAGGCTGAAAGGGCTTCTATGTCAGTGATATGCTCGCAATACGTGATTTCGTCTGTAAACCTGGTGAAATAGCTTTTCAACGTCTCTCCAGAAGCCTGCCTCATATCTTGCAGGCGTTGCGCCGGGGCCTCTTCTTCTCTGCGTGAGAGGTACTGGTTCAAGAATGACTTCTTCAGATCCGGCCAGCTCCTAATGCTCTGGGGGAAGTCTGCTATACCATACTTCAGCAGCTCCGCTTAAAGTTAAGTGGAAGGCTCTGCACTTCAAAGTAAGCGAGGCTCCCCTGAGGCTCATCTCCGTCATTTGATTAATGAGGTGCTTCTCCGAATCCCCCTTTCCTTCGTACTTGGGGATCTTAGGGGACATGAGATTCGCAGGCATTGGGAAACTTCGGATTTCCCTTGAGAAAGGGAGGTTATCATCATCGTCGTCAATTTCAAAGGATCGACAAGGCCTATTTGACCCTTCATCATCTTGAATGTTCTGGAGAGGTGGAGGTCCTTCTCCTCGACTCCCCCAATCAACTAAGTCCATTCTTTCCTTCCTATTTCTAGGAGGAGGAGGTGCTTGTTCTTACTCCTGTTCTTGCCGAACTGATCTTCGCACTGAGTGGACCCTATTGCTAGGGTCCTGCCCTATTCGGTCAAAGACGCTGACTGACATTTGTGCTTCATATTCTTGAGGGAAATTGTCCCCCAATTATGGTTCTGGTGGCTGGCTCCCTTATACATAGGATGCAGCTTCAGCATCCACTTCTCTTTCGAGGGGGCGCTCTCTGTGCTAGCTCACATGGCCTCGGGAACGAGATACTAGGGCTTCCTGAACTGGATAAGATCCTTGGGGCATTTGAGAGCCCTGGTGACCTCAGGCTTGCACAAGAAGTTCATGCATCGCCATATTCTGGGCTGCGATGTCTCTCATGCCCGCAACTATTTGGGTCATTCCTTCAGTGAGCATAGCTGTTCTTTCACCTTGACGATGCCGATGATGGGGTCTCTGGTGAGTGACATTGTTACGGAGCACCTCTTCCTTAGAGGCCTCTCTCATAGGGTTCTCGTCTTCATGGCTGTAACTCATCTTATGTCCTTTTTCAAGGGTGATGAGAATTTGGATTATAACACAACTTTGTTCTTTTTCAAGAACGTGCCCTTTTCAGGGTAAGTCACTGGTTTTCCGGTGGTTTCTCCGATAGAGAATGCAGAACTTTGAACGAGAAGTTTTTCACAGACGGTGTCAATCTGTTGGCCTCGCAAATTGGACCCTCTACGTTGTCAACCGATAGCTACTCCACGTATTCCTCCCTGCGCATAGTCAACGCACGGTCAGATACACACGGCCAGAACCAACGAGGGTGGTGGTAGCCGCATACACTCCGACGGTCAAGTTAGCCTCAGGTGGTCAGAACAATACCAAGGTTGTGCTAAATAAAGAGGATCAGAATATATATTTGCTTCTTATGGAAAGTTATGTTGTAAGAGTTTCATTACCTTTGTCTCTTGTCAAACTTTGGGTATTTATAGATGAGGAGAATCGTTGGATGTGGGACACGTGTACGCATTTGACGGTGTGAGACGTCTTCTTGCAGTGTTAGCAGATGGTGGCTCCACTTTGGAACCATTTCGGATGGGTGTTGTACACCTCGTACGACGCGGTGGTAGGCTTTCTGAAGTGTTTCAGATAGGGACGTAACAGTGATCTTATTGATAGCGCGACTATCAAATGACAATGAATATATGTAAAAATAGTATTTAAAAAAAAAAAGATTCACAAAACATTAAAAGTTAAAATAATATCTTACCAATATAAAATGTATAAATGCAAGGATTTCTTCTTTGATGTTCTTCTTTATACTTCAAGTAAAACTAGATTGAAAGGATAAAGAAGAAGTAGAAGATTATAGATAAATTAAAAAAGAAGAGGGGGAGAAATTTGAAATTCCATAAAATAACAGATGAAACTAAAGGGTATAATTTTTATTTGAAAAATGGGTATTATAGTCATTATATACTAAGGGCATTTGGGATATTTCAATAATCTGACAAGGATAATTTGAACATTTTAACCTAAAAAGACCTCAAAAACATTTTTATCATAAGTTAGGCCTCAAAAAGTTTTACATCCCACCTTTTATAAAAATATCCTTTTTAAATACGTCTCTGTAATTTTCCCATCTGAAAAGATCGGGCCTGCACTGGAAATATTTTGACAAAGTAATGATTGTTTTGTCTCTATCATTGGACAATAAGCTCGTCTCGTCAACTACACTCTTTGAAGCAGCCTTACTCCCTTCTTTCCAAGGTCTCTCTTTCTCTCTGAATTTGTTTAAAGTTGTATGTATATGCCCTGAATAACACTAATCATGAATCTTGTTTGAGTAGTTCTTGCTCCTGCATAATCTTTTTGATTGGGTTCCAATTTTGCCTATGCGGATGATTTAATTATTTTCTGTCCTGTTATTTGTGTGTAAGAGTTGACATTTCTTGGCAAGATGGTTATTTTGTACTCAATATATGTGTTTTCTACAAATCTGGGAATTGGGTTTTATGTTTATGTACTGTTCTTTTATTGATTTTCTTTTCCTTTTTCCTCTTGGGACCAATGGACCATATAGGGTTCTTCTGTCATATTATTTTCTCACTGTTTTTGCTCTTATCTTTAGAAACTGAGGATCTAATTTGGAAACTTTTCACGTCATAGACTTGAACAACTGCATCAATTTGAGGCATCATATAACATTGCATATTGAATCAAAGGTATATTATGGTTACGATCAAAATCGTAAATCTTAACAAAGTTTGTCATTGGAATTGTTTTGTATCTTGACCTATTGGATTTGGCCTTGTGCTTTACAATTGTACTGAAATTCCAAAATCAATATGATGCACAATAAGATCTTCTTGTCTAGGTTCAAGCATACAAAACAATTTGCAAAATTACTCGTGGGAAATGAGTAAGGCCTGAAATTTAATGGTTCTCGATAAAGGCCATAAGCTTGCACTATTTACTATCTGTCGCGAAACTCTTCAAATATCAAGTGCTGTGATCAATCAGATGGTTTTGTATTACAGAACTCCCAATGTGAGGTTATAGCTTTGTCTTCCCAATAATAACTTTCTTAGAAGTTTCATAAACCTGTCGAGCCTTGCAAATTTTGGTTTCTCTGTTGAATATGTAGCTCTGCAAAATACTCATTTATTTACACCTATCTTTGAACTGACACCAACTTTTACACAGGATCACTAGATTGTGAGCTTGCATTCCGTGATAACCATTTTGATTCTTCTGCAATACTTTAATCCGAATTTTACTGCATAAATTTTTGAGTACATTTCATTTAAGCAATAATTTCTCCAAGACCTATTGCTTGCGTATTATAGTTGCATCTACTATACGATTTGATTCTTGCAAATATAGGATCTTGAAGAATGGATTCAGACCTGGTAGTACACAGTGGTGGGCTTGTATCTCCAGCAACTACTGTAATGAGTCAACGACGATTTCAAATTATTTCAACTATTGATGCCAGAGTCAATGATTAAGCATAGTCTGCTTCTGTTGTTATTTAAGTGCAAGTAGATTAAAACAAGTGACCACAAGTTTCCAATTTCTTATTGGTTGATTGAGTTTGTGCTCTAGGCACTCATAGAAGGTGGAGATGGGGATGGAATTGCGCCAATTCTGTTTTTCCCCTAGGTATACTCTCAAGTGTTAGGATGGATATCTGTGTTATAACTATCACGCTACTTGGCCAGAACACAGCAGTCCCCAAAACAGAGCTAGTCATTCCTTTTTTGATATGTTTAGTTGTTTCCCATGAGCGAACTCATATATATGTACGTTAACAATGGTATAAGATTTTTTTGAGGCTTCAAGTAATAATAGCGAAGTTCAAAAGTCAAAAACTCGTATGGAATCGACAATATAAACAAATACCACTGCAACTGTTGAAGTCACAACAGCTAAGTACTGGTTAAGTTACAAAAAGGTACACACCATAAATAAACT
>NC_036254.1:14099849-14101872 GCF_002742605.1 Olea europaea var. sylvestris | reverse complement strand
CATCCCTGGCATCACCCACTGTGGGGACTGCTAGTACAGTTGTTTGAGCACATCCTTCTGTATTTGCAAAGGTCCCTTCTTTCTTAGAGAAAGCTGATGAAGGAAGAATTATATTGGCACGATACACACCCCGATCACCATGGTGACCTTCGTAAACGACAAAGGCATCATCCAAAACTTTCTCCAAGTTCACATCATCAGCACCCATCAAATAGAGAAATTTGGCAGATTCAATGCTTCCGTCAGATTCTGGTACAAGTCCAAGGTCCAGAGCCGCAGCTTGTGCAGCATTAAGTAGCAACACATTAAGCCCGTTCCAATCAGGCCTAACAGCATTTGCATTTTTGGAAATGGCATCAACTGTTGAGAAAATTGCATCCTTGTCCTTCCGCTCAAAGATTCCAGCTCCAACAATGATAGCTGGATTTTTAGCATTTGAGAGGGCAGAGCAAAAGGGATGGCAGTTAGTTATCAAACACTGATAAGGATACCATGTCACCAAGAAAAACTGTAAACACGTTTAAGTCGGGCAATGAAAATTTGTCCCTGTTTGAGCCCCATTTTTCAAAAATAAATTTTGAAAAAAGTGATTTTTTTGAAGAATATGTGGTTAAAAGGTAGGGAAGCATTTTGGATTTACATGCAAAGTTATAGGGATAATGCATGGTAGATAATGAACTTATGGAAAAATGGGACTCAAACATGGGCTTTATATCTTACATTCAAGACAGTAGCCAGATATCATATCAAAGTTCAGTTGTTTCCAGCTTTATAACTTAAGCCACTCAATACGGCTACATGCAATAATATCACAAGGACATCCCAAATCTAAAGAAGGAATAACTTGCATGATGCGCCTATGACTACAAACTACAAATACTGAAGTGAACAACAGAAACTAAATCTCATAGAAAGCTTGATCCATAACTCTTACAAGAACCCAGCTCCAAATTGGTTTCACTTTTTATTTTTTAATTTATTATCCTTATATTTATTTTATTTTTCTTTTGCCATGAACAAATTTGTCAATAGCTTCGGTGATTGTCCATCATGGTCTATTCTCAGCACTGACCTCAAACTCATACGTGGATGTTCTCCCATTCTTTTTATCTGATGGTTTCAGGGGTGCATTAACCACACTGGCATGCATGTTCCCTCACATAGTTGACAAAATCATCATATCACAGAATTATTTTTGTCTGGAGATCATGTCATTTCAATCACCTCATATTTCTCAATCTGCAGCAAGCACACAAAATTCTCTTCTACAAGAAATTTGCCTCAATCCACTTCCAAAAGGAGAATCCATCACCTCAATTACATTCCCATCAGGCCATGTTCTCATATCAGACTTAATCTCCTATCTTCAATCCAAATTGCATAGCTAACAAATCTGATGGTTCTCATAAACACGAGTAACTTCCAACATAAATGAGCGGGCAAAAACCATCATATTTTTCAACACTTTATTTTATTTTTCTTTTGCCATGAACAAATTTGTCAATAGCTTCGGTGATTGTCCATCATGGTCTATTCTCAGCACTGACCTCAAACTCATACGTGGATGTTCTCCCATTCTTTTTATCTGATGGTTTCAGGGGTGCATTAACCACACTGGCATGCATGTTCCCTCACATAGTTGACAAAATCATCATATCACAGAATTATTTTTGTCTGGAGATCATGTCATTTCAATCACCTCATATTTCTCAATCTGCAGCAAGCACACAAAATTCTCTTCTACAAGAAATTTGCCTCAATCCACTTCCAAAAGGAGAATCCATCACCTCAATTACATTCCCATCAGGCCATGTTCTCATATCAGACTTAATCTACTATCTTCAATCCAAATTGCATAGCTAACAAATCTGATGGTTCTCATAAACACAAGTAACTTCCAACATAAATGAGCGGGCAAAAACCATCATATTTCTCAACAATGTTTATTTTTATCTAGCTTCCACTAAAAACCTGAAGGAAAATCATGCGTGATGAGATAAATCCCTCACCGGTAACAACACTT
>NC_036254.1:14063590-14097864 GCF_002742605.1 Olea europaea var. sylvestris | reverse complement strand
TAACAATACATAACAAAGGAATAAATAACATCTTTTGAACACTGTCTGAGAGCAACTTCGCAATATTACACAACTTATGCACCAGGTGGGGTGGGAAAAAGATAAATAAAAGGGGGAAGTTAATCATAAAACAAGAAAAAATGTTCTCAACACTGGATCAATTTGAAAAAGTAAACAAAATCAGATATCAACATAGGGCTTGCGGAGACCCAATTTACAATATTCTCAGCTAGATATGTATATTCTTTATTACGTCCATGTCTAAGCAGCATAAGTTACGAATACAATAAGATCATTTTTTGACAAAATAAAGATGCCGCCAGAATTAAATTACGAAACTTAAGCTCTAGAAATCGAAAATGTAGAGACCTCTTAAACAATTGGTAACAATACCAAATTAATCAGCTTAAGGTTCACAGAAATTTGATTCAATACATAATCTGTGGTTGAAATTATCTCTAAGACAATATCTGCCGCCAAATCCTCTCAATAGCCTCAGTGATGGCTTAAAACAATTCATACGTGAAACAAAATTGATAGGAAAACAACACTACATTTCAAAATACCTCATTCAATCGTGGCAGAATGCGCATGACCTCTGGACCTCTGCTGTCAATTCGGATGTTTGAGCCAACAGCATCAGTGATGTCAATGCTCTCTGTTCCCTTCAACTCCCAGTTTCGGGCTTTAAAGGCAAAAGGTTTTGAAGTGAGGGCTCCTACAGGACAAATATCTATCACATTCCCTGAAAGTTCACTTGTCATTAGTTTCTCTACATAAGTTCCAATCTCTTCTCCACTGCCACGACCCAGCATGCCAAGATCCTGAACACCAGCTACCTCTGTTGCAAACCTTACACACCTGTTTGATGAACATATCCTTACTGAAGATGGTTTTCAAAAAATCAGCATATGTTTGGCTAATGTTTATAAACTGTTTTCAATCAGTCAAACTACTTTTATCCACATATTTCGTGGACACGTAAAGACTACTACTTGTACCACTTATTTCTATCTATTTATAACTTAAACAGTTTATAAACACTTCCAAAAACATGCTTATAATTTACATTCACTTGACACGTTTATCTATAATAGATCAGCATATAGAAACAGCCAGAATTACATTAATTCAAACCATCCGGAGAGAATATAAATATGGCTCTTAACATAATGAAATTTATCCAAGTTTGGAAATGTAGTTAGTTATAAGTTTAAACAAGTACAGTCTCAGGTGGACTACATTATGACAGGTTTCAAACATTATTTATTGAAGTACAGAATAGGCCTCTCTGAGACAATGTTGACAGTTGACCACTAAAGAAAAAGATACTAACATATAGCTAAGACATCGATGGCAAGGTTTGTCTCGAAAAATTTCAGCCAGCTTATTCTGTTTCTTAGCTTTTAAATTCATGCTAGCAACTGTGATAAGGAGCCTAATAGAAATGAAGCATTATATTGCCAATTTCACTTCAATCTAGAAGACTGAAAAAATTATTTTCATTAATGCAATAGAAACCTTAGTTGATGTACATCACTATGCCCAATTAGGAAGTTCAATTATAAGTGAACGAGATACAAACCTTGTACACTGAATACATCGAGTCATAACAGTTTTGACCAATGGGCCTAGGTTCTTATCAACAACCGATCTCTTCATTTCAGTAAAACGACCTCGATCAGAACCAAAAGCCATAGACTGATCCTGAAGATCACACTCTCCACCCTGATCACAAATTGGGCAGTCCAATGGATGATTCATCAATAAGAACTCCATCACCCCTTCTCTTGCCTTCTTTGCAATAGGCGTATCAGTCTTAATCTTCATTCCTAAAGACAGATTGAGGAGAAGTATAGAAACTATTAAGAAAGATTAATTTTAAAAATCACAACCAACAAAGCAGGTAACATGCTTACGAAGGTTATACCCATATTAAGGTGAGAATGAAAAAAATACTAATATCAAACCAAAAACTGTTGTTAGATCACTACACCCAACGGTTGTTAGATCACTACACCCAAAGGGAGGAACAAAATGAATCAGACTTTAGACCAAATGTGCTGAATAGATCTATGAAATTAAACCTCAAGAAACCGAATTCCTCCAATCAAATTGTAAACAGAAGCCAATCAAAGATGAATTTACATCATAAACAGCAGAACCAAACTTAGAGATGCATTGAAATGGTCTGTAGGAGTAGCCCACATGCCCCAGCAAGAAGAGAGAAAAGAAAAAGAAAACAATACAACAATCTGCAGACTCTCAATCAAAATCATGTATATTTCATTTTATTAATATTAGGGTCATAAAAAATAACAATGGGAAGTACGGGTTTGGTCAGAAAAAGATTCAAAAGCAGATGGAGAACATTTAGAAAAAAATATTATACCAACAATCAGACCAGAAAATAATTCAAACATTCAAAAGGTAGCAACCATTGAAATCTTCTCAATTTCATGTTATGGAACTCTAAAAGAAACCAATCAACATAACAAAAGATCCAGTCTTGAGATATTTCATAGGCACAGTCTAAAATTGTCATGTAAAAATGCTTGAGTATCAATCATAGCACAGTGGCAGTCAAGAAATGAATAACTAATGAGGTCAAGAATGTATCCTTCCTTCCTAGTGAGAGGTGTGAACATTAGAATCAGATATATAAAAAAACAGGGCACGTTAAAAAACCAGATCAATCAAAAAACTTGCAAGTTAAATCCAATCTATAACATAAATTTCTCTTAGCATATTATACAGCCAAAATTATATTAATTCCATCAAAATCATTATTCCTAGCATAGTTAGCAATCATTAAGTTCTAAGGAAATATTTTTCTTATACAAGTAAATAAATTGAGAAATAGTTCAACCCTATCAATCTGTCACCATGTTCGGAAAATCAACGTACAGCAGTATACGAGGAAATTCTCATTTTCCGGTCCCCTCAAGGGTTAAAAGTATTTCAATAAGAAAATAGATAAACCAAACAGGTGTCTTCAATTTTTAATCCTGAATAAAGCTTCACAGTTTCACAGTAACGCCAATCAATATAGGAAAGCCAAGGCTTTCCTTGCTTAAATAATAGAGCTTTAAATTCTACTCAACAAATAGACACTGAAATCCAAATTCACAAAAACTAAAATCCAGATCAATTAATCCCAGTAATTTCATAAATTTCTGTATTTGTAAGTACCAAATTAATAAACATAAAAATAACTCAAACTCAAACTCAAAATCCAGATGAATAGTTCCACAAATGGCAAACATTTCCATATACACACACGCACAAAGGAAATTAATGTACCCGGGAGAGCAGGCATGGCACAAGAGGCGACCGGCTTGGGGGACTTCTCTACTTCAACAAGGCACATACGGCAGTTTCCAGCGATTGATAGACGACTGTGATAGCAAAATCTAGGGATGTCAACCCCAGCGATCTCACAGGCCTGTAGGACCGTCATACCCTTGGGGATTTTAACCGGGTAACCATCTACAAATACCTCAATGGCATCGTCCGGGTTGGGGAAATGGACCCGGGCACCTCCAACCGGGGTCCGCTTCGGAAGATCTGGTTCGGACTGGGATTGAGCCGCTGCAGCCTCGGAGTTGTGAAGCTCCGGCGTGGAGACGATGGTCCGGCGGAAGTGGGAAGTTCTGGTGGCGGTGGTGAATCGGGAGGATCGTATGAGAGCTCGAGAAGCGAGTTGACCCAACCCCATTTTCGTCTTTACTCAGGGCAATTCCCGATTTTCTATCCGAGTTATTGATGCAGGAAAAATATGGGTTCGAAGAGTTGGGGGAGTGTGTACCGTTCTCGACAAACTTCACCATTAGTCGGTTCATCCGATATAAATCGACCGGGCGACTAGTGGCCCGTTAGTTTTGTCTAGCGGCCCAACACCTTACTGGACCCCTATTTAATTTAATAGGAGATTAAAATCAAATTTTTAGTAAATTTCAATTAAAATTATTATAGAGAAAATCACATGACTTCTTTATTTAAAAATCACATTTCAAAACTAACAAACTTGTTAAAACATTTCAAAAATCAGGTGAATTTAATTATAATATAGTATAATTAATGTACCTATCCCACTCACCTCCAACCCACTCACTCATCACATCAAAACCCTCTCTCTCTCTCTCTCTCTCTCTCTGTCTCTCTCTCTCTGACGACGACCCACCCCACCTCCGACGACCGGTCTGGCATCGGTGCCGAAGACAATTTCGGTGACTTCTCCTGTAATTGCTCCGACTCCAGCGACCATTCTGGTAACCGTCCTAACAACTATTTCGGTGACTGCTCACTTCTCTAACGACTACCTTTTTTTCATTTTTGACAATGCCCTGTGACCTTGCATATTGTGATATGTGACCAAATCTATTGAATCTGTGACCTATGATCAATTTCAAAATTAAAAAATAAAGTTTGAAATTTCATAAATTGGGATAATATTAAAATTTTATTTATGAAATAATTAATCAAAAAATTATTTTTTAATTAAATATATTAAATTCATAAATCTATATAATTTGGTCACAGATTATCGAATTAATTGATTACAAATTATTTTTTTATAGGTTACATGACTAATAAAAATTTTAATAGATCACAATTTATTCATCGATAGCAAATTCGAAAAATTTATAGGTCACAATTTTTTTATTTTTTTATTTTTATTATTTTTTTATTTTTTGCAATGACCTGTGACTATTTCTATTGAATCTGTGACTTATACATATTATAACATATGAAATTTGACTTTTGACATTGTTCCCTGTGATTTATAACATAAAATGTGACTTGTAACGTATGAAATGTCACCTTATCTGTTCATTACCAAATTTGTCTTCAATGTAACTATCTATAATCATATCAATTTAATTTGCTCTTGTATGTAATCAAGGCACATCACATCACATATACATAATTATAATTTGTGACCAAATTTATCTTCAATGTGACTTTCTGTAACTATATGTGACCAAGTTATATTTAATTTGATCACATGTAATGACTTGGTTACAACCATTCACATTTAAAATGAATTTGGTCACATGCACAATTAAGACAAACTTAGTCACAGAGTTACAATTAACATATAAATGGTAAAACCACCAACACCATCACCGGTATCGTCTTTCCACAACCAACACCGCACCACAACAACAGCTAGTGATATTGAGTAAATTTCTCCAAATATATTTTACAGAACCAATAGAAATCATTTCTCTTTCTCCATGCAAAGCTAATAATAATAATAATAATAATAATAATAATAATAATAATAATAATAATAATAAATGCAAACACATGAGCACCAAAAAACATGAACAAAATTTAGAAAATAAAATATATTATATACAAATCTAGCACTTAAGAACCCCATGTTCAAGAAATTAATACACATTTTCTTGAAAATTCATTTTTTACCTTGACGACACGAAGTTCAAAGCTCTAGCAAAACCATTCATGGCACCATAGCCCTTTGAACTGAATCTTAAAGTAAATTGCCCAACAATTGTCTATAAGGCAAATGTCTTCTTCCTCATCTCCTCTGCCTGTGTCCTATTTACAGTGTAAAGTAATTCATGAGGACATGGTGACACCCTTCTTTTACCAATCCCATTTACTGCCCTGTTTTTCACTTCTTTCATAACTTTTTTTTGTGGCTCCAATGTTGGAATTACTACTTCTGGTGTTGAATTTGTAGCATTTTTGGCTTTCTCAGTTGATGAGTTTTTGGGGTTGGGAATGGGCTTCTCCATTTTCTTATTTTTGACAGGTGAAAATGATAAGGACCCCAAAATTTATGTCCGTTGTTTCTACCTTCACTTTTGCTTCTATACAAGACCTCCATGAAGACCCAGATTCACATGACGTCGGATTTGGCCATTCAGGAACAATTCATTGGCTGAGCTCATGGACCTCGGGACAACGGAGCCGAGAAATCAAACTCAAATATGAAATTGCAAGCCGAACAACAAAGTTCCTAAACAAGCTATTTTCACCGCCACCACAAATCTACTCAAAAACTCCAGCCACCACAAAATCAAAAGAAAAGAGAAAACAAAGCCGACTGATTCGAATGACGAGAAGGACAACAATGAGCGGTGAACGCTCAGCTTTGCCGATCTCGCCATCGACGCCGCTGCAAAGTGAGCAACGAACGCTCAACTGCGTCGATCTAGCGGCGCTGATCCTCCTCCACAGTAAGAAAGAAGATGGAATATGTGAAGAGAAGAGGGTAGAAAGAGTCGTCGAAGGACAAATCGCCGTTCTCCGACCGCTAGAAGCGCTATCGCTGCTCCAATGAAGAAAGAGAAAGAAAAGACTATGAGAGAGACAATAGAGTGAGAATGGGCTTGGGTTGGTGTGAGATTTGGTAAATTAATTAATTTTATAATATAATTATTAAAAATGAATTATCACCTTATTTGTGAAATGTAATTTAATCTTCTTGTTTTTTTGAAAATTGGTCTTTAAATGCATGTTTCTAGGTAATTTTCCCATTAATATATGTATTGTTAAAAAGTTGTGAAAGCCATAAAATAAGTAGTTAAAATTAAATATTAATTTTGACTTAAATTAAAATATAAATTTTATTCGATATCACGGGTGCTGAAATTAATTGGATTAAACAAATTTAGTTAAAAGTTACTAAATTATTATAAACTAGTTAGCCACACGTGATTTTGTTACAATGTTAATGAATTTTGTTATATAATTAGTAAAATATTAGTAAAATAAAAAGTTCTGAAAAATCAATAAATATTAAAATTTGAAAAACTGAATTATTAGAGTTCATAAAAATGAAATAAAAATATGTTTTTGGGGCACTTTACAATGATCTCGCTATACAATAGTAACTTTTAACTATCAAAAGTTGGGAAACTAAATTACTATAGTCAGTAAATGAACTAAAAATATGTTTTGCTCATATGCAATCTATGTGACGCTCCACGAAACTTGTATGAAAACTCAGGTTATAGTTTCCATATCCATAGTAAGATTATCTTAGCAAATTGGTAACTTGGAATGGGAACCTCAGCAACTTACTTTGGGCTAATGGAACCCATAGAAACAGAAAGAATGCACCAAACTATTGGCAAGAATAGAATGTGTAGCTCTAATCCTCTTTGAACTAGCCAATCCTTGTGAACCAACTCCCACAACAGGAAACGGGAACATGGAAAGAGCAACAGACTGCACCAGCATAAGAAAAGAAAAAATGAAACAAAATGATCCCTTCTTAATAGATTATTCATAAATTCAAATAAATCATTTCATCTTCGAGCATAACTTCACTTCTGTGAGAGTTTACAATTAGAACTGCTCGTATGAAAGTCGGCTTGGAAATAACAACATTCTAATACTATTGATAGTCAATGAATAGATAAATCAAGGAGGCAGCACAAGAATTGCTATACCCAATTGATTGCTCAAATGTCTGCATGTTTCTTTTCCACGAGCCATTGCATTGATTTTGTTTTCTTTACACTCCGTCAGTACTTCGGTAACATTTTACGACAAGTCTTCTTTACCCAGCACATGAACTATTACATAAGTCACCAATATGATATATCCAATGGTATGTCAATCCCGCTTTAGGGCCTTCCGAATGAAAGTGCTGGTTATCAGTATTAAAAGGTAAGTCAAAACTGTAACAACAATACCCAACAGCAGTATTAGGCCATCGTAGGCAGCATTCTGGACCTTATACACCCTGAGGCTAATTGTGTCCCAATTACTCTCTGTCCAGACAGGGTCGACAGCGCTCATATCATCTGAAGAATTGTAGGGTAGCACAGTCCAGCTTCCAGATTCGTACTTCAACCGGGTTGAATATGCTGGGACATACCTGAGATTAAATGAAGCTTATAAAACATGGAGATAATTGAACAATAAGTAATTAAGTGGCAATCAGTCATTATGCAGCCCAATTGAGCAGAATGCGATTAAAATATTGATAATTAAAGCCTACCAGGCCAGCTTATTACTCAGAAGAGGCGGACCATTAAAAGAACTAGGATAAATGACAATGGCTGACTGCACAAAAATTAATGATCATTCATCCAAAGAGAGAGATTAAATTTTTTTCCAAATTTTACCCATGCAAGGAAAATAAACATCGCATTGCTCCAGGACTTCCCACTCGTACTCATAATCCAAAGTGAAATAATGATACAATTTTGCAACATGTACCTTGTGAAATAAAAGCTGGCCAAGAATAAATACCTGGTCGTTGAGATAATGCAGACACCTTTCCCATCAGCTTCTTCTCGTATGCACAATTCACCAACACCTTTGCAATCCTTAGGGCAGGCAGAGCTAGTATTTCTTGAAGAGATTGACGTCTTATCAGCCAAGAAGTTCCAAACGAACCTCGAAACATCACTCACATAAGCAGGATAAGGCAAAGCAGAAGGTTCTCCCAGAACAACACCTACATAATGGCTAGGGCAAGTTTCCGAGGGAGAAATATAGTGCTTCACCAGCTCACATGATAAGCCAGGATCACAATTTAATAGGCAACCAAGAAGTTCTTTCACCAAAGATGCATTGACATTAATAGCATTTATAGCTGAAGCATTTTGGTCACTAGCAAGGAGGTATAGTGTTCTAGCAACTAGAGAAGCAGCAGCTACTATGGCTGAAGAGTTCACATTAGCTGTATCAAAGCAACATATTTTAAACAAAATACAATAGATATTATATAATACTAGTGTAGATCAGGGCAAATAATGAGAATAAATGAATTTGGGTTCACTCACATAGGTCATCCAGGTGACTGTGGTAGAACTTGTTGGTAAAAGAAGTATCAAAATCTTCCAGAACAACACCAGAAATATGGGATTTCTGCTAAACAGATTACACTTAGGAAACACATACAAAAACAATAAACCATTCAAATTTCATCAATTTTCCATCTGCCATTTAAAGCTAAATATTAGCACCACTAAAGAGATCTTATTACAGGCCGTGAAAAGTCTGTTCCTATGAACTGCTAACAACATGAGACAATGAACAAGCAGCGGAATCTCTCAGGTAAAGTTGAATAGTGAGATTTTATTTATTTTTTATTTTTTATTTTTAAGGAAAACACCAATGCAACCTCATTGGGTTTTTAGGCTCCACAAGGGAACACTGAAGGGGGTTTGGATAGTTGAATATAGTAAGGTTTTAGTCCTTTTCATTCCATAACAATGGTATATATTTATACACTGAGCTTACTGCAATACAATATTGGAGAATTTGGGAAGAAGATTTCCATTCTCGTGCTGGCTTCATAATTTGGGTGGATCTATTTCTGGCCTACAATTTTATACTTGTTTTCCCAGAAAATGACGAGAAATCAGATGTCCCTTTCCATTTTTCGGGCAGGCGTCTTTCTATTCTTCATATATATGTGACAAAAGATGTAGCCATCATTGAATTCTCTCACTTAATTGTTGATCATGTTTTATTATTGATTCATTATTCTACAAAATTGAGTGGCAGGTGTAGTATTACCAGAAGTTTTAATCAAATAGCATTATTGGCTTATTGGCACATAATCAAAGTAAAGAGTATAACTTTGATACTAAACAATGTACCACGTGCTGACCTTCCTCAGAAATGTCATCAATGAAGATGGAGGCACTCCAGGATTTGATTTGCTTGCCATGGAGATCTTAATGCTTTCAGTTTTTAGAGAATCTTGAGCACGTAGTAAGGCATGCCATGTTTCATTCATAGCCCATGTAGCCTGCAGGGTTAATGATTTAAACTTGTGATAACCTAATCCATAGGACATTATTGCATCATGGGCAGGACAGAGACAAAGGATAAAAGGTACCAAGTAATTCGTCCAATGTACTCAAGGCTAATATATTATACCATAGTATTGGTAGGTTAAGCTCCTAAAAGAAGGAATGTTACCCCAGTAGTATGAGAATAAAATGTTTTGATGCCATTAGATAAGCCCTTTCCAACAGAGCCAATTTCCATCACCTGCAGAAATCGTACCACTATAATTATTTTCCATTACAATCCAGATAACTTGCCAAAAATTTAGGAACAAAATCCATAAATTCATGTATCTAATCCGACAAAAGGGTAAAAATGTTAAACCTTAAATTACAGCCTCAAAAAATCCTAGTGATAAAGAAAGCAGGAAGAGTCTAGAAGAGATTAGATAACATTCCACTCTCTCTTTTGGGTTTTATGCAAGGTCTAGAGGATCCACTTAACGGAGCAAACCATCGATCTAACCATTTTTCAGTACTAACACAAACCTGAAAACTTTATCTATCTATTAACCAGAGAAAGAGATATGCTTCAGAAAATTCCACTGGCACATAGATTTGATACTCTAGCAACTCTCAAGTTCATTTTCCACAAGTTGCAGTGGTCCAGCAGAATACAAATAATAAGCTACATTTCAGATGAGATTCCAGGACCATCCCTCAAAGTTTCTTGACCAGTAGAATGGACATGGAAACAGGGGATGATGGAGAGGCTGATTTTAGCTCCGATTGAAATCAACCCATCACAACCATTTTGAATTTATATAAGGTCAGAGATAAAAATTCTTATTTAGATTCCTCATACCCTTTTTATGAATGGGAGAAATTCATTTAAATATAAGTTTTTCAAGAATTTTCAGCCACACATTCTACTCTAAGAAAGGACCAACTGAGAGGGTCGACTGCAGGACAGTATTTCCTTTTTTCTTTTTTTTTTTTTTTTTTGCACATGCATATTTCTAGCTAGATTTGTCGGGGAGATTTTTTTTTTTTTTTTTTTTTTTTTTTTTTTTTTTTTTTTTTTTTTTTTTTTTTTTTTTGGAATATGAACATAATTAGAATCTGAAGAAAAATTTGTTCAGGAAATTTATTAAGTTCTTCGTTTCTGCTCCTGTCCTCACACAGAGAATGCCAAAACATTAAGCAAAGAATTGTTTGCCGCCATAGTCCTGACGTGTCATTTAGGTGACTATAAGTCTCCAAAGTTATCAAAGCTTTCATAGTCCACCATACAGAAAAGGACTGCCAATTAAGTGCAGTTCAACGTTAAGAACTGTATAAATTTCCGATTACACTAAAAGGAGCATGCAGAGGAGAAATACAGTTTCAGTCATCGCCAAGTTGAGGTCTCTAACAGAGTCCGAATGTTCATCAGCTTCTAAAAGAAATCTACGGCTGCCCAGATAGCCCCAGGATTCTCCAGTGAGAACCACAAACACAAGCTGCAGTAGAGAATACAATTTATCACAAATAGTAGAGAAACATTAGAGAGTTATGAAACTTTATAGCATATCAAATATTAACAAAATTTTACACAAACATTAAACAGAATGGCAGTTTAAATGATGTACATAGCTTTTTGGGTCAACTAAATGGTATTCCCGTAGCAATTGGGGCTATGGATTTTCAGTTTAAGGATGAATTTGAGTGCAACTGAAAAGCGAACAGCAACATACTAAGCCTAATTTATTTCCATTAATTTGAATTTAAACGTAATCAACTTGTTTGTAACCAAATCAGGCTATGTTCATTTTGATCTACTTTGCTCTTTTCTAATGTGTTCTACTAGGATTGCAGTACTTCAAATGTTACCCCACAAAAGATAAATAAATAAAATCTACCAAGGAACCTCAACTTAGACGTCTCATAAAATTGTGAAAAGAAAATTAAAGTAGAACCTTGACACAAGCCTACACAATAGAAATTATCTACTGACAACACTTATCAATCGCAGTTGCTCCATACACATCATTAATAATATTGATATCCACAGAAATTCTCTCTAGCACCTACCATATCAATTTGCTGGACATCTAGGCTGACTAGGCATATGTTTTCTCTAAATCAATAAAAACCATATGAAAATGTTTTTTCTTCTCTCCATACTTTTCTAACTCCTAAAAAGGTATGTAACTTTCAATAGTACATCTACTTCGCAGAAAACCAACTCGGTTCTTTATCCGTCTTCCTAAGATCTCATATGCCAAGATATCTACTTCCAATCTCGGCAAAGATATCTTGTAAATAGCTTTATCCCTATCTTTCCAAGATAACTTCACAAGTATACTTTCACACTATCCATGATACAAGTCTAATTCTAGATGTAGAAATATAAAGAGGAGGCCCCTCTCTTAGCTTCCCATTTAATTAACATAATTTTTCAAAAGCTTTCACAGCAATCTCAACATTCATGTTCCACCACAATGTTTCTTTATTGGGGGATTTCTATCTTAAACTCTCCCATTATATCATTTGTCATTTTTCATATGTATTCACCTTATTCCACTTGCGTTACTATCTCCTCCTAAACTCTATCCTTAAGATTGATTAATAGTTTCAAACTATTAGTTCCAAAAAACTATTCTACGAACTTGAACCTTTTCGGTATTTTGCAAAAAGATTCAGATCATGAGATTTGACTAAGTTTTATACTTGTTAGCATCTTATGCATCGCTCTTTTACACGAGTTCTGTGCACATTATGAAGAAACATAGGCAAACATGCAAAGAACATAAGCAATTTAACTATCATTAATATTATTACACGACGTAACATAATAGTTAGACAAGAGGTGACAACTTGATGTAGATAATCAATACGGTTATTGTTATTGCAGGATTTTTGTTTCCTTTTAGATTAAGAATTTGTTTCATTTTAGGATTTTAGTTTTTCATCCTTTTAGTAACATTGTTTAGTTTCATTATATCGGTAAGATTAGGATATTATTTTGCCTATATAAACAAAAGCTTTGTACACTTTTTAATGATCAGTTCATTATTTATACCTTATAAACTTTCGATCTTTCGCAAAATTTCTTCTTACTTCAAGACAATTTCACTATCGCACCAAAATAGGTATCACAGCAAGGACTCATACTTAGCATGATGACTAAGGACAAATAGTGGAGTCCGGGCCACTAACGACGAATGGAGGTTCGAATACATCGTGCACCAACTTACCTAGGAGATGTAAACGATCAGAGTCGAGCTGGCTCGTGAGCCAAAGGCCACATCTCTAGTAAAAAAATGTTTTGACTTTTTTGGTCTGAATTGAGCCAAGCCAAAGGTCGACAAAAAAACAATGCTCGACTTAGGAGCCGACTTTTTTTTTTTAAGTCCTGAAATTTCAAAAAAACAAATTTAACATAAAAAAAATTATATATAAGCAGCTACGTTGCTACATGTTTATGAGTAGCTTTCCGTTGCTTGCTTTTGCACATAATGCGGCCTATGTGTCACTGGCAATTTTGGCCAACCGTACGGGTTGACCCGTGGCTCGACCGGGTAGGGTCGGGTCAAGCTACGGACTGATGCCCCAAAATAAGGCTCAGCCTAAGCCTCGACTCGGTCCCATCAAGCATCGAGTCGCCTCGAGCCAACAACCGTGCCGACTCGAGGCGACGAGCAAAATTGACATCCCTATACTTACTAGTCTTGAAGAATTCTTTAAGATGTTCAACAAACTTAGCTACACCCATCATTGAATTCAAACATAGATGGCCACCAGCTTCAACCGATGACCATCTCAACTCAAAACTTGATGTACCATTAGGTAAAGAGCAATAGCTCCCAAATGACCTCAAATTTGTCTCTCAAAATCCTAAAGAAATAATAAGGACATAACCATAGGGTTCGACCTGATGACCTAAATAAGCAGGATCGAAAGCAACCTATTACTAAGCTAACCTATCAGGCTTAACCATAACCTACCATCGGCCTCAAAGCAACATACACTCATAGGGACAACCTAGGCAATGCACTACCTATAGTTCAACCACATAACCTTGATGTTAGAAATTCCCACTTAGAAACCTAGGTAATAGTATCCCAATCAAACAGTTAACTAAGGCAGATGTGAGATAGGTGACAACCAGCAACACTGTTTCCAAGAAAGTCTTCACCCCCTCTACTAGAAGCACGCGATTGCCCAAGATTTCTGAAGAGGTGCACATAATTTCTCACATCTAGAAGGAATTGACCAAAATTTTCGGCAAGAAGGAGCCATTAAACCAAACACTGGTGCATGTGGAAAGGTTAAGTACAGCAACATGAAAGAGATATAGGGTTTATAATGGGATTATTAGTATAATTATTATTTAATTTAGCCCCTATTTGATTCCTATTTTTGGGATAAAATGCATTATGGAATAGTGATTTTTTGAAGAATGTGTGGTTCAAAAGTAAGGAAAAGTTTTTGAAATACATGTATAATTATTTTATAGAAGAATGTATGGTTGAAAATGAGTTTTGAAGAAATACATTCTTGAAAAAATGGGGCTCAAACAAGGGCCTAGTTTCTAATGCTGATGTTTATTTTAGGAAACATAATTAAGGTTTAATTTCATAAATTTCATAGTAAATTTCTACTTCATTTAAAACTAGTTTAAATCCTATATACAGGGGGTTCATGCATTGTAGTAGCTACAACTATGATAATGAAAAAAAGATGTTTTCTCTCTTTAATTCTACTCTAATTCTTCTCTCTTTTCTATCTCCTCATTCTATATCTCCTCTTCTTCTCTTTTCCCCTGCCTTTCTCTTCTTCTATTTCCTTTCTCCTCCTCCTATAATTATTTGATTGCATCCTACGTCAATCCTTCTCTGCTTTTTTCATTTCTACCAATGCTAGATATTCAAAAAAAAAAGGAAAGATCGTCCCCCCTTATCGGATTAGATGCTTAATAATATTTTCAGATTAGGTTGTTGGCGTATGGTTGGTATTGTTATTTGGTCAAAAAGAAATATCGTCATCCTTAGTCAAGAAGTTGCAGTCCCTTTCGCAGAAATAGAGTTGTCTAAATTGGGGAGAAATAAAATTTTAGTGTAGATATTACATAATCTAATTTCCAATTTTGATACTTATTTCAAGAAACATAATTAGGGTATGATTTCATAAATTTTATAGTATTTTTGATAGGATCTAACCAAAACTGAAGAAATTGAACAGAAGAAAGATGAACTGAAATGCTTTACCGATAAAAAATAAAGGAATGATTACAAGGAAACTAATATTCAACCATTCGAGAGGGCTGCCTCTCCTCACTGTGTATTTCAATCAACAATTTTCATGCCTCACTCCCCATACACAATTTCTATTTATAGACTGCCGTAACTGCTTTAGCCTGCCTTCCCTTTCTGGGAAGTAGTCCTCACCCCAACACAACTTCTGGCTCTACCAATAGTTCCCAGTTAGCTCCAAGATTGAGAGGCAACTGGGAAGGCAAATGGTGTTCCCCTACTGCCTTGCGTAATTGTGAAACATGAAAAACTAGATGAATTTGTGTCCCCATTGGCAAGTCCAGTCGATATGCAACTTCCCCAATCTTAGCCAAAACCCTAAAAGGCCCGTAATACCGGGGAGCCAGTTTTTCGTTACTACGATGAGCCAAGGACTTGCGGCGATAAGGTCTCATCTTCAAGTAGACCATGTCCCCCACTGAGAACTCCACTGCCCGCCGTTTCCTGTCAGCCATATTCTTTATTTGTTGTTGAGCCTGATGTAAAAAAGCTTGAGCTCATCCAATAGTTTATCCCGATCAGCCAATTGTTGATCTAGTGAGGATACCACTGTTGTTCCCTTTTCAAACCGCAACAAGGAGGGAGGGTCCCGCCCATAAACAATGCGAGAAGGGGTCAACTGTGAGAACACGTGGAAGGAGATGTTGTAAGAAAATTCAGCCCAAGGAAGACAAAGGTACCACTCTTTCGGCCGTGTGGATGTGAAACAACGTAAGTAGGTCTCAACCCCTCTATTCACTACTTCTGTCTGTCCATCAATTTGAAGGTGATATGCCGAACTATGTTTCAGTTTGGTCCCTTGCAAGGGGAACAATTCACACCAGAATTTACTCAAGAACACTTTATCTCTGTCTGAAATTATCGATCTCGAAATTCCGTGCAATCTGACCACTTCCTTAACAAAAATTGCGGCGACAGATGGAGCTGTAAAAGGATGCTTAAGACCGATGAAATGGGCATACTTAGTTAAGCTGTCGACCACCAACAAGATAGAGTCGAACCCTTCAGGCTTAGGTAACCCCTCTATGAAATCCATGGAAATGTCGTCCCAAATTTTTTCTGGTATAGGAAGAGGTTGTAACAACCCTGTCGGAGCCAGTGTGGAGTATTTATGTTGTTGGCATATTTCACAGGCGACAACATATGCCCTAATATCCTTCTTCATTCCAACCCAATGAAAAGTTTCAGCCACTCTCTCGTATGCCTTTAGGAACACCCCATGATTGCCTACCTTAGTATCATGTCCTTGTAATGCCAACAGGATGAATGGGGAAGCCTTGGGTAACACAATCCGTCCTTTATATAGCAAGGTCCCCTGAACTAAGGAATAACCTAGACAGGCAAGGGAATCCCCCTTCAAGGCCATCATTATGCCACCCACATCCTGGTCTTCTTCCACTGCCCTCATTACCTCCTCTAATTGTAGTACACTTGGGATGCTTAATGCCATCAATGTGGCGGCTGCCCCCTTCTGGGATAATGCATCAGCTGCTTTATTTTCCAGCTCGGGTTTGTACTCGATGTCGAAGTCAAATCCTAGTAACTTCGTCAGCCACTTTTGATATTCGGCATTTACCACTCTCTGTTCAAGAAGGAATTTAAGGGCCTTCTGATTAGTACGTACCACAAACCGTCTCCTAAGCAAATAATGCATCCACTTTTGCACTGCCAACACAATTGCCATGAGCTATCTTTCATATATGGACTTGTTCTGGCTACGTGGTGGTTGAACTTGGCTGAAATAAGCAATAGGTCTTTGATTTTGCATTAAAACAACCCCCAATCCTTGCCCCGAGACATCTTTTCAATTACAAAAGGCTGTGAGAAATTTGGAAGAGCCAGCACAGGTACTGAAGTTAAAGCCTGTTTCAACTTTTTGAAAGAAGCCTCTATCGCCTAATTCCACCCAAAGCTATCCTTCTTTAACTGTTGAGTTAATGGCGACGCTCTCTTTCCATAGGCTTCTACAAAGCGCCGATAATACCCAGTTAGTCTTAGGAATCCTCTCAACTCCTTCAAGGACTTCGGCCTTGGCCAATCTCTCATGGCAGCCACCTTGGACTCATCCACCGCCACTCCCTTTTTTGATATTATATGACCGAGGTACTCTATTTCTTTCTGCCCGAATGAGCACTTCTTCTGATTGGCATATAACTTATTGTGTACTAGAGTCTGCAGGACTTTCCTCATATGCCCCTTGTGTTCAGCCTCCGACCGACTATAAACTAAGATATCGTCCAAAAAAACTAGAACATATTTTCAGAGCTGTCCTCTAAAGATAGTGTTCATCACTGATTGAAAAGTTGCTAGTGCATTAATCAAGCCAAAAGGCATGACGAGGAACTCATAGTGGCCTTCATGGGTTCGAAAAGCGGTCTTTGTAATGTCATCCCATTTAACTCATCAATTAACTCGTCAATGACTGGAATAGGAAATCTGTCATGGAACGTAACCTTATTTAGCGCCCGATAGTCCACACAACCTCCAACTCCCATCCTTCTTCCTGACCAAGAGCACCGAGTTTGTACTGTGTTGGATAATCCCTGGAGCAAGCATTTCTTGCACCAACTGCTCAATTTCATTCTTTTGGAAATGCGGGTATCGATACAGTCGTACACTAACTGGCTTCGCCCTGAGCTTCAAGTTGATCGCATGATCCTGACTTCTGTGAGGGGACAGCTGGCTAATCTCCTTGAAAACTGAACCAAACTCCTCCAAAATTTTTGCAATGAACGCTGGTGGTTGGGATAATGAGAAATTTGTGTCGACCGTGATATTCCCCAATTCCAACAAGAGCCCTTCCCCTTGCTCCTTAAAGGCTTTCCACATTAATTTCAATGAAACGGCTATTTTGCTGAGGCTCGGATTCCCTTGCAGAATTACTTTTGTTCCCCCTACGTCGAAGGTCATCGTTAAAGTTTTCCAGTCCATTTGCGTTTTGCCCGATTTCTGTAACCACTGCATCCCTAAAATCACATCAGAGCCACCCAGTTCCAACAGTAAAAAAATCTTCTATCACCAATCCCGACAACCGCAAAGCCACCTGCCGACAAACGCCCTCTCCCTTCACCGTCAGGCTAGTACCCATTTTAACACCATAGCTTGTGGTGCTCGACAAAGGATACCCCAACTGCTGCACCACTTCTGACGAGGTGAAATTATGTGAGGCCCCACTATCAATCAGTACCACCACGTCTTTCTATCTGAGCATGCCCTTCAATTTCATGGTCCCTGGAGTAGTGAGACCTACAACAGAATTTATGGACAGCTCCACCGATTAACCCAGCCCACTTTCCTCCTCTTCTTCGGAAACCAGCTCGCCCACAGTTTCCTCGCAATCGGAGCTCAATTCGCCTCCCCTTGTTCCCTGTCGCACATCCCCCTATTCCATCTCACGAATTACCAAGACTTGTAGCTCCTTATTTTTGCACCTGTGCCCAACCGTAAATTTGTCATCACATTTGTAGCACAAGCCTTTCTCCCTCTTGGCTTGAATTTCTGCATCTATGAGCTTCTTGAATGTCGGGGCATTTTTGGGGAAGAAATTAGGGAGCTGGGGTTGTGTTTGTATAGGGACGGGGATTTTATTTTGGATTTGGGCTATGATAGGGTATGCTTTTGGGTTTTATTGGGCTATTGGTCCATGGGCTTGATTGGATAATTAGGTTTCGATCTTCGATCATTTGGGCCACCTCCATCATTTGCTCAAGGCCCGTTGTTCTTGGTAACTGGACCTCCGCCCTGATCTCTAGGTTAAGGCCATTGAGGAAATTACATTCCAAAATCTCTTCCGATACCGCCGTCAATGGTGATGCCAGCGTTTCAAATCGCCGACGATATTCCCTTACGGTGGAGCCCTGTCGGAGAGAGAGAAATTGGGCGCAAAGAGACCCCTGCAGTGACGATCCGAACCGCAGTAATTGATTCTTCACCTCTTCCCACGATCTCATAGGCCGGCGTCATTCTTCCCATTTGAACCAAGCCAACACCTCGCCGTCAAAACAAATGGCGGCGGCCTCTACTTTTTCTTCCTCTGTGAGGCAATTAACGCTGAAATACCTCTCCACACGAAAAACCCAATCATCTGGATCAGCTCCTTCAAACACCGGCATCTCCAATTTTCATATTCGAGGTTCCCCTCACCACTCGCCAGCTGATCCTCCCCAAGTGAATTGACTTCCACCGGATCTTAGTTGAGCTATCCCAGAATCAACAGAAGCCATGAGTGACTTCTCTGTCGCCGTTTCTTTTTCTTTACACTCCCTTTCATGAATATCCCGAGACCGCATCAACAAGTCGAGTTTCTCCATCATTCCAGCCTACATCACCTTGAATTCAGTTCTCAAAGATTCTAACCCAGCATGAAGTTCCTGGTGCCTTCTCTCCATTCTTTGCTCTAATTCTCCCACTCGATCGAAGAGTCATGGTTGCTGTGGGGATGCTCTGATACCAGATTGATAGGATCTAACCAAAACTGAAGAAATTGAACAGAAGAAAGATGAACTGAAATGCTTTTCTGATCATAAATAAAGGAACAATTACAAGGAAACTAATATTAAGCCATTCAAGAGGGCCGCCTCTCCTCACTGTGTATTTCACTCAACAATTTTCATGCCTCACTTCCCATACACAATTTCTATTTGTAGACTACCGTAATAACTTCAGCCTGCCTTCCTAATCGAATTTGTTACAGACCCCCCACCCTCTCCCTTCATCGCGTTCCTTCTAGAATAAGTGTATTTTATCGGGGGCTTATAATATTTCCCTACTTCAACTAGAACTAGTTTAAACCTTATATAAAAAGGACTTATATGTTATAGTAGATACAACTTTGATAATGAATTAAACATATTTTCTTTCTCTTAAATTCTACTTCCATTCATCTAATTCTTCTTCACTTTCTATCTCCCCTCTTCTTCTCCTTTTTCCTCTCCTTTTTCTTCTTTTCTTCCATTTCCCTTTCTCCTAATATTGTTTGATTATGTCCTATGTCAGTTTGATTTTTCTTTGAGGTTGAAAACTTTGATGCTCAGACTACCCAAAAATGGAGAAGTATTCGTGTCGACACTACATGACACTGATACTGACACATGATATAGATCAGATCCTTGGTTTTGAGGTTAGACATGGCAACAAAAGGGAAAAGATGACTGCTTTTTGGCTTTGCATTTAAGGTTTTACAAGAGTTGAGAAAGGAATATGATGCAAAAAGAAGGTAGACGAGAAGACGACTGCTTTTTGGCTTTAGGGTTTTACAAGAATCAAAGAAGGTAAAGGGATGCAAAAAGAATGTGGATGGTTGCAAACAGAAGAGTTAGCGAAGACGAGGGGGCTATTGGGTTTGTTGGTTAGTGGGCTTGTAGTTAGCTTTGATTTTAGCAAATTGAATGTTAAAATTCCAGGTTATTATGAGAATAGGTTTTAGGGCAATAGGGTATTGGGCTTATGAATAAGTGGAGTTAACAAAAATTGAATAAGTAACCAGGTTTTTTTTATTTTTTTTTAAGGTATTTTTTTTTTTTTTTTTAACAAGTAAAACAACAACTAAAAGATTAACTAACTATTTATTTTGAGTTTATTTTTGTATAAATTTCTTATTTCTTATATTTATCAGTGTAAACTTTTTATTTTGTAATTAAAATGATCTAGTGTTGCAATTTTTTGATATTAAATTTAAATTTATTTCTATAATATTTTTTAAATAATATATAAGATATTGAAATTGATTTTTTTTCTTTAATTTTTTTTGAAGAGAATTTATTTTGACTTAAATTTAAATTGATTTCAAATTATAATTCAATTGTCTAAATTAATTATAATCCAATTGTTTAAAAATATATTTTGTAAAACTTCTCCCCGTATCCAAAATTCGGATTCTTTTTAACCATATCCCCATATCTTAATTTTAGAAATGAGAAGAATCAAACTTCTAAATATGCATTCGAATCCAACACCTGCACCCAAGTCCGAACATCATAGGTTGAAGATGATAATTACAATTTAACTACCCTAATATATTAAGTACTTCAAGAGTTGAATGTTACTTATATAATTGCTATCCTAGAGATTCTTGATTATTTTCCTCATTAATTATTTTTCTCTTCGTCAACCAAACTCGAGATTGAGTTTTCCTCAAGTGGAGGAGAATGATATAGGACAATTCCATTAGTAATAGTATAGATATTAGTTATTATTATCATAGAATAGTTATTATTATAGTTGGATTTTCATTTCCTTCTACATTAGGATTTTATTTCATTATAGGAATTTAGTTTTCTTACATTTTAGTAAAATTGTTTAGTTTTCTTATATCGATAAGATAATATTATTTTGCTTATATAAGCAAAGGCTTTGTACACTTTTTCATTATAAATTCATTATATTAAAATTTATACTTCACAAACTTTCAAGTTTTCTCAAAATTTCTTGTTTTAAGAAACAATTCCATTTCTGCACCACAACTACAACTAATTGGGCTTCAAGAGAAATTATGCATAGTTGAAACCATTGAATGTGAACATTCACTTCACAATTTCATCAATTGAGAGACCAACCTGTTTATTAAGTTCATCCAAGCCATCAAGATGTGAAAGAGCATCCACTGCAGCTAGCAATGTAATCAACCCCTAAAAAATTGTTTTATTATTGAGAGTGATTTCAAATCTGGAAAACAAAAGGCATGACAAAGAAAGAATCTGATTTCCGCTCAACCAAAAAAAAAGGCCGTAAAACGGGTAACTCACAGATATGGGGGAGTCTGCACCAAGGCTTTTATCACGGAAAAAAGAAGCTGAATCCATTGATGTAATAGCTAATATGACTGGCTTCGACTTTTGTGATGATAAAATATTAATAGGTGGAAGTGCAGACCAGACACTGCCCTTCATACAGTAGGTAATAAAAGGTCAATTAACTTAGCAACATAATGAATACCAGCTGCAAAACCAGTGCACTACATGAGAATATACTGAGAGTTGAGTAATATTGGACAAATTACACAGATGTGCAATGGAGTAATAAAATCAACAAATATAAAAATAAAAAGCATACCATTTACTATGAAAATCGAAAGGCATTTGAAGCCTCACCAAGAATTCAATGCCCACCAAGAACAAAACATGTAACTTAGAAAGAATGTTTACTAGAACTATTTGTTAGAGAAGGACTAGGTTTGCATTCCTAACTTTCAGCTCTAATACCTATAGAGCAAAACACTTGTATTGTAAAACTGTAAGATGATAAGAAAAAGAAACAGAGTTAAATGTATACTCTATAAAGGATGGAATAAACACTTAAATGTATCATATATTCATGTTCCATGATGTATTTTAGTATGTGTAAAAAATCATATATTTGGGTTGGGTTTTGCAAAAGTTGGAAAAATTGCAAAATACACCCTTATAAATGGTATAGATATACCAAAATGTCCACATTTAGGACGAAAGATTGCAAAATATTGGATCCTTATCGCTCCTACTTTTTAAGCCTATAACGATGTACAACACCAACCTTAAAATTCTAGAAATCCTTTGAACAAGAACAAAGCAATTGAACTAAATTCATGAAACTAACCTGTATCCACCCAAAGGTAGACAAGTTTCTTCTTTCAAACAAGAGTCTGAATCGTGAGTTCCAGATTTCGTTGTCTGATAATATTAAAAACATTAGGTACATTCATTCCTCAACAAATAGAAAATCTGTGCAATCAGGTTATAGTATGATGTTGCTAGAGCCTACATGATGATTTCATCAATGTTCTCTTGCCAAAACTTTTACCTGCATCACCACATCAAATTCAGCAACATTTTCAGTATTGAATTTCTTGGTCTTCTCATTCTTCATGACAACCTGCATGCACGAGAGAGGTTTTGTTGTTACAAGATCAGATAAAAGAAGAGAATGTAAGACCAACTGTTGTAGTGGGATCCAACTCAAACAGCACAAGTGTTCAACTCTCTATAAATTAAGAAAACAAAACTAAAGCAAAGCATAACTATCTAATAGACTCCTGACAATCTTTAGTGGATAAGCCATATCCATCCCCACTGCACAGAGTGCTAAATGCACAACTTTCACACACAGAAGATGCCCAAATTATTAGTTAAAAACAACAGTAACTAAGTTCCCAATAAACTCTGAGATGCTCTTTCTTCGAGTGGGTTTTGTTCGCTTCTTCTCAAATAAAAATTTATTTATTCGAACAACTAATTAACCAAAAAACAAAATTATGGTGGGGAAAGAATGTCTCAAGAACACAAACTACCTCTTGCAAAATCGAGGTGCTTGTCTCGGAAAGCAAAAACACAGGGAAATTATAAGCCATCCACATTATTCCAGATCCCTGCAGGTGGAAACAATGAGACTTGATGCACAGATTAAAGATGAAGTCAGTGCAAGTTGGAAAAAACTTGGTTGTGCAGATCATCCAGTAAAATCAGCGTACATCTGAAATTCAAACATTTTTTTCCTTCCACTTTTCAGCATACATCAAAATAGGCAAACAAGAGAAACTTTGAGCATTATCAGTTAACATACAGTGGGGTTCCACTCAAAATTTTTGCTATTGTATGGAGCAAATTCTGCTTGTGGAAACTTTCCATCTGGAGAAAACCCTGAAAGAGTAAAATATGATCAACAATTTTTGCTAACCAACTTTGGTTTCCTCACTCGACAACAGACAAAAATAATTAACTGCATATACCCTTCAGCCCATCAGAGACCTCTGTTCGTGATTCAACCAATACACCAGCCACTTTCCCAGCAAAATCTGAATCTTTTGATAGTCTGAAAGCAGATAACAAGTAACAACAATGGCAATTAGAAGACTGATAAATGAAATCAGATTTAGCAAAGCACCAGTCACTTCAATAAGATGTACAGGAATACGTATTAAGAAATCTTGTCAAAAAAACATATAATAGAGAACATAAGTTTGACCTATTTGATCACAATGGGTGTGCGTGGAGAATCATGTGCCAAAAACCAAAGCCTAAATGCTAGATTGATATATAAAAAATCAATAGAAATGAAAAAACAAAGTTTTCTTGTTAATAATAAGTCACCACATGCACAACTCATCATATCCTGTGTCATAAGCAAGGAAAAGGAATTTTAAATTTTTTTGAGTAATATTGAACTAATATCCCTATTATTTATAGTAGAAATCCAAAAACTTCCCAATAAATGGTCGTGATACAAGAATCATGAAGCATGTGAAGATGGTAGAAACATTAATATGGACAAAAGGCATGGCTAGACATTTTGAAAGACCATTTTCTTTTGACGATCATCAGTATTCATCTCTTCGAACCACTTTTTATATGTAATATATCATTTAGTTAAGAGATTGAAAATAACAATTTGATGGTGATCCTCTTGATGGCACTGCAATCAATGCACATGAGCCAAGTACCATCTTTCTCAGGAGTTCGTAATGTTGGAACAACACAAGGGCTTGAACTTCACTGATGAATAACAGGTGCAGAGATTATGACATTATGTATTTGAGAATTGAAATTGAATGTCTATCGCAAGCTGTTGGAGATAGGTCATTGGGTAATTTCAGAGGAGCAATATCAGAAAGATCTTCAAGCAACTTAGTAATTTCGTTAGCAATTGCCAACAATCACAATCATTAATCCCTTGTTGCATAAAATGATGTCAGATTCCTTACTTTCTAGTTTATATAGAAAGTCTTCTTAGTGGCTGGTGAAGGGAATTCTTATTGTTTCTTGAATCTTCTTCTGATTTTCAACCCTTGTATGTGTCATTCGAACTGCAGTTGCTTGTTTGAGCGTGTACCTTTTATTATTTTTGTTTTTTGTAATCCTTTTTGCCTGGGAACATAAACATGTATACATTTTCCCTGCTACACTGATGCAGATCTCTACTGGTTGTAGAGAATTTCCTACTAATGTAAGCATAAAGGGTTTGACTTGAGTCCTCATCTCTTTGCTTTAGTCACAGATGAGCTTACAATACATTAGCCAGGATGAGGATCATCGGCGTCCGTTACTCACTAAATGAAAGCTTCCGTTGTTAAGATTAGAAAGGAATAAAGTATAAGTTAACTTTGAAGCACTTAAGAATTTAAAAAATTCTGAGATAAATACAACACAAAATGTCTTTTTAGTCACGGTATGAATTGACAATGAAGTTGGAATTGGATTGAATGCCTTTCATTCAACGGTTTCCTCTCTTTAAATAGAGATTCAAAGGTAATTCTGTCCTATTACAATGCTGATCTTCAGCAAATTGCTACAATCTAGGCTAAGTATAGATAGAAAATACAACTATATCAATATTGTCTCTACAATCATGCCCTACAGTTGTGCAAGTATATAATGTCCCGATTGACATTCCCCCTCAAATTGATGCTGGGGGACCAAGAAGCATCAATTTGCCCACAAGAAATTGATGGCGCTGCCTCGTCATGGCTTTGGTAAATACGTTAGCAATTTGGAGGCCGGAGGAAACATGGGGAAGAGAAATAACACACGTGTCTAGAGCTTCCCGAATAGAGTAACAATCCACCTCAATATGCTTCGTACGTTCATGAAATACAAAATTGTAAGCAATCTGGATAGCACTAGTATTATCAGCATAGAGAGGAGTAGGATCATTTTGAGAAAAGCGAAGCTCAGCTCGAAGTCCACGAAGTCATACAATCTCAGAACAAGCAGCAAACATGGCACGATATTCTGATTCAATAGAAGATTTAGAAACCCTCGCTTGTTTTTTGCTCTTCCAAGAGATCAAAGAATCACCAAAAAACATGCACCACCCGATAACGGACCGTCGAGTATCAGGACATTCAGTCCAATCTGCATCACTATAGGTAACAAGACGAAGTGGAGTACCACTCGGGAAGAATAACCCAAGGTCAGTAGACCATCGAAGGTATCGAATAATACGACGAACGGCAGCCAAATGTAGATGGCGTGGAGCCTACATGAACTGTCTGACTTGCTGGACAGCAAAAAAAATGTTAGGACGAGTAATCGTCAAATATTTTAATCCTCCCACCAACTATCGATACAAAATAGGATGAGACAATAGATCATCCTCATCGTGAAGATATTTCCTATTTACTTCCAGTGGAGTGCCCACAGAAGAAGTGTTGTGAAGGCCAGCTAAAGTAATCGCGTCTTGTGTATACTTGTGCTAATTTAAAAATATACCAGAATGATTTGAATGGACTTCTAAACCCAAGAAATTTATGAGAAGACCAAGATCCTTCACATGAAATGAAGCCTGGATGCTTCTACAAACGAGTGATCAAATCTGAATCTGTCCCAGTAATGACAATGTCATCAACATAAACAAGAAGGAAAACAATACCAACAGCAGACTTGCAAAGAAATAATGAGGAGTCATATTTGCTTTGCTTAAAGGAAAATCGTAGTAAGGTAGACTGATACTTTTCAAACCAAGCCCGAGGAGCTTGTTTCAGTCCATTAAGGGTTCGCTTTAATTTACATGCATCCAAAGGGGAGGAGGTAGACAACCCAGGTGGCAATACCATGTAAAACTGCTCTTTGAGATCACCGTGAAGAATGCATTTTTAACGTCCATTTGATGAAGTGGCCATCCTTGAGATACTGCAATAGAAATAACAGTACCTACCGTAGTCATCTTAGCAACCGAAGCAAGTATTTCCTCATAGTCCACCCATACTCCTGTCTATTGCCAGGAGCAACCAAGCGTGCTTTGTAGCAATCCAAGGTGCCATCAGAACGTAGCTTGATTGAGTAAACCCACTTACAACCAATAGCTTTAACATTTACCAGACAAGGAACAATATCCCATGTATGATTCTCCTGAAGAGCTCGAAGTTCATCTGCCATCGCCTTACGCCAACATTCATATTTCACAGCCTTTAAATAACAAGAGGGAAATCGAAACAGATGATAAAATAGCATTAAGAGACGTATGAGAAAAATCATACCGATCAGGAGGTTGAGACACTCTAGTAGATCATCGATGAACAGTATTAGAATCTGGATCTAGAACATCTTGTGAATGAGCAGCTTGAACGGACTTAGATGACGGGTTAGGCTCTGGAAGGGGCGAAGGCGGCCTTCGTCGTTCCTACACCAATCTAGGTTTAAAGCGCTCATGAGTAGAAGTTAAGGCATCAAAATGAGGACGAGTGGTAATTTTAGGTAAAGATGCAACATGAGTAGAAGAGAAAGATTGATTCTCAAAGAAAACCACATGGCGAGAAATGCAAAATCTGTGAGCAGATGGGTTAAAACAAATATAACCTTTATGTGAAGTACTATGTCCCATAAAAGCACACTTAATAGATTGAGCAGAGAGTTTATGACGCTCATGAGATGGCAAAAAAAAAAAAAAAAAAAAAAAAAAAAAAAAAAAAAAAAAACAAAAAGAAAAAGAAAAAAAAAAAAAAAAAAAAAAAAAAAAAAAAAAAAAAAAACAAATGCAACCAAAGGTATGCATATCATGATAGTGAGGATGCCGATTATAAAGACGGTAATAGGGAGTGTCAAAGTTTACGACACTAGAAGGCAATCTATTAATTAAATAAATTGCAGTGGATAAAGTTTCTACCCAAAATTTAGAAGGAACGGAAGATTCAATCAATAATGTACGAACTACATCTAGTAGATAACAATTCTTACGTTCAGCAACACCATTTTGCTGAGGTGTATAGGGACAAGAACGTTGAGAAATAATGCCTTTAGTTTGAAGAAAAGCATGAAAGTCATGAGATATATTCCCCACCGGAATCAGATTGCAGACCCTTGATGCGAGAAGAAAACTAAGTCTCAACATGGGTCACAAATTGTTGGAAGACAAAAAGTACCGCAAATTTAGATCGAAGAAAATAAATCCAAGTATACCTACTATAATTATCAATAAATGTGACAAAATATTTATAGTGAGCATGAGAGATAACATGGGAGATTCCCAGACATCACTGTGAATCAAATCAAAACAGTGCTCAGAATGACTAACACGAGATGGAAATGAGAGAGACTTGCTTTTACCCAATTTACAAGTTGAGCAATCAAAAAAATGGGAGAAACCATATTTCCCAACACACCAAAATTTAACAAATGAGATAAAACAACTGAGTTAGGATGACATAAACGTTTGTGCCATACTTCACTCTTATTGTTTATAGTAGTGCAAAACAAAGACACAAAGCTAGGAATAGAAAAATGCAAAGGAAATATACGACCAACTTTAGGCCCCTTCGCGAGTATTTTTCCCATCACCTGATCGTGCACAAGACAACTATCACGAGAAAATCAAACATCATAGTTACTATTAACTAATTGTTCAACTGAAATAAGACTAGTAGAAAGTTCAGGAGATATAAGCACATCTTTTTATGAAGAATTAATGTCTCCAACTGCTTGAATATGTAATTGATTACCATTATCAATCTGAATTTGGGATGAGCCATCATATTTTCGAACATTACAAAGAATGTTAGATGAACTAGTCATATGATTAGATGCATCAGAATCAACAAGCCAAGGTAAACTGTTATCTTGAAGCCCTAAGGCTGAGAAAGCTGAAATAATCATTTGTTGGACCATCTCCGGAGTAAGTGCAGATGAATTACCAGCGGTGGAGGAAGACGTGGAACCAACCATAGCTTGATAGGCATTAGGCTGGGGATTCTGAGGACGAGTAGGACATTCTTTGATAATATGTCCCGATTTCTTGTAGTAGTTACAAGTCTTCTTCATACAGTGAATAGCGATATGTCCATATTTGTTGCACCTAAAGCACTAGATTTTCTTCATGTCTCGTCCATTCCCCTTCCCATGAGCAGTATCAGCAACTGCAATTGGTATCAATTTTTCTTGTTGAAAAGTAGCTTGTGTGGCAAGACGTTCTTCTTCACGAAGTAATTCTCCAAAGCATACATCCAATGAAGGTGAACGATCACGATTCATCAAATTTGAACGAGTGGCCTCAAATTCAACCCGTAATTTCATTAAAAACTGATCTCTTTTGCTTTGTTCGTGAACCTTTTGAATAGCAGAGAGAAATTCTTCTAACACTGAAGCATAAACTAAATCAGTAAATTCTGTCCATAGATTCAGAAACCCAGAAATATAATCTTGAATGGAGAGATCCCCCTGAGTAAAACTAGAGATGTCATATTCCAATTGAAAGCGTCGAGCAGTGTTATCCAGATTATATCCCTTCTTTAGATACTCCCACATAGATTTAACAGTCTTGTACGGCCTCAGATTGAGAACAATTTGCTGATCAACATATCCTAAAATCCATGTCATCGCTCTAGCATCTTTAATTTTCCACTGAGCCAATTTTGGAATTTCAGTAGGAGCTGGGTCACTTCCATCTATATGACCCCATAACTCTTTTCCCGAAACAAACGAGTGAAATTGAAATTCCAAGGTTGAATAATTTTTTCCAATAAATTTCATACCAAAAGACTCCGAATTACCAATTGCCATTGTAAGAGAATAAGTCTATTAATATTAATAGAACTCAAGTTCAATATAGGAAGTCCAATAAGCAGCAAGCCCAACTTAAAATTGGAGGCCCAACCAAGACAAGCCTGACAACTATTTAAGCCCAATTAATTAACCCAACGATTAATAAATAATCCTTGGCCCAATTAAATTCAACTTAATCCAACAGTTAATTATCAAATCTTTCCCCAATTAAATTCACGTTAACTTCTTACCTTCACCACAGAAGTCCACAATCCCTAATCGCCGACAATGGAAATCAAAAACCTTCTGATAGACCACCAATTAAAGTAACATATGCAAGACGGGGTAAGGCAAAGCAAGCAGGGGCAGAAAGGGGAATAAATCAGTGCATCTAGAAGGAAATCATGTGAGCTCAGGTGATGGCAACTAACAGCATGTGCAATACGTTAAGAGGTGGTTCTAGAAGGTCATCAACTACTATAAAAGGCAAGGAAAACAGCAAGAATAAGCAGGGAAAAATCTAGCTTACCTCGGAGAGAATGAGCCTCTCGAATAGCTCATATCTTTGTAAATTTTTTCGTTCATTTTCCTTTTATTGTAATTAGTCATTTAAATTCAATCAAATTCTCAACATTGTTCCTTTTTGAGTCACCAATTATCTTTCACAGATCTTTTCCTATCATTTTGGTATCAGAGCACTTTCCTGGGAAATGACTCTCACAGACCGCGTTGGAGTAATTGAGGGACGGATGGATGAACTACAACAAGGACTACAGACGGGTCTCGACTCCCTTCGATCGGATTTGCGGGGACAAATGTCGATTATGATGGAGAAGTTTAACTGGCTAATGAACAAGTGGGAAGATTAGGAGAGAAGTCGGAAAAGGAAAATGGATGAAGGGGTTCAGGCAGCGGATATGAGCCCCAGCTCGGAGAGTAGACCAAAATTAATGGAAGCTAGTCGAGGAGTGGAGGGTACTGGTGGTGTGGGAGGAATGTGGAGGTCAGAACAACGAAGTAGAAAACTAGAATTATCGGTGTTCGACGGCGAGGACCATGATGGGTGGAACTTTAGGGCTGAAAGATATTTCTCCATTAACCAGATGGGAGAAGAGGAAAAAATGGAAGCTACGATGGTGTGTTTGGAAGGAGAAGCCCTAGCATGGATCCTACGGGAAAAAAAGAGGCGAAAATTGCAGAGATGGGAGGAGCTTAAATTATTGATACTGGAGAGGTTTCGACCATCTCATGAAGGAACACTGAAGGAGAAATTCTTAGCACTCCGGCAAGAAAGCTCCGTTCGAGAATACCAGAGGCGCTTTGAGACCTTGGCAGCTCCTCTCGACGTGGTGTCTAAGGCGATTCTGGAAGGGAATTTCATTAATGGACTGAGACCCAAAATAAGGGCTGAGGTGCGGCTGTTGAGGCCCAAAAACTTGGGCCAAATGATGGAAGTGGCCCAATGTATAGAAGAAAAGAACCAGGCAATTAAAATGGCCCAAGGGGGATTTAGCCCACACAAAGGCAAGGCCAGCAATTACAACCCGATTGCGAGCTCCCCTTCGCACTCTCTCCCAAAATCGCCACTATCCATGGGCTCCAGGGCGATGTTCACTGGTAAAGCCTCCCAACCCACGCACCCATCCTTCAAGCGGCTAAGTGAGGCCAAGCTGCAACTTAAAAAAGAGAAGGGACTGTGCTTTCGATGTGACGAGAAGTACACAATTGGACATAGATGCAAGAACAAGGAGTTGCAAGTGTTGATAATACAAGATGGAGAAAGTCAGGAAGCGGTAGAAGAGGAGTGGATTGTGGGGGAAAACGGCACTGATAAGGAAGCTGCTGAGTTGGGGGAAATGGTGGAGCTGTCCATGAACTCGGTGGTAGGCTTGACCCCACCTCGCACCATGAAGATCAGAGGCGAAATTCAGGGACAATCGGTGGTGGTTCTGATCGATTGCGGGGCTACCCATAACTTCATTTCGATAGAGTTGGTGCAAAAGTTGAGACTCCTTAGAACAGCCACTATCGGCTACAGAGTAATCGTGGGGACGGGTCTCGCGGTCCAAGGAGCAGGGGTGTGTAAACAGGTGGTGTTATCACTTCAGAAAATTGAGGTGATTGAAGATTTCTTACCAATTGAATTGGCAGTTCACACGTGATCTTGGTATGAAATGGTTAGCTACTCTGGGCAGCACACAAGTGAATTGGAAGGAGCTAACAATGAAATTCAGCACGGGAGGCACATCTGTCACCTTATGCGGTGACCCCAGCCTCAGCAAAACTTTAGTCTCTATGAAGTCAATGATTAAAGCATTGAGAAATAGTGGTGAAGGAATGTTATTGGAACTAGGAAACATCAGTGCTCAGGAATTGCAGGTGGGAACACCATTGGCTTTGGAAGGGGTACTCACCGAATTCTCCGGGGTGTTTGAAGAGCCCCAAAGCCTACCACCTAACCGCAGTCGAGACCATGCTATTGTGTTGCAACCAGGAACAGCACCAGTAAACGTAAGGCCTTATCGCTACCCATATGTGCAGAAGAATGAATTAGAAAGATTGGTCCGAGAGATGTTGGCAGCAGGCATTATCAAACCTAGCACTAGCCCTTTCTCCAGCCCGGAGTTATTGGTCAAGAAAAAAGACCAGAGTTGGCGTTTTTGTGCCACCTAACCGCAGTCGAGACCATGCTATTGTGTTGCAACCAGGAACAGCACCAGTAAACGTAAGGCCTTATCGCTACCCATATATGCAGAAGAATGAATTAGAAAGATTGGTCCGAGAGATGTTGGCAGCAGGCATTATCAAACCTAGCACTAGCCCTTTCTCCAGCCCGGAGTTATTGGTCAAGAAAAAAGACCAGAGTTGGCGTTTTTGTTTAGACTACCGGGCATTAAAACGAGTAACAATGCTGGACAAGTTTCCTATTCCAGTTATTGAAGAGCTCCTGGATTAGATTTGAAGGCCGGTTATCATCAGATTTGGGTAAAGGGAGGAGATGTACCGAAGACAGCATTTCGAACTCACGAGGGGCACTATGAGTTCCTTGTTATGCCATTCGGACTTACCAATGCTCCAGCCACTTTTTAGTCACTTATGAATGAGGTCTTTAAATCACATTTAAGACGTTTGTCTTAGTTTTTTTTGATGATATACTTATCTATAGTCGTAATATGGGGGAGCATTATAAGCCTTTGAAATGTGTGTTGTCCTTGTTGGCTAGACATCAATTGTATGCCAATAAAAGAAAATATCAGTTCAAGCAAGAGGAGATCAGGGGCACTATGAGTTCCTTGTTATGCCATTCGGACTTACCAATGCTCCAGCCACTTTTTAGTCACTTATGAATGAGGTCTTTAAATCACATTTAAGACGTTTTGTCTTCGTTTTTTTTGATGATATACTTATCTATAGTCGTAATATGGGGGAGCATTATAAGCCTTTGAAATGTGTGTTGTCCTTGTTGGCTAGACATCAATTGTATGCCAATAAAAGAAAATATCAGTTCAAGCAAGAGGAGATTGAATATTTGGGGCATATTATATCAAAGGCAGGGGTAGCAGCAGACCAGACCAAGATCAAGGCAATGTGTGACTGGCCTAGCCCCGAAATCTCAAAGAACTTCGTGGATTTTTGGGGTTTACTGGATACTACCAGAGGTTTGTGAAGGGTTATGGACAACTAGCTTAGCCGTTAACCAAAAGGTTGCAGAAAGATAATTTTTACTGGGATGAGACAGCGGAGGCTGCGTTCCAAAAACTTAAGGAGGCTATGGTTACAGTTCTAGTACTAGCCCTACCAGATTTTAGCAAGTCGTTCACTGTGAAAACTGATGCTTCAGGGCATGGACTTGGGGCGGTTATGATGCAAGAGCAGCGTCCCGTGGCTTATTTCAGCCATGCGTTAAACCCACACAGCTGTAGCAAGTCAGTGTATGAGAGGGAGTTAATGACTATTGTCTTCGCAATTCAAAAATGGAGGCATTATCTCTTGGACAGAAGTTTATAGTTCGGACAGATGAGAAAAGCTTGAGATTTCTGTTGGAACAAAGAGTGGTTAATCCAGACTATCAAAAATGGTTGATTAAGCTAATGGGTTATCATTTCTACATACAATATCGACCGGGGCTCGAAAACAAGACAGCTGATGCTTTGTCCAAGATAAATCCAGCGGTTGAACTAATAGCAATAACCATCCCAAAGGTGCTAACACTAGACAAAGTAATGGAAAAAGGGCAGATGAAAGTCTGGGGAAAATATTGAAAGATATAGAGGCAAACCAGCTATCACATCTGGGGTATTCCATGTCGCATGGGCAGTTATTATACAAGGCAAGACTGGTGGTGCCAAAGTCTACCTAGGTGCCTCTACTGTTGCAAGGATGTCATGATGGGAGTATTGGAGGTCACTCAGGGGAACTTAAGACCTATAGGCGGATGGCAGCCAATGTTTTCTGGAAGGGGATGAGAAAGGACGTCCAACAATATGTCCGCTAGTGTTCGGTTTGCCAACAGAATAAATACTTAGCATTGTCACCAGCGGGACTTTTGCAGCCGCTATCCATACCTGATCAAGTGTGGGAAGAAATTACCATGGACTTCATCGAAGGGCTGCCTAAGTCTGCAGGTATGGACACAATCTTAGTAGTTGTGGACCGACTAAGCAAGTATGCACATTTCGTGGGTTTGAAACATCCTTTCACAGCTAGTACAGTGGCAAACTCATTCATTAAAGAGGTGGTCCGCTTACATGGGGTGCCAAAGTCCATAGTATCCGACCGTGATAAGGTTTTTATGAGTAAGTTCT
>NC_036254.1:14051743-14062901 GCF_002742605.1 Olea europaea var. sylvestris | reverse complement strand
TGCAAAAGTTACGCTCAATTCTTCGTCCACCGACAATCCAAGCGTTCCAAATATGCAAGTGCTCATTCTTTTGACAAATGGCGAAAATCCCTCGTACGTCACGACGAAGTGGGGAGTTCAATCCAAAACGGTTGCTACATTTCCAATAATTTCTTATGGGCCCAAAACGGACACCTTGTGCAAAAGTTACGCTCAATTCTTCGTCCACCGACAATCCAAGCGTTCCAAATATGCAAGTGCTCATTCTTTTGACAAATGGCGAAAATCCCTCGTACGTCACGACGAAGTGGGGAGTTCAATCCAAAACGGTTGCTACATTTCCAATAATTTCTTATGGGCCCAAAACGGACACCGTGTGCAAAAGTTACGCTCAATTCTTCGTCCACCGACTCTCCAAGCATTCTAAATATACAAGCGCTCATTCTTTCGAAAAATGGCCAAAATCCCGCGTACGTAACGACGAAGTGGTGAGTTCAATCCAAAACGGTCGCTACATTTCCAAAAAGTACTTTTGGGCCCAAAACGGACACCGTGTGCAAAAGTTATCCTCATTTCTTCGTACGCCGACTATCCAAGCATTCCAATTATGCAAGTGCTCATTCTTTCGAAAAATGGCCGAAATCCCTCATACATCACGACGAAGCGGTGAGTTCAATCCAAAACGGTCCCTACATTCCAAAGAGTTCTTATTGGCCAAAAATGAACACCGTGTGCAAAAGTTACACTCATTTCTTCGTACGCCGACTATCCAAGCGTTCCAAATATGCAAGTGCTCATTCTTTCGAAAAATGGCCGAAATCCCTCATACATCACGACGAAGTGGTGAGTTCAATCCAAAACGATCGCTACATTTCCATGAAGTTCTTCTGGGCCCAAAACGAACACCGAGTGCAAAAGTCACGATCAATTCTTCGTCCGTCGACTCTCCAAGCGTTCTAAATATGCAAGTGCTCATTCTTTCAAAAAATGGCCAAAATTCCTCTTACGTCACGACGAAGTGGTGAGTTCACTCCAAAACGGTCGCTACATTTCCAAAAAGTTCTTATGGGCCCAAAACGGACACCGTGTGCAAAAGTTACGCTCAATTCTTCGTACGCCGACAATCCAAGCGTTCCAAATATGCAAGTGCTCATTCTTTCGAGAAATGGCCGAAATCCCTCATACGTCATGATGAAGTGGTGAGTTCAATCCAAAACGGTCGCAACATTTCCAAAAAGTTTTTGTTGGCCCAAAACGGAAACTGTTTGCAAAAGTTACGCTCAATTCTTCGTCTGTTGACTCTCCAAGTGTTCTAAATATGCAAGTGCTCATTCATTCAAAAAATTGCCAAAACGGTCGCTACATTTCCAAAAAGTTCTTATAGGCCCAGAACGGACACCTTGTGCAAAAGTTACGCTCAATTCTTCGTCCACCGACAATCCAAGCGTTCCAAATATGCAAGTGCTCATTCTTTTGACAAATGGCGAAAATCCCTCGTACGTCACGACGAAGTGGTGAGTTCAATCCAAAACGGTCGCTACATTTCTAATAATTTCTTATGGGCCCAAAACGGACACCGTGTGCAAAAGTTACGCTCAATTCTTCGTCCACCGACTCTCCAAGTATTCTAAATATACAAGAGCTCATTCTTTCAAAAAATGACCAAAATCCCTCGTACGTAACGACGAAGTGGTGAGTTCAATCCAAAACGGTCGCTACATTTCCAAAAAGTACTTTTGGGCCCAAAATGGACACCGTGTGCAAAAGTTATCCTCATTTCTTCGTACGTCGACTATCCAAGCATTCCAAATATGCAAGTGCTCATTCTTTCGAAAAATGGCCGAAATCCCTCATACATCACGACGAAGCGGTGAGTTCAATCCAAAACGGTCACTAAATTCCAAAAAGTTCTTATTGGCCAAAAATGAACACCGTGTGCAAAAGTTACACTCATTTCTTCGTACGCCGACTATCCAAGCGTTCCAAATATGCAAGTGCTCATTCTTTCGAAAAATGGCTGAAATATTTCATACATCACGATGAAGCGGTGAGTTCAATCCAAAACGATCGCTACATTTCCATTAAGTTCTTCTGGGCGCAAAACGAACACCGTGTGCAAAAGTTACGCTCAATTCTTCGCCTGTCGACTCTCCAAGCGTTCTAAATATGCAAGTGCTCATTCTTTCAAAAAATGGCCAAAATTCCTCTTACGTCACGACGAAGTGTTGAGTTCACTCCAAAACGGTCGCTACATTTTCAAAAAGTTCTTATGGGCCCAAAACGGACGCCGTGTGCAAAACTTACGCTCAATTCTTCGTACGCCGACAATCCAAGCGTTCCAAATATGCAAGTGCTCATTCTTTCGAGAAATGGCCGAAATCCCTCATATGTCATGATGAAGTGGTAAGTTCAATCCAAAACGGTCGCAACATTTCCAAAAAGTTTTTGTGGGCCCAAAACGGAAACCGTTTGCAAAAGTTACGCTCAATTCTTCGTCTGTTGACTCTCTAAGTGTTCTAAATATGCAAGTGCTCATTCATTTGAAAAATCGCCAAAATCCCTCGTACGTCAAGACGAAGTGGTGAGTTCAATCCAAAACGGTCGCTACATTTCCAAAAAGTTCTTATAGGCCCAGAACGGACACCTTGTGCAAAAGTTACGCTCAATTCTTCATCCACCGACAATCCAAGCGTTCCAAATATGCAAGTGCTCATTCTTTTGAAAAATGGTGAAAATCCCTCGTACGTCACGACGAAGTGGTGAGTTCAATACAAAACGGTCGCTACATTTCCAATAATTTCTTATGGGCCCAAAACGGACACCGTGTGCAAAAGTTACGCTCAATTCTTCGTCCACCGACTCTCCAAGCATTCTAAATATACAAGCGCTCATTCTTTCGAAAAATGGCCAAAATCCCTCGTACGTAACGTGGAAGTGGTGAGTTTAATCCAAAATGGTCGCTACATTTCCAAAAAGTACTTATGGGCCCAAAACGGACACCGTGTGCAAAAGTTACCCTCATTTCTTTGTACGCCGACTATCCAAGCATTCCAAATATGCAAGTGCTTATTCTTTCGAAAAATGGCCGAAATCCCTCATACATCACGACGAAGCAGTGAGTACAATCCAAAACGATCGCTACATTTCCATGAAGTTCTTCTGGGCCCAAAACGGACATCGTGTGCAAAAGTTACGCTCCATTCTTCGTACGCCGACAATCCAAGCGTTCCACATATGCAAGTACTCATTCTTTTGAAAAATGGCCAAAATCCCTCGTACGTTACGATGAAATGGTGAGTTCAATCCAAAACGGTAGCTACATTTCCAAAAAGTCCTTCTGGGCCCAAAACGGACACCGTGTGCAAAAGTTACGCTCAATTCATCATCCGCCGACTCTCCAAGCGTTCTAAATATATAAATGCTCATTCTTTTGAAAAATCGCCAAAATCCCTCGTAGGTCATGATGAAGTTGTGAGTTCAATCCAAAATGGTCGCTACATTTTCATGAAGTTCTTCTGGGCCCAAAACGAACACCGTGTACAAAAGTTACGCTCAATTCTTCGTACGTCGACAATCTAAGGGTTCCAAATATACAAGTGCTCATTCTTTTGAAAAATGGCCAAAATCCCTCGTACGTCATAATGAAGTTGTGTGTTCAATCCAAAATCGTCGCTACATTTCCAAAAAGTACTTATGGGCCCAAGTCGGACACCGTGTGCAAAAGTTATGCTCAATTCTTCGTCCGCCGACTCTCCAAGTATTCCAAATATACAGGTGCTCATTCTTTCGAAAAATGGCCGAAATCCCTCATACATTACGACGAAGTGGTGAGTTCAATCCGAAACGGTCTCTACAATTCCAAAAAGTTCTTTTTGGCCCAAAACGGAAACCGTGTGTAAAAGTTACGCTCAATTCTTCGTCCGTCGACTCTCCAAGCGTTCCAAATATGCAGGTGCTCATTCTTTCGAAAAATGGCTGAAATTCCTCATACATCACGATGAAGCGGTGAGTTCAATCCAAAACGGTCCCTACATTTCCAAAAAGTACTTATGGGTCCAAAAAGGACAACACGTGCAAAAGTTACGCTCAATTTTTCTTACGCCGACTCTCCAAGCGTTCCAAATATGCAAGTGGTCATTCTTTCAAAAAATGGCCAAAATCCCTCAAACGTTACGATGAAGTGGTGAGTTCAATCCAAAACGATCGCTTCATTTCCAAAAAGTTCTTATTGGCCTAAAACGGACACCGTGTGCAAAAGTTAAGCTCAATTCTTCGTCCGTAGAGTCTCTAAGCGTTCCAAATCAGCCAGTGCTCATTCTTTTGAAAAATGGCCGAAATCCCTCATACGTTACGACGAAGTGGGGAGTTCAATCCGAAACGGTCGCTACAATTCCAAAAAGTACTTATGGCCCCAAAAAGGACAACGCGTGCAAAAGTTATGCTCAATTCTTCTTACGCCGACTCTCTAAGCGTTCCAAATATGCAAGTGGTCATTCTTTGGAAAAATGGCCGAAATCCCTCATACATCACGACGAAGCGGTGAGTTCAATCCAAAACGGTCGCTACATTTCCAAAAAGGACTTATGGGCCCAAAAAGGACAACGCGTGCAAAAGTTACGCTCAATTCTTCTTACGCCGACTCTCCAAGCGTTCCAAATATGTAAATGGTCATTCTTTTGAAAAATGGCTAAAATCCCTCGTACGCCACGACGAAGTTGTGACTTCAATTCAAAGCGGTCGCTACATTTCTGCAAAGTACTTATGGGCCCAAAACGGACGCCGTGTGCAAAAGTTACACTCAATTCTTCGTCCGCCGACTCTCCATGCGTTCTAAATATGCAAGTGCTCATTCTTTCAAAAAATTGCCAAAATCTCTCGTACGTCACGATGAAGTTATGTGTTCAATCCAAAACGGCCACTACATTTCCAAAAAGTACTTATGGGCCCAAAACGGACACCATGTGCAAAAGTTACGCTCAATTCTTCGTACTTCAACAATCTAAGGGTTCCAAATATACAAGTGCTCATTCTTTTGAAAAATGGCCAAAATCCCTCGCACGTCATAATGAAGTTTTGTGTTCAATCCAAAATCGTCGCTACATTTCCAAAAAGTACTTATGGGCCCAAGACGGACACCGTGTGCAAAAGTTACGCTCAATGCTTCATACGCCGACAATCCAAGCGTTCCAAATATACAGGTGCTAATTCTTTCGAAAAATGGCCGAAATCCCTCATACATTACGACGAAGTGGTGAGTTCAATCCGAATCGGTCGCTACAGTTCCAAAAAGTTCTTTTTGGCCCAAAACCGACACCGTGTGCAAAAGTTACGCTCAATTCTTCGTCCGCCGACTCTCCAAGCGTTCCAAATATGCAAGTGCTCATTCTTTCGAAAAATGGCAAAAATCCCTCGTACATCACGACGAAGCGGTGAGTTCAATCCAAAACGGTCGCTACATTTCCAAAAAGTACTTATGGGTCCAAAAAGGACAACGCGTGCAAAAGTTACGCTCAATTTTTCTTACGCCAACCCTCCAAGCGTTCCAAATATGCAAGTGGTCATTATTTCGAAAAATGGCCAAAATCCCCCGTACGTCACGACGAAGTCGTGACTTCAATTCGAAACGATCGCTACATTTCTGCAAAGTACTTATGGGCCCAAAACGGATGCCGTGTGCAAAAGTTACACTCAATTCTTCGTCAGTCGACTCTCCAAGATTCTTTCAAAAAATGGCCAAAATCCCTCGTACGTCACGACGAAGTGGTGAGTTCAATCCAAAACGGTCGCTACATTTCCAAAATGTACTTATGGGCCCAAAACGGGCACCATGTGTAAGAGTTACGCTCAATTCGTCGTACGCCGACAATCAAAGCGTTCCAAATATGTAAGTTCTCATTCTTTCGATAAATGGCTGAAATTCCTCATACGTCACAATGAAGTGGTGAGTTTAATCCAAAACGGAAACCGTGTGCAAAAGTTACGCTCAATTCTTCGTCCGTCAACTCTCCAAGCGTTCTAAATTTGCAAGTGCTCATTCTTTCGAAAAATTGCCAAAATCCCTCGTACGTCATGATGAAGTGGTGAGTTCATTCCAAAATGGTCGCTACGTTTCCAAAAAGTTCTTATGGGCCCAAAACGGACACCATGTGCAAAAGTTACTCTCAATTCTTCGTCCGCCGACTCTCCAAGCGTTCTAAATATACAAGCGCTCATTCTTTCGAAAAATGGCCAAAATCCCTTGTACGTTACGACTAAGTGGTGAGTTCAATCCAAAATGGTCGCCACATTTCCAAAAAGTACTTATGGGCCCAAAACGGACACCGTGTGCAAAAGTTACGCTCAATTTTTCCTACGCCGACTCTCCAAGCGTTCTATATATACAAGCGCTCATTCTTTTGAAAAATGGCCGAAATCCCTCATACGTTACGACGAAGTGGTGAGTTCAATCCCAAACGGTCGCCACATTTCCAAAAAGTACTAATGGGTCCAAAAAGGACACCGCGTGCAAAAGTTACGCTCAATTCTGCGTCCGTCGACTCTCCAAGCGTACCAAATATGCAAGTGCTCATTCTTTCGAAAAATGGCCAAAATCCCTCATACATCACGACGAAGTGGTGAGTTCAATCCCAAACGGTCGCCACATTTCCAAAAAGTACTAATGGGTCCAAAAAGGACAACGCGTGCAAAAGTTACGCTCAATTTTTCCTACGCCGACTCTCCAAGCGTTCCAAATATGCAAGTGGTCATTATTTCAAAAAATGGCCAAAATCCCCCGTACATCACTATGAAGTCGTGACTTCAATTCGAAATGATCGCTACATTTCTGAAAAGTACTTATGGGCCCAAAACGGATGCCGTGTGCAAAATTTACGCTCAATTCTTCGTCCGCCTACTCTCCAAGCGTTCTAAATATGCAAGAGCTCATTCTTTCAAAAAAGGGCAAAAATCCCTCGTACGTCATGATGAAGTGGTGAGTTGAATCCAAAACGGTCGTTACATTTCCAAAATGTACTTATGGGCCCAAAACGGACACCGTGTGCAAAAGTTACGCTCAATTCTTCGTAAGTCGACTATCAAGGTGTTCCTAATATGCAAGTGCTCATTCTGTCGAAAAATGGCCGAAATCCCTCATACATTATGACGAAGCGGTGAGTTCAATCCGGAATGGTCACTACATTTCTAAAAGGTTCTTATTGGCCCAAAATGAAGACCGTGTGCAAAAGTTACGCTCAATCCTTCGTACGCCGACAATCCAAGCATTCCAAATATACAGGTGCTCATTCTTTTGAAAAATGGCCGAAATCCCTCATACATTACGACGAAGTGGTGAGTTCAATCCGAAACGGTCGCTACATTTCCAAAAAGTTCTTTTTGGCCCAAAACGGACACCATGTGCAAAAGTTATGATCAATCCTTCGTCCGTCGACTCTCCAAGCGTTCTAAATATTCAAGTGCTCATTCTTTCAAAAAATGGCCAAAATTCCTCGTATGTCACGATGAAGTGGTGAGTTCAATCCAAAATGATCGCTACATTTTCAAAAAGTACTTATGGGTCCAAAGAGGACAGCGCGTGCAAAAGTTACGCTCAATTTTTCTTACGCCGACCCTCCAAGCGTTCCAAATATGCAAGTGATCATTATTTCAAAAAATGGCCAAAATCCCCCGTACGTCACGATGAAGTCGTGACTTTAATTCGAAACGATCACCACATTTCTGCAAAGTACTTATGGGACCAAAACGGATACCGTGTGCAAAAGTTACGCTCAATTCTTCGTCCGCCGACTCTCCAAGCGTTCTAAATATGCCAAAGCTCATTCTTTCAAAAAAATGGCCAAAATCCCTCGTACGTCACGACGAAGTGGTGAGTTCAATCGAAAATGGTCGTTACATTTCCAAAATGTACTTATGGGCCCAAAACGGACACCGTGTGCAAAATTTACGCTCAATTCTTCGTACACCGACAATCCAAGGGTTCCAAATATGCAAGTGCTCATTCTGTCGAAAAATGGCCGAAATCCCTCATACATCATGACGAAGTGGTGAGTTCAATCCGGAACAGTCGCTACATTTCCAAAAAGTTTTTTTTGGCCCAAAATGGACACCGTGTGCAAAAGTTACGCTCAATTCTTCGCTCGCCGACTCTCCAAGCGTACCAAATATGCAAGTGCTCATTCTTTCGAAAAATGGCCGAAATCCCTCATACGTCACGACGAAGCGGTGAGTTCAATCCAAAACGGTCGCTACATTTCCAAAAAGTACTAATGGGTCCAAAAAGGACAACGCGTGCAAAAGTTACGCTCAATTTTTCTTACGCCGACTCTCCAAACGTTCCAAATATGCAAGTGGTCATTATTTCGAAAAATGGCCGAAATCCCCCGTACGTCACGATGAAGTAGTGACTTCAATTCGAAACGATCGCTATATTTCTGCAAAGTAATTATGGGCCCAAAACGGATACCGTGTGCAAAAGTTACGCTCAATTCTTCGTCCGCCGACTCTTCATGCATTCTAAATATGCAAGAGCTCATTCTTTCAAAAAATGGCCAAAATCCCTCGTACGTCGCGACGAAGTGGTGAGTTCAATCCAAAACGGTCGTTACATTTCCAAAATGTACTTATGGGCCCAAAACGGACACCGCGTCCAAAAGTTACGCTCAATTCTTCGTACGCCGAAAATCCAAGCGTTCCAAATACGCAAGTGCCCATTCTTTCGAGAAATGGCTAAAATCCCTCATACGTCACCATGAAGTGGTAAGTTTAATCCAAAATGGAAACCGTGTGCAAAAGTTACGCTCAATTCTTCGTCCGTCGACTCTCCAAGCGTTCTAAATTTGCAAGTGCTCATTCTTTCGAAAAATCGCCAAAATCCCTCGTACGTCACGATGAAGTTGTGAGTTCAATCCAAAATGGTCGCTACATTTCCAAAAAGTTCTTATGGGCCCAAATCGGACACCATGTGCAAAAGTTACGCTCAATTCTTCGTCCGCCGACTCTCCAAGCGTTGTAAATATACAAGCGCTCATTCTTTTGAAAAATGGCCAAAATCCCTCGTACGTCACGATGAAGTGGTGAGTTCAATCCAAAACGGTCGCTACATTTCCAAAATGTACTTATGGGCCCAAAATGGACACCGTGTGCAAAAGTTACGCTCAATCCTTCGTATGCCGACAATCCAAGCGTTCCAAATACACAAGTGCTCATTCTTTCGAAAAGTGGCCGAAATTCCTCATACGTTACGATGAAGTGGTGAGTTCAATGCAAAGCGATCGCTTCATTTCCAAAAAGTTCTTTTTGGCCCAAAACGAACACCGTGTGCAAAAGTTACGCTCAATTCTTTGTACGCCGACAATCCAAGCGTTCCAAATATGCAAGTGCTCATTCTTTCGAGAAATGGCTAAAATCCCTCATACGTCACCATGAAGTGGTAAGTTTAGTCCAAAATGGAAACCGTGTGCAAAAGTTACGCCCAATTCTTCGTCCGTCGACTCTCCAAGCGTTCTAAATTTGCAAGTGCTCATTCTTTCGAAAAATCGCCAAAATCCCTCGTACGTCACGATGAAGTTGTGAGTTCAATCCAAAATGGTCGCTACATTTCCAAAAAGTTCTTATGGGCCCAAAACGGACACCATGTGCAAAAGTTACGCTCAATTCTTCGTCCGCCGACTCTCCAAGCGTTCTAAATATACAAGCGCTCATTCTTTTAAAAAATGGCCAAAATCCCTCGTACGTCACGATGAAGTGGTGAGTTCAATCCAAAACGATCGCTACATTTCCAAAATGTACTTATGGGCCCAAAATGGACACCGTGTGCAAAAGTTACGCTCAATCCTTCGTATGCCGACAATCCAAGCGTTCCAAATATACAAGTCCTCATTCTTTCGAAAAGTGGCCGAAATTCCTCATACGTTACGATGAAGTGGTGAGTTCAATCCAAAACGATCGCTTCATTTCCAAAAAGTTCTTTTTGGCCCAAAACGGACACCGTGTGCAAAAGTTACGCTTAATTCTTCGTCCGTAGACTCTCCAAGCGTTCCAAATCTGCCAGTGCTCATTCTTTCGAAAAATGGCCGAAATCCCTCATAGTTTACGATGAAGTGGGGAGTTCAATCCGAAATGGCCGCTACATTACCAAAAAGTACTTATGGCCCCAAAAAGGACAACGCGTGCAAAAGTTATGCTCAATTCTTCTTACGCCGACTCTCTAAGCGTTACAAATATGCAAGTGGTCATTCTTCCGAAAAATGGCCAAAATCCCTCATACATCACGATGAAGTGGTGAGTTCAATCCAAAATGGTCGCTACATTTCCGAAAAGGACTTATGGGCCCAAAAAGGACAACGCGTGCAAAAGTTACGCTCAATTCTTCTTACGCCGACTCTCCAAGCGTTCCAAATATGCAAATGGTCATTCTTTTGAAAAATGGCTAAAATCCCTCGTACGTCACAATGAAGTCGTGACTTCAATTCAAAGCGGTCGCTACATTTCTGCAAAGTACTTATGGGCCCAAAACGGACAACATGTGCAAAAGTTACGCTCAATTCTTCTTACGCCGACTCTCCAAGCGTTCCAAATATGCAAATGCTCATTCTTTTGAAAAATGGCTAAAATCCCTCGTACGTCACGATGAAGTTGTGTGTTCAATCCAAAACGGTCACTACATTTCCAAAAAGTACTTATGGGCCCAAAACGGACAACATGTGCAAAAGTTACGCTCAATTCTTTGTACGCCGACAATCTAAGGGTTCCAAATATACAAGTGCTCATTCTTTTCAAAAATGACCAAAATCCCTCGTACGTCATAATGAAGTTGTGTGTTCAATCCAAAATCGTCACTACAGTTCCAAAAATTACTTATGGGCCCAAGACGGACACCGTGTGCAAAAGTTACGCTCAATGCTTCGTACGCCGACAATCCAAGCGTTCCAAATATACAGGAGCTCATTCTTTCGAAAAATGGCTGAAATCCCTCATACGCCACGATGATGTGGTGAGTTTAATCCAAAACGGAAACCGTGTGCAAAAGTTACGCTCAATTCTTCGTCCGTCGAATCTCCAAGCGTTCTAAATTTGCAAGTGCTCATTCTTTCGAAAAATCACCAAAATCCCTCGTACGTCATGATGAAGTGGTGAGTTCATTCCAAAATGGTCGCTACGTTTCCAAAAAGTTCTTATGGGCCCA
>NC_036254.1:14044868-14047139 GCF_002742605.1 Olea europaea var. sylvestris | reverse complement strand
TTTGATTAAATAATTAGGGCACATCCACCAAATTTATATATATCCACTTTTAAAAAGAAAATTTTATTATATTTTCAACCTTATGTAAATTTACTTATATTTCCATCCACTAATATATTTAGAGGCATTCTCAAAAAGTCCAATTTTACATACTCAATTCAAAAATGTCAACTTTTGATAATCTTTACAAAAATGACCAAATTTGGTATCGAATTCTCTATTTTACCCTTGATGAAAGAATAAGTAATTCTCACGTTTTCTTATGCAAGTTGACACTGATCTCGAGAAGAGCAACAACTTCCATGAGAAGCTACAATAATTGTTGCTATTACCTATGCTCGTCTACTTGCCTGCACTTTTCTTTAGATATTAACAAATTATTTTAGGAAAATTGAAAAATGTGAAATAGCAAGCATTAACAACCAAAAAGAAATCTATAGTTTGTACTCCAAAAGAAGAAATAATTTGTTTATGCGATAAATTGAATGTCAGAGAAATTTGAAGTCAACTAGGCTCTCCCCATTTCTCAGCAGAAGGTATTTTCCTTTGTTATTTGATGTTTATTGAGAAGTGATTTGTAGTAGTTGTCGTCATATATTTGATTTAAATGTGGTAGATTGTCAAAATAAGTAGTAGATATTTGTCATAACCTTCTTACATTACTTAGTTACATAATAATTGAAGATACTCATATAGTTAAAATGTTATTAATTGTAGCATAAATTCTTTGCAAAAATGGTGATTGAAGATGAAGAAGATGAAAAATGCATATGGTGAAGTGGAATCTGTAATGTCACTCTCGACATTTTATAGACGTCGAGAATGGTACTTGAAATGTTGTACTCTACAATTACAAACGTCGAGAATGTTACTTTTAAATCCATTCTTAACATTTAACAATGTCGAGGGTAACATTATAAATACCATGACGAAATTATGGAATATTTTTTGTATATTGCTTGCGGATAATTAGCATATTCGTTTGAGATATTCATTATTAGTTGATACTACTTTTTGTTCATAGCATGTAGATATGGTTGATGTTATGAAAAGTACATTCGTCAACATTGACAACGAGTAAAAGTGGTTAGGCAACTGAACAACGTCGATTGCCGTCTGACGTGCTATTGAACATGAAGAGTTTGTACATAAATTATTTGAAAAGCTTAATATTGACAGACTGCAGTTTCGGATTCAACTAAAATTTAAAGTTCCAAACATGAACGTACCCACTGCTGATGTAGCGGACAATGAGGCTTTGTAATGGTACATTTCTGTTCACATATAAGTAGCTTTATTTGTAATTACAAATAAATATGATGATGGAGAGCAAGAACAGCATGTCAGAGATGGTCCAATAGAAGATGCATGCGACTCAGTCAGTGTATACAAACTACAAGAGCCAGAAATGATTCATAACACGGGTGTAGGTTTAGGTGAAAGGAATTTGTATATTGAAAATACAATTCAGTCGATCGATCAAGAGGAAATTCACGAAAATCATATATTCTTTACCAAGAAATAGCTACTCACAAGGCTTTGACTAAATGCTTTGACAGAGATGTTTCATTTCAAGGTTAAAAAGTCTAATCACGGATCTCTTATATTGTGCTGCATCAACATCACGTGTCATTGGCTACTGCAAGCCTCCAAGATAAAAAGTACAGACTTCTTTAAGATTCGAAGGTACATACCTGAGCACAGATATTCGACAGAATGCGCGAATTCATGCAACGAGTGCACTGATTAGCCATCACATTACCAGACGATTGGTCGATGGAAACCAACTATACATTCTCGCAGGCATTGTCGGGGATATACAACGTGAGTTTGATGTACGAATTAGCTACAACAAAGTGTCATGGGGAGAAGAGAAGGGACTTCGAATTCTTCACGATTCATCTGAAGAGAGTTATCAGAAATTGTCTTCATACTGTCACATGTTAACTGAGAAAAACCCAGGAATCATTACACATATTGAGCTCGACCACAATAACAGGTTCTTCTACTTTTTCTTAGCATTTGGACCGAGCATACGTGGTTTTTGAGAGCACATGAGGCCAGTAATTTGCGTTGACAAAGTTATTTGAAGGGTTAGGATAAGGGAACACTCCTAGTAGCTACAGCGCAAGATGCCAACATGCAAATATATCTTATTGCTTGGGGTGTTGTCGATGGGGAAACAAATGCATCATGGTATTAATTATTCATGAAATTGAAATATATTGTTGATGATTCAAATCAGCTAGTATTTTTATCTGACAGGAAAAA
>NC_036254.1:14016973-14044768 GCF_002742605.1 Olea europaea var. sylvestris | reverse complement strand
AATTTATTAATAGATAAGTTAAAATTGTCTTTCTATAATTGTTTTATAATAGTATCGACGGAAAAGTTATTTTTTTAGCTGTTGTTTTATTTTCGTTAATATTTTATTTTATTTATTGATGAAATTTTCATTGGTAAGTACATTTATTGATTTATTTATGGTTTTAATATTGATAACTAAAAATTGTTCATAATCTTCATTATTTTTGTTTACAGAATTTTTTATGTGAAAGTAATGGGTTAATTTAAAAAGTGGTCACTGAACTTACCAAAAAATTACAAAACGGTCACTGAAGTTTAAAACTTTTAGTAACGGTCACTGAACTTCTGAACGACTACACTAATGGTCATTTAAGTTTAAAAACTTTCACAAATGGTCACTGAAGTTACCAAAATGATTCTACTTCAAACTTAAGGACCACAACACATGACCAAAGAATATTGAGGACCTCAGGTGCAAATTTGCGGCCAAAAATAATCCAGAAATTGGCTCAATTTGATGATTAATTGGTGCAATTGATTCATGACCCAGCGTACTACCAACCTGAATTGAAGATATTAAGGGCGAATTTGATGATTGGGACGGTGTAGAAACCTCAGTTGAAGGTAGGCAAATCGGGCTGCCTTGCATATGAACTGTTCGACCTGTTCATCCACTTTGCCCCCAAATTCGTGATGAGCTATGGCTGGAATAGTTGTGTCATGAAGAGAGGATGCTAGGACATGTAGTCCGCGATCATGGGAACCACCACCGTCGTCGAAAAATGAGTTTGTTGGCCGCAAGTTCACTGTTTCAAAAAAATGCTCTATATTTCTATTTTCTTGGTTGTTTGTTGTTATATGAAGATGGTTAGACGCGTCTACACGAGCTTGAGCAATCTGTGGGAGTGTGATTAGCATGGGCATCAATGGAGTTGGATGAAATTGGAAGAAAGCCGAGGTAGTTTTAGATGATTGGAAATTCATTTTAGCCGAAAATTTGCACTTGAGGTCCTCAATATTCTTTGGTCACGTGTTTTGGTCCTTAAGTTTGAAGTAGAATCATTTTGGTAACTTCAGTGATCATTTGTGAAAGTTTTTAAACTTGAGTGACCATTAGTGTAACCACCCGGAAGTTCAGTGACCGTTTTATAATTTTTTGATAAGTTCAGTGATCGTTTTTGAAATTAACCCGAAAGTAATTAATACAATTCTTTTTTACTAATGGAAATTTTATATTTAAATTAAATTATTAAGTTAATTATTTTTAATATTATCGCTGACGAAAGAAGCCATTATTAATCTGAAATTATTATTTTGTTATTTATGGACATTTCCGTCAATAATATCTATTTATTTTTTACTTTATTTAGCAACAAAATTCTAGTCTATAAATGAAGTTTGTTGAAAATAAGCTTTTTTAATTATTACTGATGAATAAATTGACTCAAAAGTTCTGTCATTTAAATTATTTGGGAAGAAACTTTTAAAAATTTGGGAGCTTGCTTGATTGCAGGCTCTATTTATACAATGTCACAACTCAATGTTCTAATCATGTGGAGATGACCTACATACCAATATATTTAAATAAACTTATAAAGAAAACTCGAATTTCCAGGGACCAAGAAAATAGTTGGGCAAAAAATTAATAACCACATTGTTAAGAGAAAAAATAAATAAATAATAAAAAAAATCATGTTGTACAAGGATTGTACTCATTCAAGTAGTATTCGTACGCATCTTCAATTCATCATGATCTTTATTTTTTCCCCTGAAAGTGATATCTTTGAAATTTAATTCTTATATCTATTATCTAATTTGCAACTTGTAGATGATTTGACAATGACTGTCTTTTACGAATTTATTTAAACCATTATTGGTTAATTAATAATTATTATGATTAAGACTAGAATGATGTAAGTATTTTGAGCAAAATCAAGGATTTGATTTTGATGTCTTGAGAGTTGAGAGTCCAAATATATGCCCTAAGATACATGCTCGAGGCTTAATTGATCGCCATGCATTAATATGAGCACTAAACTATTTTCATTTTAAGAGGTTAATTATACTTCAAAACGTAACCTTTGCGAAAAGGACTTCAAATCCCCCCCTCGTCCCATTTTAATTAAGTACATGGTTCATTTTATTTTATTTTTTGTCAAAATTTTCGAACTCTACAATGTTTTTTTGGATTGATGTTTTACATATTTGAGGACTAAATCAGATTTTCCTAATAATTGGATGATTACAACAGTCCTTCGAAATAGATGGAGGATTGGTTCAGATTATCCAATAGATTAAGGGTCACGATTGATGTTTTAATATAGTTGGAGGACTATGTCAGTTTTTCGAATAGTTAGATGATTACTTTGTACTTCCAAATAGATGGAGTCCGATTATGCAAATAGTTGAATGATCATTTTGTGTGTTCCAAATAGATGAAGAACTAAATCAGATTTTTTCCAGTAGTTGGATGAGCATTGTGGACATTTCAAATAGATAGAGGATCATTTTGTATTATTGTAATAGTTAGAGGATCAAGTTAGAAGTTTCATATAGTAGAAGGATGAAGTTAGATTGTCCTTCTAGTTGGAGCATCAATATAGATTATTACGAATAGTTGGCGGGTGAACTCAGTTGAGCAGAACAATCCATATATTCGAAATATCTATACTGATCCTCCAACAATTTTAAAAATCTAAATTTATCCTCCAACTAGTGGAAACATCTAAAATATCCTCAACTATGAGGAACAACTAAATTGATCCTCCAACTAGCGGAAACATATATTGTTCCCTTAACAATTATAAAGAGCTACGTTGATCCTCCGATCAATTGATACATCTTAATGGATCCTCCGACTAATAAGAACATCTAAGTTCTTCCTCCAGCTTTAAGGGTAAAATAAATCAATCCTCCAACTATTAGGAACATCTAAATTGATCCTTTAGCTATTAGCAACATCTAAATTGATCCTCCATCTGTTAGGAGCATCTATACTGATCCCCCATCTATAGGAAAATATAAAATTGATCCCCATCTATTAGAAACAATAAATTGCTCCTCCAACTATTAGGATCATCCAAATTAATCCTCCGCCAACTAGAACCATCCATATGGCTCCTCCATCTATTTGGAACATCTAAATTAATTCTCCAACTAGTAGAAACATCTAAAAGGATTCTCCAACTAATATATATTAGGAAAATCTAAAATGTTTCTCAACTAGTAGAAACATCTTCCAGCAATAAGAATAATCTGATTCGGTCCTCCATCTATTAGGAACATATAAATTAATCCTCCAACTAGTAGAAACATTTAAATTGATCCTCCAACCAATAGTAACATATATGTAGATCCTCCAACTATAAGACTCATCTAAATTGATCTTCCAGCAAGTTGAAAAATCTAAATTGACCCTCGAACAAGTAGCAACATTTTATTTGATCTTCCAAGTATTTGTAGGGTCCACATTCATCCTCCAAGCACAAAAATCATCTAATTTGATCCTCCTACTAATAATTTCATTTAAACTGTAACTGCAACTATTAGGAACATCTAAATTGATCCTCTAACTATTTGGAAGATCTAAGTTCATCTTCCAACTACTCAAAACATATAAATTAGTACTCTTGATAGTCAGTGGCATATGCCTCCATCTAACATTATGCCTCTAACTATGCAGTAAAATGGGCAAATTTTAAGCTTAATGTGCATTTCGAGAATTTATCGGGTAATTTTTTTTCACTATTTCTTTGTTTTGTCACAGGAATATGTGACTTAAGTGTAAAATTAATGATACAAAGTAAATAAATATTCTCTTTATGGTAAATACAAACAATTAACTTCAAATCCCTAAGTGTCAAGATTTTCGATGTTATGAAAATACACGAGATGGGACCTTATTTTCCTTACCTAGGATGTGTCTTGTGTTTTTCCGAACGCACTTTACATCTCTTCTTGTTATAAAAATTCGTCCAAATATTTAACAGAAAATTTAAAAATTACACAGGGATACTTTCGTTTCCAACTTTCTTGAAAATCCAGATATGCTACCTTTTGATTATGCATAGTGTGGACTTCACACTGAAAAACTTTGTACGTCAATTTTGTAATAGTCCATCTTTTGTCCACATCGAAATTTCGATTACCAAACAAATGTTGGATTTAGCTCCAAAAAAAAAAAAAAAAATGAAAATCAACAATCAATTTTTGTTACACGTTTTATGAGATCTACAATTTTTCAATCACATATTTCATCAAAATCTATTGAGACCATGTTTGAACTCCATTAATTTCTAGTAATGTATTATGAAATAGTAAATTGATGAAAAATTTATGATTAAAAAAAATAAAAAAATTATTTGTGCATAATATTATTTTAATGAAGAATATGTAGTTAGAAATGAGTATTGTATAAAAAATAATTAGAAAGAATGGAAAAAAAAGGGCTCAAAGAGGGGCTAAATATTGAGCCCCATTATTTAGTAAAAATAAATTTTGGAATAGTGATTTTTAAAGAATATGCACTTGAAAAGTAGGAAAAAAATTTAAATTTTTATGTAAAATTATTTTTTTAAAAGAGTATATGGTTGAAAACGAGTTTAGAGAAAAATAGAACTCAAATAGCTGATTTTTACCAAAACCAAAGCAGGGACAAAGATGAAATGAACACTTGTATCTCAATTAACTTAGCCATATCAAGTCGACAATTAAAGCTAATTTAAAATGAGTCTATTGTTGTCTACAACGGTATTCACCCCTAATGACGACTTTTACTGGGGAAGAGAGAGAAATAAATGGTTTCTTGAATCTCGTTTATTAAAAATCTTGTGTGTAAAAAAGGGGATAAGAAGTGCAACAAGGACAAATACGAAGAGGAGGAAATATAAACAACAATACGTTAATTTGATTACAAGTTGTTTGAACTTTGAATTATTCGAGTGAGATGTGAAGTCGAGCCTTGACTTGAGAAGAAAAATGGATTCGCAGTTTTGGCATTAAACACTTCATTAATTAAGAAAATACTTATTTTGAAACGAGAAATTAACTAGCTGTTAGCCCCAAATAAACGTTTAAATCCAAATGATTAAGTAAGATTTGAATAAAATTAAAGTATCAATAAAAGAAACTTTTTCACTTACTTATGAGTTCAAATGTTCACGTTATTCTCAACGTAACTCATCAGTTGAGCATCGACAAAGTAGATTAAATTTTGATACCAGAATTGATTCAAGAAAGTTGAATACAATGTATGAAAAAATCACAGATTTTTGCAATCTCTCTAGCCTCACAAAATTACAGGACAAATGTTCACTACTGGAAATAGAAACAATCCTCTTTTTGTGTGCACTAAGTATGTTTATCACAAAATCTACTAAATTTTGATAGAGAAAATCAAAGCTATGCAAATAGTATGGGTAATAGGCGTGAACATAGTTCCATTTGATTTTGGTTCTAAAAAAATTAAATTGAACTATGTGTTGGGCAATTTCACTTATTGCAAGAATAAATTCACCAATCTAAGCAATCAACTAGATTAATTAAGTATTCAAGTAAATAATCAAAGCAAAAATAAGCAAATATAACCCCAAATTTTTACGTGGAAAAAACTCACCAATGTAGAGGAAAAAAGCCACGGGGCAATTCCGGCCAAATCCATGATAATAAAAGTATATAGATTACAATATTTAAATTTGTGCCCCAAAACTTGAATTCTTCACAAATTGGAATGCCACAATAATTAATCTCTAAGAGAATAAATAGGAAAAATTGTAGCTGAGATACCAAACCTTTCGCTTATTAGCAGACTTTACCCAAACCTTTCATTTGTGCCACCCATAGTACCAAACCTTTCAAAAATACTCACTTGAAGTTCAAATGGATGGTTTCCGTTAATTTGACCATTAGTTGACCATAAGTCCATGGTCTGACCAAATGTTGACTAATGTGTTAGAGGGTAAATGGGTAAATTTACATTTTTTATATAAATTAAAATAATAATAATTATAAACAATAAAAAAGGATAAACCATTTCTTCTTCTTTGGCTCAAAATCACTACCACGGCACCCAGGTAACCGATTGCCACCGCCACCCTGGCTACCAACCATCGTCGCCACTTAGGCCAACTACCACCATCGTCTTCCCTTCACCAATACCTGGCTAAAGCTCTCAACAACTAATTTTGTGTTTTAGATCTGAAATTTGAAACTAATAGGATGAAATTCGTTTTTGATGAATAAAGTATTATACATAAATTGGAATGAGTGGAGCGGGATGTAGTTCAGGGAGACGAAGGCAAAATAGGGATTTAAAGAGTCGTCAAGGAGGGCAGTGGCGAGGAGGCAGGTGCGGCAGAGATGAGAGTAGGGGTGGCGTGTTGAGTGAGTTTCGTAGCGATGAAACGACGTTCAAATACCCCACCAGGAGGAGTAATTTTGGAGGAGGGATCAACGTAGATATAGATATTGTAAACTGCTTGGTGGTGGTTGAAGAAGAGTTGCCAAATCAGGCAAAATGGAGATCTAAATTTGTAAGGAACAAGAAGGCAATTTTGGGTTTGGACTTAGTGGTTCGTAGACGGGATACGGCGAAGCCACCAGGGCGAATGGACGCAAGCGCGGCACAACAGAAGAGGGCGAGATCGTCAAAATCAGATGGATCGTGGTGGTGCGGTGGGTAACGATGTCTGGGAAGGGTGGGTTCTGTAGTTTGTTGTATGGGATTGGGTAGGATGGGTGAGTGTGGGGTGAGTGGAGAAGATGAAATGGATTTTGTATTTTAATTGTTTTATTATACAAAATATAAATTTACCGTTTTAACCTTTTAAAATTAGTCAAAATTTGGTTAAATAGTTGACTTTTGGTCAACTAACAGTTTCCGTTAAGTTGGACTTCAAGTGAGCATTTTTGAAAGGTTTGGTACCGTGGTTGGCACAGATAAAAGGTTTGGGCAAAGTCTGCTAATAAGCGAAAGGTTTGGTACCTTGACTCCAATTTTCCCCAATAAATAATCTCTCCACAAATCAACAATTTGATGAACTTTGTGAGATCCCACTTTGAACACTACATCCATGAAGTACGAAAAATACAACTTCGAGAAATCCCAATTTGTATTGTGTAGAGAAGAAAAATAAACGTGTATGATACCACACCTCAAAAAGGAATTGAGCAACCACTTTATTTAATCTATCAATTTCCAACTTTTTCTTCTTTCCAAAATTTCCCAGCCGACGGCCTACGTTTTTCTGTTTTCCAATTTATATATTTGCAGCCACGACACTCTGTTTTCTCACCCTTTTAAGCCACCGTTTTTTACAATTATAATATATATATATGGGAAAAAATCATAGTTTAGTGACTAAGTATACACTTCGTCAAATGCATAGTTTGAAGATTCAAAACTCAGGTGTGTGTGTGTGTGTGTGTGTGTGTGTGTGTGTGTGTGTATATATATATATATATATATAGTTACAGTCGTTTCCTAAAATTACGCATAGCTCCCTTCTATATGAACTCATTTCAATACAAAATCGACATCCCAAAATTAAAAATTCAACTAGCATTCTGCGTTCTCACCATAAAAACCTATTCCGACCGTCGACGATAACGAAGCAGGTAACAGTTATCACTAATTTCGATGTGAAATTTCACAATCTCACCGGCGATGGAAACGTCGAGTAACATACTCCGTAATTATGTTCGGTAAATCGAATACAATCGTCGGAGACGAATAATCATTGAATTTCAAACTACGATTATCAATTTAGTAATACAATCATATTTGCAACAGAAGAAATTTATCATTAGTCACAGAAGTCCTGATCATCGCTGAAAATAAAGTACATGTATGTGCTTCGACATATAATCTGATATCTGACTATGTGACCAATGCGCATATTATATGTAATGTAATATGAAGGCCACATATTAGACGTATGATGAACATGTCTCACCAATATTGAAATTCATATTCTCCGTGATTAACTTTTTGAAGAATGTGACCTGAGTCACTCAGTATATGGAACTACTGCGTGTAATCTAAGTGAGCTAATTGTGTTACATGATCTGTGACCCATGTGATATGCAGTCATATTCATTCGTACCTGACGTATTTCCAAAAATGTGACCTGAATGAAAACACTCGTAAAATTAAATACATGCTGTATATGTGACTAATGCGCATAATTCGTGTATGTGAATTGTGATGCCTAACATGTGATTTATGTTTCTGCCATGCATTCACTTGTGACTATGTGAAAAACGTGCATGTCTATTATTTTAGGAGTTCATACACAAACTGTGTCAACAGTTACACTTTCAACACTAGACTACTAACAAATGTAAATTTAATTTGTAGAAATGATGTACTTGCACGTGTGCCTATTGCATGCATCTCAAACTTCTTTGGCGTTAGTAGATCCAAATTGCAAATATGTAAACCTTGTGGATACAGTTATTAAGGAGTTCGATTTGTATCCTACAAAGGTAGCACTCTCAATGAAGTACATACTGAATGAAAATTTGCCTCCAATTAGAATCAGAAAATGACAGTAATGTGCTTTCTTACATCATGCTGAAGGATATAGAGCGCGAACCTACTAAATCCCCATTAATTATTGATGTTGCGGAGGTAGAAGTAGATAAACCATCTATCACACTGCCAGTTAATCTATATGTTGTTGGTGATTTATGTACGTTAGAGGATATGACATCAGACATCTGTGAAGCAATAATTGAAAATGTAGATCACATTTATGACAACAAAATCACAGTTGTTTATGTTGCAGATGCTAGAGAGGTCGAAGATGGAAGGGTCTTCTGTGATAAAGATATTTTAAAGTTAAGCCTGTCACTTTTTTCCATACAAAATATGCTTCAGTTTATGGTGGAATGGTCAGACAAGAAAGAATATATTGTGAGATGCTCACAAGAGGGATGTAGTTGGATATGCAGAGCATCGAAATGGGGTAAAACAGAACTGTTTAAGATTTGGAAGATTGGTAGTCACATGTGCATCAAATGTAGTGCTGGGGTCACACAGGCAACTATCAGCTACAATTGTGTCCGCTGACATCAAGTACAAGTTATGTTGTCTCATACTATATATACATTGAAGGATATATGCAGTGATATGTTGCATAATTATGGGGTTTATTTAAAGTATTCGAAAGCGTGGAGATCTCAGGAGCAAACCCTGAAGATGATAAGAGGTGATCCGACTGATTTGTTTGGTGACATACCAAGGTTTTTCTACATGTTTCGACAAAAGAATCCTGGGACGATCATAAACTTGCGGTTGACAGTCACAATCGCTTCAGGTATTGTTTTATAGCACTTGGTGCATCAATATGCGGCTGGAAACATTGTAGGCCTGTAATTGTGGTTGACGGTACGTACTTGAATGGTCACTACGGAGGTACTCTTTTCATAGCGTGTACGCAAGATGCAAGTAACAGTGTATTCATCCTTATATTTGGGATTGGAGATAATGAGAACGACAAATCTTGGAAATGGTTTCTAGAAACCCTGAAAAAGGTGTACGGGAACAGAGAATGGCTATGTTTTGTATCGGATCGGCATAATAGTACAAAGAATGTAATAGAACATATGTATCCGGGAACCTATCATGGTATCTGTTCGTATCATTTGCTGTAAAACTAGAAGTCACATTTTAGGAAATATGGACAAAACATTACCCAAACTTTCAATTAAGTTGTCAGAGCTTACACATTGGAAGAGTTCGAATATCATATGCGGCAACTAGATACAATGAATCAAAAGATTAGCGCTAACCTGGTATTCTAGTACTTCAATGTCATTTTTCACAAAATATTGGAATTGTTACATATTGTAGTTATACGATATTACTCAATGCAATACATGTTTGCAGGCTGAGGTTGGACCTGAAAAGTGGTCTCGAACCCATGTGCCAACAATGACATCGAACATCGTGGAATCAGTCAATGTAGTCACGAAGGTAGCCAAAAATTATCCAATAGTATCCATGCTGGAGTCATACCGACAAACTACGCAAAACTAATTTTGTAAACACAGAGACAACACGCATGAGACGTTCACAAAGTTGACAAGCAAATATGAGAACGAGATCAGAAAAATGAGTATAGATTTAAAGAACTTGAGGGTAAGTCTTAAGTTTTTCTGTGATAACATATGTTTGTATACTTATGCGCCTTTTATATATGTGACCTGAACTCACTGCATGTGACATTCCTATACATACCTGTGACATTAAACTGTGTAACTGCATGTGACCTTTCCATATAACTCTGTGGACTTGCTTAGATATATAATTTGTGACATATACCTCAAGATTGTGGCTACTTGGTAGATACTTGTTTGAACTGATGTAATTTGTCCATTTGATTATATTCTCCCAGGTTTCCCCTTCCGACCAGATAGTGTTTTCGATTAGCGGTGATAAGAGAACTTTCGTTGTTTGATATTGAGAAACAGACATGCACATGTAGGATGCTACAAGTTGATTTGTTACCATGTCCACATGCATTGGTTGTAATTACAAATGCAAAAAGAGATCCATATACTTTCTGTTATTATTATTACACACGTGATGCATACTTGAACCCATACAAAGACTCTATATATCCTATTGGAAATCCAAGCGAATGGACATTGCCTAAAGAAGTACTACATGAAATTGTGTTAGCTCTTAATCAGAAACGGAGTTGTAGAAGGCCAACTGAGAAGAGGAAGAGATCATCCAAAGAAGGAAAACCATCAGTGAAATGTGGGCACTGTGGAGGACATGGTCACAACCGTAGGAGATGTTCTAGTCTTGTTCCATTGAGCTAATATTAGTCAATGCAATACATTGCAATACCACGAATAAATGTGGCCATTGTGTTTTTGAAACATTCATTTGTAATACAAGATTGACGTTAAATGTGGCCATTGTTTTTCCAAGTGTACAAAATCTTATTTCAGTCTAAGTATTTGTTTGTAAATAAAATCATTCAGATATGGTGAAAAGTTATGCGATCTAGTTGGCTGTGAATCCCTATTCCTCACACAGCAGGACATGTGACCTAATGTCAAATACATAACCTTTGTTATTGCATTATGTGGTCATTGCTAATTCAGAATAATGACCTGATGAATCATGCACATGCATGTGATCAAACTTCAAAGAAATGTGACTAATGGTTTGGAAAAAAAATTGACATGTGACTTCCTAACAACTCTATGACCAAAATATGATGAACATGTGACTTAAATCCTAGTGAAATGTGACCACTACTAAATTCATGTGATCACAAAATATTTTTGGGACATAATGTGATGACATGTAACACAACAAAATAGAGTTATTTCTGACCAATAATGCAAAAAAGATTAAATTTGACTAAAAAAAAGTTATGTGCCATTGAATTCTGTTATCTGTGACATTTTCGAACAATAAAAGATCATGTACATTAAATGCTTATGATTATGTAATCGGTGATCCAGTGCAAAGCAACTCATGATCTGTGACCATCCAAGTGCATATAAACCCAAAATAACCCGTGACCAAAAAATAATAGTTGACCAAAGCAATTCCTATGAAAAATAATTACTACATTTTATAACATGAAAAGTGATGTTGTCATATATTCCACACGAAAAAATTCGTGTACATAGTAACAAGACAAATCCACTTGAGAACCATCGATAAAAATACAAAAAGCCATGTGTGTACAGATCACAAAAGCTACCAACTAAAACTTCATCTTCGTAACACATATGATGTCATTCTATAACCATCCCCTCCTCCATTAATCCCTGCTTCGCATGTTTCACATACATCTCTCGATATTTGTAGAGTAGTGCAGCAATACCCAGTCTACACTTGTTAATGTCGAATCTATGTGGTATGTAACATCGTCCGTTACAGATGATGTATAAGCGTACTAAATCACAAATATCCCGCAATCATGACTACAAAATAATAGTGAAAAATAATGTTATTAGTGGAAAAATTATCAGGTTAAGCACACATAATATGTTCCAAGAATTACCCATTTGTCTATTGGGATAGCGTACTGTCGATGTGCACCTTCAATTCCTTAAAGTCAGGTCTGTGATAATCAGGGTCATTTTTTGAAATTTCTAAAGCATTCATAAGTGCTGGCAAGATTTTCACATATGACTCAATGCCTTCTAGAACCTTCCAGTCACGATATGTTTTACCCGTCGAATTGAACATTATCAATGTGTGACTTTTGAATTGTAGCATACCTAGCATCCAGTGGACCTTGTTTGTGGGTAGTATTGGCATGAACACATGGTCAACTTCAGCCCAAGGTGTGCTTAAAGGTAGGCTGTGACCAGTTATGACATTAACAAGGCTCAACTCCGACATAGAACCTCGGAATTCTTCATAAAAGCAGGATATATGTCTTTTATTTTATGCTGAAACCAAGAATTTGTTGTTGTGGCTTTAAACTTTACATTCTTGCCATGTTTTGGAAGTTGACGGATGTAGTAGAAGCACGCATCCATGTGCTGTCAAAAAGAAAATAATGACATGTAAGAAAAGGACACAGTCTATGAAAATGTGACCAACATGTGAATATGTGACCAATATGTGAAAGTGTGACCAACAATAACATGTAAGTGAAAAAATTAAAATATGTGGACACTCTTTGGATATGTGACAGCATAATGTGATTTTATTGTATCGTGCTACTCAAAGACGATTCTGAGTATATAAGATTGTAGAACCATGACTTGTGATCAATTGGGAATGAACCAATGATGAATGCAGGTTTGATTTTGTCATCTTCATCGTTAAACTTTTTCCTGCAAACATGAAATTGAGTATTGTGCTACCATGACTTGTTAAGTTACATTCTCAGATATATACAAATTGAACGTACTTGTTTGTGGGTTTGAAATCCCTCTGGAACCAACTCATGAACGTAGATCTGCCAACTTCTTCAACGCCACCTTTGAAATGCTCAAAAACTATGATATGATCATCATGTTTGAACAATTTACCTTCTCCAACAATGAACGGAGACTGCAATATCCTTGCGGGTCTCAAAACTCGCTTGACTGGTAATTCAGAACGACCTTCAAGAGACGTGGATCCCCGTATATTGGTGTAAAAGCTTGTTAAGTTTCACATTGTACATAGACACTGTATGTGACTAAGTTTTGAATGATCTGTGACCTGTTAAAGTTTACTATTATTGGCATGTAGTAGATCTGTGACAAGTACAGAATGAATAATGGCTTTGTGAATACCTCTACCTGAACACTTTTGGTTGTCGTCACCATCTCAGATATAATGGAATCTACCTGTTTCTGAATGACTTCAGAGTGTACGTCATCAGGTTGCATATATCCGATCCCCAAATCGAACGATGGTGGTTGAAGACTATAGGGGGTACCAATGTCTTCACTTGGGTCTATCTTACCTTTCCTTTTCTTGTCAACATTTAGCTACATTGTTTGCACCTGTATCTTGGAGAAGAAGAAGAATACTTGGCATGTCAATTTCACCATGGTGTGTAAAATGAAATGTGTAAATATTATGTAAGTACCTCATCGGTCTTATCAGAGCCTCTAGCAACCTGAGTTCCCTTATCTCCAACTCCTAGAACTTCTGTGCCTCGATCTTTTACTTTTTCATTAAACTGTGTCATGATTTCTTTCATTGAACTGGATATCATTGCTAACACAATTTCGAACAGAAACTACATGTTAGTTCGAATCTCCATCAAGTCACTTTTTAGGGCACCTTACATTTGGACAATGAAGTTCATTTTTGTTGAGTGCACATCATTGAAGCATGACATCTGTGATTTGATGTCAGCGAGCTCCCTATTCAACAATTTATTGCCCGACTTCAGTTTACATATTTGCATCCTCAAATCATAACATGTCTGACATAACACCATAACAACATAAGTATGACCAATTTTATGAAAAAAATGGTTATATGTGACTTAGGAAAATATGTTATGTGATGAAAATATGGTGGATATGTAACCTTCATCGCAGTGATCTGTGACCAATGATTTCAAAAAGGTAATATGCAACCTTAGACATTGATCTTTGTCTGCTGATTTCAAAAAAAATAATTACATCAACTTGCATCAACCCATTGCGACCTGTGAGGGTGTGGTTCATCTAGAGAGTTATAGGCAGCCGACAGTACTTCATCAATTGGAGATTTTTTTTAGGGGGGTTGACTCTTGACGTTGTGGTGGAGGATCAACAAAATCATCATCGTCGTTCGATACATTAGGCTGCCCCATACTGCTGTGCATTAAGAGGATCACTGACTTTCCACTAGTACTAGCATTGTCGGCTGACTTCTTTGCCCTCTTTTTCCTGCGGCTCTCACTTGACAAGTCTAGTTGAATCGACTTCTTGTACTAGACATTGTTCATGTATGGCATAGCCATTTTCATTTTCGATGGTTCCAGGTCACAAATCACAATCTGGAAAAAGTGTATATAAGAAAAAGTGTAATCATAACAGTTCAGTATACTGGTAGCAAGGCTTACTGATGTATTACATCAACATTTGCGAAGCAGTCAGCTCCTTCCAACTTAGCAGCAGAATGTTGTTCATCTGCCATCCAATTCATGATTCGAGGATGCGTCTTCGATGTTCGTGTGACAACAATTACATCTAGACTTGGAAAAGTCTCATAAATCTATACTTTGAAGGTTAACAACATACCTCGTAGCTTGTAATGTGAAGTTCTTCTACTCAACCCATCTTTCAATGAACCCAAGGTAATGTCAAATAATAATTTGCCCCATGGAAATTTGTTCATTGCATCGAAGTCCTCAACTAGGGCAAACAGATAGTTGTCAACAACTTTTTTATAATCTCTAGGAAAGAGATATGCAGTGAAAAAATACAACACACCCATCCTAGCAATGTCATCATTCGATAGAGTTTCAACAAGATCCAAGTCCGGCATTTGACACGCAGAGAGGAATATGGACTTGATGTCTTCATGTGTTACAGTATCCACTTGAGAAAAGTATTTTCCCTTAAGTTTTGATGTCCTATTGTCATACACTTGTATATCACACTCTCAATGACATCTCAGGCATGATACTAAACAGAACACGGAGATGGAGAACCTCACATACCTTCCAGTCACATAAAACCACATTTCTTCGTTGTTCGGCTGATGAACCTGTCTCAGAAGGAAGAAGTGAATCAGTTGTGGTTGTATCATGATCTCGTTGCACTCTAGAAAATGAGCAAAACAGGTTCCCATCAATATACATTTTTGTGGTCGGCTTAAGCTCATCTGAATGGTATTCAAGACACCTTTACAGATTGAGGTTGTAATTTTCTCAGGAAACCACATGTCTTCTAGTATTATGAATTGCCAGGCCTGTATTGAAATTGCAGACAATGTTAAACACTTGTACTGAAAAGAAATCACACAGAGATAATATGTTACAACACAAAGAGATTCAATTAATAACATGCTCTGCCTAACAGGTCACATATGCATACACATGTATACTCGGGTCAGTAATTTGAATAGGGTCACAAATCTTCATTGTTAGAACACTCAAGTCACATATTCAGTCAGCTCAAGTCATAGATCTATTCACTGTCAGTACTTCCAATTCACATACATTCGAGTCAGGTCACATGTCACATTGTTAGTACCTTTGACACCACCCAATAAATAAGACATCAAAATTAAAGGCACAAATACAATCCCATACACATGCCACATTGTCACTAACAAACCAATAACTGGAAGTCTTGTAATAAAACTAACATTTTGATTTGTATCATATCACACCAGTTCACAAATATATGTATTAGTTTTCAATGAAATGAATAAGGTCACCGATTAGCACCTCCAAGTCACATACACTGAGATCTGATCACAGATCATCTACCATGGTCACATACACTGAGCTTGGGTCACAGATCATCCTTTAAGATCACGCAATATATTAGACATCTAATTATAAGCATCAAGGAATTTCCATAAACATACTCTTCACACCCAAAATCCTAGGTCATGCCCAATACCGAATTTATTTCAACCGACTACATTTCACAGAATGCCCAAATATCCAGCATGTTTTTTCATTGTTCGATAAAAAAAATCAAAAAAAAATTGAGGAAATAACCTTGTTCGATTGGCCTTTTCGCTCGATCACAGACAACGATTGAGTTGGGGTTTCCATTGCGCTATCTTATGACCTCATTTTGCTTCTTCTTCTTGTTGTTGTATCTTCGAGATTAATAACCCCTCCTATATCCTTCGATTTCTCCATTAGATTTCGTTTTTTAGGGTAACGAAAGGGATGTACTCAACAGGGTGATTCTTGCACAAATTGAATTCGACAATGGTGCGATTGTAGGGTAACTAAATGGTGATATTTGGACTCTGGGTGGATGAGTTCGAATGAGCGAGTGTTTGGAGGCAACGGGAAATCGTGGGTGAACAAAGAGAGGGTTTGGAGATTACGTATAATCTGTGGGGCACAGAGAGAGAGAAGATGATTGATATGATAGTTAAGAAAAGTGTAATTTGAATTACTATAATTAAAAAAATGCCAATATACACATCAGCTAATTATTAAATGATAAAAAATAAATATTTCACATTTAATAATTATATAAAAACCTGACATGTGCATAAAAAACTTCATCGTCTGATGTTTGCATCACAACCTTTAAACACCTGGGGCAGTGTAATTTCCACTTGACCTATTGTAAACAATATAAAACTTGGGCCAGTTAATTCTAATCATGGGCTTAGTGGGCTGGACTAATATAACACTATGAACCAATGATTTTTTTGATAATGGAATAAAATATTTTTTTATTATGTAGGGGAACTAAATCGGAACCGAACCATCTGGTTCTGGTTTGGTTCTAGTTCAATTACTGATTGAAAAAAATAATAATAAATAAGAGAGAGTAAGAACATGCAAAGAAGAAGCATCGAAGGTTGAAGCTTCAATGTTAGAAATTCTTGCAGCGATGGTTATTGAGCACGACAATAGATGGAAAGCGGTAGTCGTTAGTCTCCATGTGAGAGTTAGTGTCTAAATTGGAAATGAGAGAAAATAAATGTTAGGTCTAAAAGTGTAATTGGCGATTCCGTGGACAAAACAGACTAAGTTGTATAATTGTAAAAGTTAGGGACTTAATTGAACATTGGTGTAAAAGTCAGAGACTTAGGGTGTAATTTGTATAGATGAGGTAAATTAGTGTTTGAGTCATTGAAGGAGTCCAAGATGTCTAAGAAGATCACACGAGATCATCGGAATGCATTTGGAAGCTTAAAGGATATCAAAGAGCCGCACAAATTATGTTCCGGATTATCAGTTATAACTTTCAACGTATTTTTCACATAGAAAACGTTGGAATTTGGACAAGGCTATTTCTATAAGAATTGTATTTCTTTAAGTTATGTTTCCAACGCAACTTGAATCACCTCAATTGGACATTGGAAGAGAAAGTTATGATGAAAATACTGATAACTGCTCACTGTCGCTCGCTTCTCGCTGGCATTTCACTCAAGCGAAAAAAACAGAATACCTCTCGTTTGATTCTTGCTGGCTCTCGCTTGAGTGACACTCCTATGCGGCAAAAACCTTATTTCGCATTTTTGAAGTATTTTACTCGGTCCATACCACCTAGACACCTTTAAATATAAATACTCAAGCCCTAGGACGAAATTGAAGAGGTTACTACATTATTCTTTCATTACAAAAGATATTCATAACATCTTTGAAGAGATCCAAGATGCAATTAATTGGAGATTTCATCTACATCAATCTTGTGATTCGGCAACCATTGTTTTGGGTAAAAACTTTAAATCTACATAACCCAAAACACCTTACTTCCTTAATCTGTTGAGGAAGGGACTCTCTCATTGGAGGATTGAGAGAGGTGGATTGGGACGTAGTTACAAGCACAAGAACGGATGGTTCTTGGTGTTCCACTTGATGATACAATCAATTAAGGACCAGGAGGTTGTAGTGGACAGCAGATTAGGCAGCAGGAGGTAGATCAGGAAGTCTAGCAAGAGACTAGAAGTATCTACAGCAGTAGATCGTGAGACTGGAACAGCGGGTCTGATTGGGTATGGAGTTTGGTATAACTTGTATTTGCTGAATTGGTATAGCGGAGGTAACTGGTTTGGTCCCGGAGTTTTACCCACGTAGGGGTTTCTCCATCATCATATTGTTTGTTATTTACTGGTTCACATAATATACAAACTGCGACATTCCAACATAGATTAATTGACTTGTATGATTAATCACCTAGACAACTAATTAAAGTAACTTGTTACTTTAGGTAGATTAATTCCACACGTAAGGTCAAATTGGTTAAAATGAAATCTAGAACGTAAATTTGGTAACGCATAAAATTTGAACTTGATACTGTATCACGTTAGTCAAACTTTCTAGCATATCTAAGCGTTCTCGGTCAAAAAAAATTTCAAGTGGTATCAGAGCCTAAAATCGTGTCCTGACCTTAAATAGTCTAGATGAGTACCTCGTTGAATGTGACGCCCCACTTTGATGGTAGTAACTATGCATACTGGAAGGTTAGAATGAGGGCATTTTTGAAATCCATGGATGAGCGTGTCTGGCAGAGCGTAGTTAATGGTTGGTCTGCCCCTAGTACCACAGTAGATGGTGTAGTCACTCCCACCTTCGTAGAAAACTGGTCTAGAGCACAATTGGATAGCTGTAACTTTAATAGCAAGGCCATACATGCATTATTTATGGCTTTGTCCTCTGAGGAATTTAAGAGAGTATCCATGTGTGAGGTAGCTAAGGATGTTTGGGACATTTTACAAACCACACATGAGGGAACCCAGGTCGTTAAAAATTCTAAGTTACAGATGCTAACCAGTAGGTTCGAGGAAATCAGGATGAGAGATGATGAGACATTTGATGTCTTTTATGCGAGCTTAAATGATCTAGTGAATTCCTCCTTCAACCTAGGTGAGAAAATTCCAGAGCCCAAGATAGTTAGAAAAATTCTTAGATCCTTACCCGAGCGTTTTAGGTCGAAAGTCACAGCTATTGAGGGAAGTAAGGACATAGACACTATCAAGGTAGAGGAGTTAGTCGGATCCTTCCAGACCTATGAGTTGACCTTAGACATTCCCGCTAAGGAAAAATCCATAGCCTTGAAATCCATTAGGAATAACCGGATGGAATCTTCTGATTCTGATTCACCCAATGATGAGGAGATGGCCTACCTAGCTAAGAAATTTTGAAATATGTTTAAGAATAAGAAGAAGCCTCAAGAGAGACAAAAAGGTGGCCCGAGTGAATTTAGGAAAAAATCTAAATTCGTGAGATGCCATAACTGTCGGGGTTTCGGTCATGTGAGGAATGAGTGTCCTAGTGCTATGAGAGTTGAAGAGAAGGCAATGAATACTACTCTCACCGATGACGAGCCTAGCTCAGATAATCAGAGTGAGAAATCCACACGTGAGGAGAATGGAAAATATGTGGCCTTCGTTGCTAGGGTTAAGAGTGGATCTGAACAGGAGAGTGAAAAGACAGAGGACTTATATAGTAGTGAAGAATTTGGTGATGAGAGTGGAAGTGAGCAAGATCTAGAAACAACCTATGATAGGATGTATGAGGAAAGCCTCAAGATCTTAACCACTAACCAGGCAATGAGCAAGAAACTGAAGGAGCTTAGATTAGAGAAGGAACAGTTAGAGGCCTGAGTTAGTGATCTCACCAGTAAAAATGAGATGTCCTCTAAGACAGTAAGTGAGCTGATCATTGTGAATGAGACCTTAGCTATTTAGGTTAAACACCTTGAGAGTGAGCTAAAGTTGTCTAGGTCTCAGTTACTTGCCTTTTCCAGCAATTCTGAAAAGCTAGATAATATTCTAGGTATAGGCAAGCCAGCTGGTTATTGGGGAGGTCTAGGATATAAGGGTAAAAGTCATGATGTTACTAATAATTCCAAGACCACAATTGTCCCTACTACTGATCAGCCTAAACACGTACCTTACCCCGAACCTAAGAATAAGGGATATGTAGGACAAAGGTCTACCAGAAAATGTAGGACTCGTCGACCTATGAACAGACGTCAGCTTTCACATAACATAGGTCCTAGGTTTATCCCTACATGCTATCATTATGGTGAGTTGGGTCACATCCGCCCTAGATGTCATCAGTACCTAAACAAGATGAAAGACTTGAACATGAAAAATGACAAAAATCAGGTGTATGTTGGTCAAATTGGATTTCTGGCTGATCAAGTGAATCGTTTGACCCAATTGGTGACACAGTTGTCTGGAAACAATCCCCGTTCTAGACAGGTTTGGGTGAAGAAGAGCAATTTCCCGAATTTGGTGGTAGATCGTAGTACTCTTAAAGGAAAGAGCATACATATACCTACTTGATTAGTTTTTTTTTTTTTTTTTTTTTTTTTGGCATGCCTAGCTCTTGTTTGACATATGATTGTTGCATGCATCATGTGTATTGTGTTTTTATTTTATTTTATTTTATTTTGCATGTGCATTTTCATTTGTTTGCTTTGGTGCGTGCATATTTATTTTCTTTTGTGTATGGAGCATTCATTTTAGTAAAAATGAAAAACACACAAAAAAAAATTGAAAAATTGAAAAAGACAAAAATAATTAGTTATGGAAATTGCTACAGCATGACACATATTTCTTGAACTTGTTGGTTGTAATCATGTATGAGCTAAAATTGATAAGCTGTAGAATAATTTTCATTATTTGTTTAGAACTTTTTGGATTACTTAATGTAGGTATCATCATGTACCATCTGCACTGCACACACTATGAATTTGTTAGTGGGACTCTACCGCGTGTGTGAGATTTGGGATGACTGTTACATGTTGATAGGGTAACTTTGAATATGAATTGACTAATATTTAGTAGACATAAACCCGAAACTTATCCCCCATATTAAAGCTCAATATCTTAATGTTCTTTTTTGGGGCCTATTTGACCCGAGCATTTAAGCCTGTGGGGTCTCTTAAAACCTGGTGCTTATGGTCAACTGACTTGGGTTAATCAGCCTAAAACTCGCTACGGGGGTCATCTTAATTGCCTAATGGAGAAGAAGCTGCACTTAAGATGAAAAAGTAATGAGCTGAAAAATGAGAAAAATACGAAGAGCGGGAATAATATAAAAATCTGAAAAATATAAAAGCTCATAGTAAGGGGGAGGTAAGTAAAAATAATAAGTATAGATCCTACTACACATTACATGGTTTGACTTTCATTAGTAGGAAAATATACTTACTGGCAGTGATTGGCATGTCCATTTTCACAAAATTAATGTTTGGAGTCCTACTTGCATTGGAATAGTAACACTTTACACACATGAGTCACTTCTACTATTTACTCTATTTTGGTCTAAACTGAGTATGTGGGGAGGTTCATTACTTGTTAATTTTACTTTTGCATACTATCAACTGCATTTTTGAGTTATTATGTGTTATTTGCTCAGCTTGTTCTTGATATAATTTCCTTCAACATTTGTGACAAAAGAGGGAGAGGAAAGTATAACTGATGGAGAGAAGGGAGAGAAAAAACATGTAAATGAAGAGAAAAAACATGTAAACGAGCATACACATTGGGGGAGAGCTACTGCATTTGTAATGTGCACGTGTAAAAGAGCATACACATAGGGGGAGAGCTACTGCATTTGCAATGTACACATGATTTCATTGATTGACATTACTTGCATTGCATTCCTATGTTTAGGGGTCGTTGGGGAGAGACATAGATACATTTACCTACTGCATAAAAACATGAAAGCTTGCAGTAAGCGGGAGTGTTGCATTGCATTCCATATCACATCCATCTGTTTAAGTTTTGATATTTAATGGTGTTGGTGTCTTAGTTGGTGTTTTGATTGGCATCAATATCACGTCTCAAACTGTTATGTTGATTTGTGATTAAGAGTTTTAATTAATTTTTATATTTTATGTATCACGTGTTTTTACACTGGGTATATGAGTTTGTGGATTTCAGAAAATAGGTACACGAAGGAATGCAAGACTCGGTGATTGGGTTTACTGGGTAGTTTAGTTTTTGGTTGTCAAGTCCTAACTTTTTTTTTATTGTCCTGACTTTATTTGTAGAGTTTTGTCACAGAATGCTAAAGGGGTAGTTTGTGAGGTCTAAAAGTGTAATTGGCGATTCAATGGACAAAACAGACTAAATTGTATAATTGTAAAAGTCAGGGACTTAATTGAACATTGGTGTAAAAGTCAGAGACTTAGGGTGTAATTTGTATAGATGAGGTAAATTAATGTTTGAGTCGTTGAAGGAGTCCAAGATGTCCAAGAAGATCACACAAGATCATCGGAATGCAATTGGAAATCTAAAGGATATCAAAGAGCCGCACAAATTATGTTCCAGATTATCAGTTATAAATTGCAACACATTTTTCATATAGAAAACGTTGGAATTTGGACAAGGCTATTTCTAGACGAATTGTAGCCCTTTGAGTTATCTTTCCAACTTAACTTGAATCACCTCAATCAGACATTATAAGAGAAAGTTATGATAAAAATACTGACAACTGCTCACTATCGCTCGCTTCTCGATGGCATTTCACTCAAGCAAAAAAAATAGAATACCTCTCGCTCAATTCTCACTGGCTCTAACTCGAGCAACACTCCTATGCGACGAAAATTCTATTTCACGTTTTGAAGTATTTTACTCGGCCCATACCACGTAGATACTTCAAATATAAATACTCAAACCCTAGGACGAAATTGAAGAGGTTGCTACATTATTCTTTCTTTGCAAAAGATATTCATAACATCTTTAAAGAGATCCAAGGCGCAATTAATTGGAGATTTCATCTACATCAATCTTGTGATCCGGCAACCATTGTTTTGGGTAAAAATATTGAATCTACATAACCCAAAACACCTTACTTCCTTAATCTATTGAGGAAGGGACTCTCTCATTGGAGGATTGAGAGATGTGGATTGAGGCGCAGTTACAAGCACAAGAACGGACGGTTTTTGGTGTTCCACTTGGTGATACAATCAACTAAGGACCAGGAGGTTGTAGTGGACAACAAATTGAGCTGCATGAGGTAGATCAAGAAGTCGAGCAAGTGAGTAGAAGTATCTACAGCAGTAGATCGTGAGACTGGAACAACAGGTCTGATTGGGTACGGAGTTTGGTGGTATAACTTATACTTGCTAAATTGGTATAGTGGAGGTAATTGTCTTGATCCCGGAGTTTTACCTACGTTGGGGTTTCTCCGTCATCATATTATTTGTTATTTACTACTTTGCATAATATACAAACCGCGGCATTCCAACATAGATTAATTGACCTGTATGATTAATCACTTAGACAACTAATTAAAGTGACTTGTTGCTTTAGTTAGATTAATTCCGCGCGTAAGGTCAAATTGGTTAAAGTGAAATCTAGAACGTAAACTTGGTAACGCATAAAATTTGAACTTGATACTGTGTTACGTTAGTCGAACTTTGAATCCCTCTCGCTCGATTCTCACTAGCATCTCGCTCAAGCGACACACCTATGCGGAAAAACCCTATTTCTCATTTTTGAAGTATTTTACTCGACCCATACCACCTAAATACCTTCAAATATAAATACGCAAACCCTAGCACGAATTTTGATAGGTTGCTACATTATTCTTTCATTGCAAAAGATATTCATACAATCTTTGAAAAGATCCAAGGTGCAATTAATTGGAGATTTCATCTACATCAATCTTGTGATCCGGCAACCATTGTTTTGGGTAAAAATATTGAATCTACATAACCCAAAACACCTTACTTCCTTAATCTATTGAGGAAGGGACTCTCTCATTGGAGGATTGAGAGATGTGGATTGAGGCGCAGTTACAAGCACAAGAACGGACGGTTTTTGGTGTTCCACTTGGTGATACAATCAACTAAGGACCAGGAGGTTGTAGTGGACAACAAATTGAGCTGCATGAGGTAGATCAAGAAGTCGAGCAAGTGAGTAGAAGTATCTACAGCAGTAGATCGTGAGACTGGAACAACAGGTCTGATTGGGTACGGAGTTTGGTGGTATAACTTATACTTGCTAAATTGGTATAGTGGAGGTAATTGTCTTGATCCCGGAGTTTTACCTACGTTGGGGTTTCTCCGTCATCATATTATTTGTTATTTACTACTTTGCATAATATACAAACCGCGGCATTCCAACATAGATTAATTGACCTGTATGATTAATCACTTAGACAACTAATTAAAGTGACTTGTTGCTTTAGTTAGATTAATTCCGCGCGTAAGGTCAAATTGGTTAAAGTGAAATCTAGAACGTAAACTTGGTAACGCATAAAATTTGAACTTGATACTGTGTTACGTTAGTCGAACTTTCTAGCATATCTAAGTGTTCTAGGTCAAATTTTTTTTCAATAAGAAATGAATTATGGCCTGAGCCTCCCAAATAAATTAGGGTCTTCAATCTCCTAAAATTCTCCTGGCTTATTTTAATTCTTTCATTTCAAATTTGATTTTATTGCATCAATTTGTTCTATCATGACAGCCAAACAACATATCATCAATATACAAAAACAGATGAACAGATTTATAACCACATATAACTTTATTAAAAAAAAAAAAGAATCGAAATTACTTTTTCTAAAATTCAAAGTTTGAATACAAGAATTAATTTTTTCTATACCATTACCTTAGAGCGTGTTTCAAATCTTATAATTACAGTAAGATCTCTATAGATTTTCCTAGATGAATTATAACTTTTTATCTGTTAGAGACTCAAACAAATTATAAATAAAGGAAATGGTGAGTAAATTCACTAAATATCCCTCTATTTTGATACTTAATATAATATAGGAATAACCAGTTAGTCATAAAAATTATGGTCCAAACTTGGTCCAGGTACAAATAAGAATAAACTTCACTAATAAGTTATAAATTTTTTAAGTAATACGGTACAATTATCTGTATGACACATTGGTTGTATTATACAATGTATTTATAGAATTTACATTGACAGAATACGTGATAGAGAATGCAGAATTTTAGACTTATCAAATGACTTGACATATACCCAACGCTAAATAGATAGATGAACAAGTTTTTACAACTATGTCTATTTCTTTCATCGATAATTATACATTGAATTTGACATGCTCCGTTAATTAATTAAATTACTAAAGTATTACATACGTAACATTTTATACCATTTGCACTAATGATGGTTAATTAAGTAAAATACTTTACATCTATACCATCTTTCAATAAAATTATTTAACGTATTTTTTAGCTTTTGTCTTAATGTTAGTCGGAGAGACAAAGCGAAGATGAACAAGAGAAGACTCAAGGACACGAAGGATATGAGATTAAAGTTAACAACACATTTCAATGAAAGTACGTTATTGATATTAAGAACAACAATCAGGTACGGATTTAGGAGGGACTGGACTAGACTCTGACTCAACCCCTTCTCACGCCATTTGAATTTTCAATGGGTAAAACAAAATAGGAAAGTTTTATAACTAAGATGATAACTATTATCCATTTCAAAAGTAAGAATACAAGTTTTAAATTTCAAAAATCAGATATTCATTAAATTTTACTTAAAAATTAATTAATTAATTATATCTTTTATTAATTAAATATATTAAGGTCACGGATCTATACAATTTGATTACAGATTCACAATTTAATTAGTCACTTATTATTTTTCGATCACAAATTGAAATTATTAATTTCACAAATTACTTTACATTCACAACTCAAAACTTTTGTAGGTCACAAATTTGTTCATCGGTCACAAAGCAAAAATTTATACGCCACAATTTATTTATAGGTCATATATCACAAATATTATAAGTCACAATTTATTAAACAATCACAAATTATTAATTGATAACACATTATTTTTTGGTCATAATTTATCTTTCTTATTGATCACAGGTCAACCAATTTAATTGTCACAATAAACCAATTAATCTTTGACCATCACCAAATAATCACCGCCTCCAACATCACCAACGCCATTGTCACCGTCGGAACCACCACCACCCCCTTACAGCAACACGACCAATATAATGACCTAGACGTAGATAGAGATTCTGTTAACCATACCATTACATCTCCACTTGAAAGAGAACAATTTATGTGTTGACACATTAAAAGTGTAGCCCAGATCGAATAACTCAAAGAATGAAGCCTAACTGGGCAATTCAAGATAAAGGCCCAAATAGGGTTATTAATAAATGCAGTGGAAGCCCACGAATGTGGTAACACCATCGCCCAAACTTGCAAGACGCCCAAGATTTGAGCGAATGAAGTGCCTTGCAGTCACCCAGGGTCATGACCCTGTTCTCGTCCAAACTTTCGAATCGCCCAGGATCTTAGCAAATATAAGATGTTATGATTATCCAAAAGTGTAGTTATCGAATCAGTTATTGAGTAATCTTATCACGTTCCACGATTCAAGGAATTCAGTTGAAGACGGTTGAACGACAAAGAGTAGTGGCAGCAGTTAGAGACGGCAGCTCCACAATAAGTTGGCCACCATGAAGAAAATGGGCAGTTATAAAACAATTAAGCAGTTTCTAAGCGATTGATTACGAAGAGATCATCAAGGGAATATAAAAGGAAGAAAAGACATAGAGCAAAAGACCCCGAATCAAACACTCTCAAACAGAGAATATGTAATTTTAATTTCTTAGTTTAGACTTAAACATTTCTTTTCAGTACTCGTATGCTTGCGCCCCTTGGAGGCATTCTGTTTAGTTCCAATTGTAAAGTTATCGCCAATAAAACACCCATTTTTGGAACTTTGTCTCAAGATGTTTGTTCCTTACACAATCGTCTGATCTCTTTTTAATTGTTAGCGACTACCCACGCGAAACAATTTGGCACGCCCAATGGGACATGGGTGTTTGGTGTTGAAGATACAAAAGGTGAAACAATATACCTCAGAAATTCGATAAGGAAGCAGAAAGTCAGGGAGGAGTCCAGTCTGTGATCGAGCGATATGAGGAGCAGCATAGCTCTTCACGAACAAATGGACAGAATCAGAGCAATCATAGTCGTTACGGACCAATGACAGAGTTGAGTCCTCAAACCATGCGTGCATTACTCGGAGAACTCACACAAGATGTCGTTGAACAGGTAAATCTACGAAATATTCATAATATGGAAAGATTTACTCAGAATGGGAATGCACATTATGACAACATGGCCAAACAACTGAATACTTTGAACGAAATAATGAATAAGTTAGTAGGCCAAATTTGTCAGTCAGTTGTACCTCTTGCAAACCACTTTCAAATTAGGACAATTGTGGGATATAATCCCCTAGTCCTAAGTTTAAATCAAGGGGTAGAACCACATTTTGACCCCTCTACTTCAAACCAGGGGGGTGGTGTAATACCAAATCAGAATAATGGCATTGGTACACCTAACTTGGGGGTAATCTAAATGTAAGAGATAATGTCCTAAATAATGGGCAGAATACCCCACGTGTTAATGATGGAATAAATGTTCAGGTTAATGATAACAATGGCACAAATCATAGCAACTTTATTGTCAACCAAGGACCAAACATCAGGCCTCAAGTAAATCAACCGGTCAACCAACCTGTAGGAATTCCATATGACCCCAACGTCATATTGATGAATCAGATTATGGAAATCGTACAGGACCAGATGACTTTTGAAATACGTCCTGTCATTAGGCCGACTTACACAAAGCCATAACCTGATTGGGTCGACCAAGCATATCCATGGCCTAGAGGGTATAAAGTGCCAGAATTCTCACTGTTTACCGATTTAGGAGATGT
>NC_036254.1:14005520-14013466 GCF_002742605.1 Olea europaea var. sylvestris | reverse complement strand
AAGTGAAAGTAAAAGTGAAGCAAATATTATCTCATCAGTAATCTTGGGAGGTGGCATATCCCCAGCCAAGTTTACCACCTGTGACTCCACCACTTGTGAAGACTTTCCCTTATCTGGACGAGAAGACTTTTCCACAACGGGCAAACCCATGGGAGCATCTGCAGAACTCAAAAAGCAACAAATCAAAAACAATAGCACAAGCAAAGGTAAAACATCAAAAAATGTATTACCTTCTGGTTCGACGTTTGGGGGGTTGACGCCCTGAGAAGAAGGTGGCTCATCCATTGGTTGTGATGAGAATTCCGGGACTGAAGATTTTTCTTTAAGCGTAATCCCTTCATCAGTTGGTTTGGATGAAGTAGCCTCAGCAGAGGATGATGGAGTAGGAGCTGCCAACACCAAAGCCTTCAAATGAGAGGCTGAACTTTTCTGAGAAATTCGAATAAACCATCAACACATAGAAAAGTTTCAAATATAGAAAGGTATGCTTGTAAGTAAACTAATTTAATTACCTTTCTCCTGACGATGAGAGGAGTGTCATCATCATCATCATCATCCTCCAAAATGGGAGATGCTGAGACTGGCCGTTTGCGGCTTGGGGCACTCTTAGCTGCAGTGAGCTTGGTAGGAAGAGAAGTAGATGGACGAACAGACTGTTTAGCACGAGCAGAAGAGGAAGGACTCCTAATGGACACAGGGGTGACCAAAATAGAAGAAGTGGAAAAAATGTCTTGCTGGTCCAGTGAATGGAAAGCATGATTGGCATCAGTTGCAAACAATCTGCGCTTCACTGATGGCTAGAGTTGTTCAAAAAGAGGATGGATGGCATGGCTAGGATTGAAGGGGGTTAATGAAAAGTTACTCGTCAAAAGAATATTGCGAGCATCTATAGCTTCTGCCTCTGCTTTATTAATGGTGTGGAAGCGATCTATCAAATTTCTTGAATAATAAGGGAGAACAGGCCAAGTTTGGCCAAAATCAAGTCGACGAGCAAAAAATTGGGGAGCATATATTTCAACCCCAGCTTTGACATTAGTTCCAGTCAAAATATCATGGAACAACTCCCTCCTGGTCAAAAATTGAACCCAAACGAGCAGAGGGGTGCTCGCACTATCCAGGGTGGATGGGGGGTTGCACATAATCAGGAGTTAAAAAGGAAGGAAAAGGAAAGAAAGAAGGAATTAAATTCAAAGTATAAAAGAATGAAAAGATGTCCCTTCTGGACATATTTACAGGGTTCAGTGGGTCAATGGCTAGCCCATAGCAGCTAGCAGAATGAAGGGAAAAAGATAGAGCACCCAAGTGATGAAAATGGGGTCTCAACCACATTTGAGTGAACTAAAGAAACCCACTGCTAGTGGGAGATGCACCATTCTTCAATTGGAATTGGAGAGAAGCCATGCCTCTATAGAGGGCAACCAAAAAGAAAGAACACAAATTCAGAGGCCTACCACGCGCCAATTCATGCGCTATGGGTAAATAGCTCATAGAAAGCTTCATGCTTGGCACACACAGAATATATTTATAAAGCCAAATCTGAAGAAAGGCCACATGCTCAGTATGAGAAGGCTCAGCGCTCGAGTGATTATAACAGCTTTGCAGGCTTGAATAGGACTCAGTGAGTTTTCTGTCAAATTTTGGGGCGACACCAGAAATCAAAATACTAGGAAAAATGGTATTGCCCAAAGATGGCAGATTTACTAAGGTCCCAACATCCCTTAAAATAATGGACATAGGACCAAGGGGGAAAATAAAAGTATTATACTCAGAGGACCAAAAACTTAAAGCAATAGGGAAAAGCGCTGGATCAAAAGTAGGGAGTTGAAGAGAGATTTCTAACAAATCAGAAATCCTAACACTATCAAAAATTGCCTTGGTAGGACCATGGCCCATAAGGCGAGTATGTCATCGATGGAAAACAATATCAGATTTAGGCCAAGTGCGAATACCTCTTTCGCGAAGCGGCCTCAGTGGCAAAGAGTTTAGAAACGGAGGGCCTTGAGTACAATGGAACAGCTGGCCCACCGCCACTCGTTCGACGGCCTCGGCGGTGTTGAATGAAGGACCTAGATAGAACTCATTAAGTTCGGCATTGGCTAGTGCAAGGAAGTTCGGAGTTATATATGGCCGAGTGAGGATTTTCTGAAAGTCTTCGAAACTGAAAGAGTCACCAGATTGGGATTGTAAAGCAACCATTGGGAACGAGATAAAGTTTTGTTGAAATTTGCTTGAGAACGTAGCAGAGAAACAAGAAGATGAACAGTAATATTGCGAGAGAGAAGTGCAAAACAATAAGGTGTGATTTAGTGGTGTGATGAAATGACATGTATTTGGGGGTTATAAGGGTTTGCAATGTTGCGCCTTTTCAGGCTATGAAAGAAAATAATGATTGAAATTTTTGGAAATTTCAAATGTTGTTGGGAAACACAAAGTGAATATAGCAAAAATTAATAATTTGTATTAATTCTGCTATATTGGGGGGTAATTGTTGACACATTAAAAGTGCAGCCCAAATCGAATAACCCAAAGAATGAAGCCCAACTGGACAATTCAAGATAAAGGCCCAAATAGGGTTATTAATGAATGCAGTAGAAGCCCACGAACACGGTAACACCATCGCCTAAACTTGCAAGACGCCCAAGATCTGAGCGAATGAAGTGCCTTGTAGTCGCCCATGGTTATGACCCTGTTCTCGCCCAAACCTTCGAATCGCCTAGGATCTTAGCAAACATAAGATGTTATGATTATTCAAAAGTGCAGTTAACGAAGCAGTTATTGAGTAATCTTTTCACGTTCCACGATTCAAGGAATTCAATTGAAGACGGTTGAACGACAAAGAGTAGTGGCAGCAGTTAGAGACGGCAGTTCCACGATAAGTTGGCCACCATGAAGAAAGTGGGCAGTTATAAAGCAAGTAAACAGTTTTCAAGCGGTTGATCACGAAGATATCATCAAGGGAATATAAAAGGAAGAAAAGACACAGAGCAAAAGACCCCGAATTAAACACTCTCAAACAGAGAATATATAATTTCAATTTCTTAGTTTATACTTAAACATTTCTTTTCAATACTCGTGTGCTTGCGCTCCTTGGAGGCATTCTGTTTAGTTTCAATTATATAGTTATCGTCAATAAAACACCCCTTTTTGGGACTTTGTCTCAAGAGGTTTGTTCCTTACATAATCGTCCGATTCATTTTTAATTGTTAGCGACTACCCGCGCGAAAAATATGACAACATCTCTCGCCACTCCACCATATGTGTAGGCATCAAAATTTCCTCTATCGATTGCAGCATTAATAGGATTCTTCTTTTTCACAATTTTTTTAGTTTCGGAAGAATCTTTTGTCAATTTTCCTTCAAATATCTTAGAAGTTCTGAGAGAGGCTTCTAAATATCTTCTTTTCGACCAAAGAGGTTCATTTTACTCCACAATCCGAGCAAAAAAAATGGGAACTTCTAAATTTTCGCAACAAGGATTCAGTCTGCCTTCTGTGATCTTTCATTCTGAGAAGAGATATTCACCAGCAAAAACACCGTTCTATGAATTTTCTTTCATTACCTTTTCACCACATCCACCACCAAATACCATCTTCCCACACCACGCACACCCCCACACCGCATAGATCAACCACCATCATGCAACTACTACACCACATATTTTCCCACCACAATACAGATCAGCCACCACCAAACAAATTAGCGACTACTATGTTTTCTTCAGGGAATAGAGAGAGAGAAAGTGAGACAGAGAGAAATGTAGAGAAAGAATATTGGGAATTAATTAGGTTTTGTGTGTAATGAAGTATATATATTTAGTAAAAATATTTATTAAAATAAAACCTCTGATTTTTTAAAGGTTAAACTATCAATCTTATTTTAAAATTGTGAATTTTTAACGTAGGGAATTGTGTAATTTCCACAAATAAAATTTTGTTCTTATAATTTTTTTTTGTGTAATTTTTTTCCTTTCACATATTAGTTTGACTTAAAGAAGTGTTACATGTACATAATTATCTATATATTGGTATCTATAATTACACGTGGCACTGCATCTAACAATTAATTCAAATCTCACACTTGTACATCGACAATCGGATGATTGCCGTTATGTGCAATAATTATGTATAAATAGAATTTTCCAAAAAATGTAGTCAGATTTTGAATTCGCCTCTGACGACAACCCTAAAGATCCTTTCATACGAGGGAAGCAAAAGAGTAGAAATTTTTGTATTTGAATTTATGTTTGGAAGATCCTAGGAGATATCTCAACTCACAACTTATTGTTTCAAAAATTTCACCTCTAAACTTTCCCCCGAATTTTCTCCATCGATATTGACCACCACGATTAAAAAATATGACTTCAGAGATGGATTTTGTATTTTTAGTAGTAGGTATTGATTTTATCGACCACATGGTCGTTCAACCAAATCGCATAGCCATGGTGGGCACTGTCTAGGTGCTGCAAAGCCCAAGCTTCGCATGGTGGTGCTAGGTTGCATTTGTAAAAGTGGTCCGGGAGGGTGATGGAGAGGTGGTTCCGGGAGATGGAAAGTTGTCATGGCTCGTTGGAGAAGGAATGGTGGCCATGGGAAATGGCAAGGGTGATAGTTGGGTTAATGGATGGAGAAAGTGTGAGGAGGAATGGCTGAATATGGTGGAGGGAAGTATAATTGATAGAGAGAGGAGTGAATATTTTGGTTTAATGATGGCAGGTGTAAATATATTTAAAATGCCTAAGTTTTCAATTTTTTTTAATGTAATCGCGATAACCACCTAATTTTCTCATGAACATACACCTCAATAGTTCCAAAATTGGAAGCCTATTAACCATCATTTGGAATTAGCACGCACGAAGCAAGCTAACCCCAACTATCATATGACGCAATGTCACTATTCCCTAAAGATGATAAGAAAAGTCAAATAATAGTAAGTCATTAAGAAAAGTAATTTCATTGCATGGAGAACTTTGTCCACTCTATTCAATATTGACGTAAAGCTTATATTAATTTAAAACTCATATTTGAATACTAGACTGTATATTTCTTCTAATCTAAACCAACTGGCATCAAGATTTAGATAATCTTAGGCTCAATCTATTGTACATGTCTGTTTCATCACTGATGCATCGAACAACCACAAAGCCCTCATAAATTCAGATCAGAATGAAGTCGCTTCAATGGACCAAAAAGGACTCAACACCACTCCAATTGTCTAACTCACATAGAGATTTCACAAAGACTCAATTCTCCCCTAGAGATCATCATTTACTCACACGGATGAAAAAGATGAAAAGGCGTTCAATGAAGGTTCTAGACCCACATACATGCACAAAGAATGACCGAATCCAACTAAGGCTAAGGGGAATGCCCTATTTATACTCAAGACATCAACCATTGATCTGAGATGAATCCATCGATCCAAAGCAACTAGTGTATCTGGCTGATTATTGGGCAATTATTAAATTTGTCTACGGCCACTTCATCATTGCCTAAAAGTCGGACTGGACTTGGAATTATAGCCCAACAAATCTCTACCTTGATGACAGTGGTCATACAAGAAGCAGTAAAACAATTTATATCTCATTCCCTTGGAGTTCTAAATGTTTCATAATTCTGTCAACCATTAGCATCAAGAGTCGCTCATTTTATACATGAGGAAGAAAAAGAGATTTTTTCCCTTTTCATTTTATTTTCTTCTTCTTCTTTTGTTGTTTTCAATTTAAGTTTTAGTGTGAAAAATATAAATTTACGATTTAGTCTCTTCATAATTGATTAAAATGAGGTCAAAGTCAAATTTTATGGTCAACTGACAAAAATATGGATGGAATTCATCCATCGGGGCTTGATCTGCAACGTTTTGAACGGTTTGGGGTGACGGCTGCTACAAATGAAAAGTTAGAGGAAAGTCTGCAACTGTTTGAAAGGTCTGGGGTCTCAGTTGCAATTTTCCCAAAAAACAACTCCAATATTGGATGAATAGTGAATTTTATACTTGTCTATCTTTCTTTCACAAGTACATTAACATTAACTTAAAAATAACAAAGTTCGTGCATTTTATGGGTTTCAACTAATATCATTAAAAGAATGGGAAGTTCCAGTTCAACCCTTCTTTTCACTCGTGTGCACAACCAAGTTTAGTGTTGTCGGTCTAAATTCCTAAACTCAAACTTCCAATAAAAACCAGAAATTCTTTAATTATTAAATAGTGTTGCATGAACAAACATATACACAAAAAAATGTGCATGAATATGGAGCATTGGCCCTACATATTTATCATTGGTCGTTTGTTCGTGGGACAGTAGCACGTGCACAGAATGTCCAAACGCAAATATTTTAACCATTTACAGCACAAAATCATGTAAAGTAGCAAATTGCAGCACGGCAACGCAAGTTATTTTACAAATTACAATGTCGATACACTTCCTTGTACACCGGCCTTCTGCTGTCTACATTTCTTGGTTCCATAATTATATTATAACTTTAAAATTTATTTTTTCTCGAACTCATTTTTAACAACACATTTTTAAGATATTTATAATATTTTATCAATTTTTCATTAATATATATCATTAACTTTTATCAATTTTTTTTTTTAAAATATAAGTTTTGAGTAAATCAAACAGGAGCATACATTTTACGAAGTAATTTTAAAATTGCATGTGTTTTGTCAAAGAAATTCTAATTAAAAGTTTGGTTTTGATTCATTGTATTGGGCCGACGGGAGGAAAACTCGTTCTTTTCAAATTGGTATTTGAAATTTCAATGACTATCAAATCAACAAAAGTAGTTAGGAAGCAGTGGTGACATCTAAACCGACTTCTCAATGGAGTGAGTCACGAGTGGCCAAATGTCGCCGTCCTCTCCCTGTGCCCAAATCTCAATTTGTACCCGAAATAGCTGAAGGGCTCACAATCAGACAGAGATCCCACTAAACCAACACAACACCGTCCCCTCACCCCCCATGGGCCCACCCCACCCACTTCCTTGAAATCAAACTATGGTCAAGTTGGCTATGAAGGACGTTTGGCTCTAATTTTGAATTAGATTGATTTAATAGCTTGTTGACATGAATCTTGAGATTTTTTATTTTTATTTTTATTTTTGTGATTTACAAGTTATTTTAAGCCTATTTGAATATTTTTTAAGAGTATCTTATTTGATTGGAAGAAGTTTCTATCAATAAAGAAAATATCCCAAATTTCAAATTATTTTTCTTCTTTAAAGCTATTGAGTAGCCTAAAGTGACAAGAAAGGCCTTGAGGTCATAAAGAAAAAATGTTACTCAGCACCAATTTACGTGACATAATGTAATAGGCTAAATTAAATGTGAAATTATTTGATTAATTTAATTGAACATTTTATTTAACTTAATGTCATCTAGACTCGTAGTAACACCGGTGATACTAAGTCCTTGTTTGAGCTCTATTCTTTATGAAATATATTTTTCTCTTACTTAATATCATCCACGTTTTCTAAAAAAATAACATTACATGTGTGTTTGATTGCAAGCATGAAATTTATATGGAAAGAAAATAAATTCTACACAATTGAATTACCTAGAAATTATTTGCATAGAAATTGTTAATTAAATGTATTTGACTGATTTTATTTTCAACCTTGAAAATATTATACTTGTCCATTTTTATTGGAAGGTAGATAAGAGAGAGAGAGGGAGTAAATGAGTAAGAAAGAGAAAGTGACTTACCAGAAAAATAAAAACCAACTCCCCCTAAGAAAATATTTTTCTTGTTTTCAGGAAAATATAATTACGTGATTAAAAGTAGAAAAATATTTTTCATGGAAAAAAATATTAATTAAACAGCACAAAAATAAGAATTTGGGTGGAAAAATAACATTTTTCATAAAAAAAAATATTGACAATCAAACGCACTTTATACAAGTAAATCAAAATTTTTATTTATTTCGTAACTAGACATTCTTCAAAAA
>NC_036254.1:13998333-14003419 GCF_002742605.1 Olea europaea var. sylvestris | reverse complement strand
CATAATGGACACGATATTATTGATCAACTTATTAATTGGATATAACCCAGTGGTGCAAAGGACAGGAGTGAGATTATCTCACGCCTTGCCGGCAGCTGCAGGGTGAGGGTTTGATTCTTGAGATATAAAATTGAATTCCTTGTAGGCATAGTGTACAAGCAGTTCTTATTCTCTAACCTGTTGGGGCACATCCTGCGATTTACATCCCTCACAAAATTCTAAGAGCGGGACAGTGGGAACCCTCAAGGTTGGGATTCAACCTCTATAATTTGTGTGTCGATTGATGCTATGCTGGCTGTTGGTATAGCCCAATGGCCAATCATTTCTTTATGCTCCACTATAATTAAAGGGTTTTATATTTGGAAAAAAGGAAAAATGGGTTTTCGAATTTCATAAGTGATTTCCTAATCTTAAAAACTTCTAACTTATTTTATTTCCCTACTCGGTACTCGATATCAGATCTACTATCCCTAAAAGTCAATGCTATTTTATCACTCCGAGTGATTAATCCTAGTCGGCAATGTAATTTCATAGAATAATTTGATAATAGTCTCACTTCTCGGTGCTAATCACCACAAGTTATACTTATTAAATAGCATTACTCAAAACTTTTGGTACCTAAAAATTTAGTGCTTGTTTTTAATTGATCAAACTTCAATTTTAAATGTAATCCACATTTTTTTTTATCAATTTTTCAACCTTGCGTTCCATCAACTTATATAAAAAAATTTGTTAAACAACCCTTCACTCAAGATTTTATTAGAGATTAGTAAAAATAGAACAACAAATTTGAATCGAACAACTTGGTAGTGATAAATTAGATCAAATATGCAATAAAATGTGAATATAGACTACATGGTTTGAGACAATTCCACAAGAATACGAGGTTGGATATGCCTCTACGGCTATACAAATCACTGAATAAAGACGCATTGTAAATGCATAAGCGCGTTAGGTACCCGTTTCTATCATTGACTTTAGCTTCAAATTCTTTGGGACCAAAATTAACTAAGAAATGTAAACACGTAAATCCAATTAGTCCTTAATCGCATGAAAAATTGATTGGTACTTTCTTTATGGCAATCAGTTGCTTTAATTAAGAATTAAATAAGATTGCATAGAGATATTAATTTATTCCAAAAAACAATTTTACAATTATTTATAAATTTAACTTTGATCTATTTAGGCTACTGATGATCGTCGGTTTAGGTGTCAATTAAGTCGTGATGATGGTGTTATCAGGTAACAGGGCCAAATATGAAGTAAAGAAATTTCTATGCAACCCAAAAATAGGAGAAGAAAAAATTCAATAATGGGATAAAACCTAGAAGTAACAACTACTCCTTTATTCAGACTTACTTTTCTTATTTTTTTGTCTCAATTATATAGTTATGTTCCTTTATCAAGAATGTTTTACTTTGTTCATTTATTAATATACCTAATGCTATCAAAAATCGTACTTGGTAGGCCTCCCGAACTTGAGGATTGAGAAAGAGCACGAACAGAACATTTCGGTATCTGAAACAAAAGCAATGAGGTGTGTTCTCGTCGTCCCTCCGATACTTAAGTTAGACAGAGAATTTATATGAAAACGTACACTGAAATTGTATGCAAAAACATACCGGAATAATGGACCTAGGTCATCTATTTATAAAGGTAGGTAGTGTACTCCTAGCAGGATTGAATTAATTGGATGTTCTTATTCAAGGAGTATTTTATTTGTAATATAATTACATGACCAATGATGCTATTGTTGACATAAATTTCTTGTGGATGTAGGAGTCCTGGATTGAGGTGTTTGAATCATATTAGAGTCCTTAGAAGGTGAGACTTCTTATGGGCTTGACAAAAGGGGGGTTCGGTATGAAAGGAATAGTTCGATGACTCATGAACCCCGTATATCAAAAGGATGCTCGAGGACACTATTGACTAGATCGCGAGGATGCAAGTCGCCACTCCTCGGGTGTATCACCTCGAGGACTATGTGCCCCAATATGTGATAAGCAAGACCCTGTGAATCCTTGGGAGAATCACCTCGGGAGGTTGTCAAAAGTGACTACATCAAACCCTTATTTACAGCTTGTTTGGGAGTGATTTTTTGGCCCAAAAATTTGAATTTTTGACCGTAATTTCACTATTACAGCCGTTATATTTGACTTCTTCTCTCATAAGTGAACCTCATTTTTCTCCTAACGGTCAAAAAATCAATTCTCAAAATCTCTCCCAAACAGGTTCTTAATTTGCCTAGTTATAATCAATTTTTTTTCCACTTAATCTTGAAATTATACAAATATAAATAAGGATAAACTAGGAAAGTTTTGACAAAACTTACTTTTTCAATAATATTAAATAAGATTTCTTAATTCGTATGAAAAAAAATCAACCTATATAAAAAAGATATAAGATGTATATTTTATCAGAACACACGAAACAGAAGAAAAAAATCACATCGGCACCCATAGAACTTACAAACTTCTATTCAGTACAAATCTCATCTCGTCTGTGTTTCCACAAAACAAGCCGAGGAATCGAGTCCATTAAAGTCAAAATGTAACACTCGGTTAAGAGAAACTAAAATACCCTACCAAGCTTTTAAAACTACTAAAATAATTTAACAGTAAGGGTCCATTTAATTGCAAAGATGAAATTTGGGTAGAAAGAAAACGATTTCCAGGGAATTGAATTATCTAGAAATTGTTATTCTGAGAATTGTAAATTATTGTATTTGATTGGTATAATTTTTCACGTGAAAAATCTTGAAATAAAAGTGTTTTTTGGTATTCGTTTGACTTTGTTTTACATAAAAAATTGTCAATTAAAGAGATAAAATTTACTAATATTGGGGATATATGTTATTTCAATTGCAAAAAAAAAAAAAGTCAAGAAAATTATCTATCTTTTGATGTTCGTTTGACTTTGTTTTACATGGAAATTATTAATTAAAGAAAAATATTTTTTTACAATTAGACATAGAATTTGTTCCCATTGCTATAAAATAAAAATAAAAAATTTGTCTGAAATTCCAATTCTCACCAAACCCAGAAGAATTGGAATTCCTCAAAAATTTGGATTTAGTCGCGCGGTTGGAAAACTTAGAAATTGAATTCCATGATTAAAAAATCCAATCAAACAATGTAAAATGCGAAAAGTGGAATTCTTTCCATAGAAATGATGGCTAATCAAACAAAGCCTAAATCCAATTAAAATTTCAAACAAACTCAATTAGTCGTCTATTATGTTTCTCTCTAGACATCAAAGCAAATTCTTTTAGAAGTTTTTTCAGTCTTCCATCGAATCATGCAACGTGATTTAACTTTAATGTAATATCTTGATATATTCTCGAAAAAGTATAAGAGGTCTTGTTTTTGTGTAATATTTTTATATACTCTTGAAAAAGTATATTAGCTTAATTGAAAAAACAAATTGTTAAATTTAATTTTAGTATAAATTATAATCGTAAGCTCTACAAAAATTATATAATTAGTACGAAACTTATATAATCCAATATCCAAAAGTTAACACATAAAAATTTGTAATTTTATATGAATGCACTAAAAATACTTCTTTGAGAATGATACACGCTGAAGAATTTAAAATTTAGCAAGTCAAAGTCAAAGTAAACAGGGCAAGAGAGTGGAGAAAGGAGAGTTCATCCACCCAACGAGTAATAAAGCAAAGAAACTAAAGATCTTTTATTGAAAATTGGGCGAAAGAGATAAAAGTGATAAAGCTAAATTTTGAACTAAAGACACAATCTTTATCTTTATGTTTGTCACATTATGGAAAATTGCAAGTAATTCAATTTATTGTGTGTCACGAGGAGACATTAGAAATTCAACTACTCCCTAATTCTTAAAAAGGAAAGTCTTTGTAAAATTGTTGTTCATAATTTGAGCATAAATGCTTTTTCTAGTGTAGGTATATTATGTTATCAATAAAAACTATATAAATTAATTGCTAAAAAGATCATTTTAGAGTTGTTTTTATAAATACTTTGGGGGTGTCCTGATAAAATTGTTAGTAATTTTTAAGAGAGATATTATTGAATTTCACTAAATTTGTGATTAATAAATAGTTAGTACTTGTATATGTGTGATTGAAATTAATATTTGAATCTGATTAAATGAAAAATATAACTTTTAATTCTACATAGATAGATACTTTGTACTTCAAATATTTTGATTTTACATATAAGCAATTGAGACTAGGGATTACAACTTAATCCCGGTTGTTAATAAAACAGTTAAAAAAAAACAGATTAGAGGTAGACATGCCAATTTTTAATACAACTAGTTAAGGTTTTCATCCGTGACTTGTCAACTCTAACCTTCTATACTTAAAATAAACTATACTTTATAAATGTCATAAAGAACGTAAAAATTAAACCTGAAATTTCACCATGGATTAAGTCAAGTCATTAGAATTACATACACTTAAATGCATAATAATACAAAATCGATCCGGATAGATCGGGTTCATTTCTGAACCCTCGACCGGGGCAATAAATTAGTCCGAGTCTCTAAATTAACCAAACAAAATGTTGACCAGAGAAGACCAAATTGACCATGGCAAATCGGTCAACCGGATGACCCAAAACCCACGATTGAATAGTAATTTTAATTGTAATTTCATTGTTTATGTCGCCCAAAAGCTTATTTGGTTGACGGATTTTTTATTTTATTTTTTTATTATTTTGAGTAGTGAAAATTTCATTCAAACTTGTTACCTAATGGATTTTTCTGTTATAGAAGTTTTTGAAATTTGCTACTTCACACGTAAATTTTGTTATTATTTTATTGCATATTAGAAATAATTAAGGGAATATAAAAGCAGAACTAATCCGTGGACCCAGGTTGAACCAATGATCTAATTATCAGCGTCTTATCTGGATTAATGTCTATTTTTATAACTACGCCTAAATGTTCCTTGTTGACATTCGAGTCTGAATGGAATCTGCACGTCAACTGATCATGATTTCGCTTCTTTCAAGTGCATATTACAACCACGCTTGGAATGCACGCGTTGGAAGCGCAAGACCTAGAGCTTCTTTGAACAAAAGGCAGAAAATATTGTGATTGTATGCGCT
>NC_036254.1:13994938-13996376 GCF_002742605.1 Olea europaea var. sylvestris | reverse complement strand
CTGTAAATGAGCAAACGCCTGAACAACTGGCTAGACAAGGTTTCCCCACGGTCTCACACCGCCCAAATGCACCCGAAGCCACCAACCACTGACAAGCTGTGCAATGCCGCCACTGTTAATCCGCGAAACTGAAATCCCATCAACCAACAAAAATACAAAAAAACAAAAATTGAATTCTTTGACCGCCCAATTTCCCGGCTGTCCTATATGCTTTTAGCTCAAAATAAAGTAACTCTTCTTCTCCTTTTCTATTTGACTAAATGCCACAAGGAAATGTTGAAGCTTATGCGAAATAAAGTGGGTTGAATTAATTTTTTTTTTCTCCCTTCGTAATGTCTACAGAGGATGTAGTTCCTAAGACGTTCCACGCTTTGGTGGAAAGAGCCGAACGGAAATTCGCCCGGGTTCGTGATATTCCACTGCATCCGTACGGTGGCAGTGGCCTGGAAAATGGCCACTTCTTCCACAAAGTGTTTAAGGCTTACATGCGGCTCTGGAAGTACCAGCAGAGGAACCGGGATAAATTGGTGGAGTCGGGGCTTCGCCGTTGGGAAATTGGGGAGATCTCATCTCGGATTGGCCAGCTCTACTTCAGCCAGTACCTGAGGACAAGCGAGGCTCGGTTCCTCTTCGAATCGTACATATTTTATGAGGCCATTTTTAACAGGAAATATTTCGAGGGTTCGAGCAGGGATCGTGGGGTTAGGTTCAAGGAGTTGAGATTTTACGCGAGGTTTTTGATGGTTTCTTTGATCTTGAACCATAAAGAAATGGTGAAGTTGCTTGTGGAAAAGTTTACAGAACTTGTTGAAGACAGTAAAGCCAATTTTCGGGTATGAATTACTCTTTTCTATCACAAGTATGGTAAAGTTTTCAGCTATAAATTGAAGTAAATTTGTGATTTGGATATTGGTATACTTGTGTGCAAATAGAAAGACTAGAGAAATAATCAGTTGACTTAAAAATGCCTTTATTATGTAAGTTATATTCAATGATTAGCTGAATTCTTTGCTTTCAAATCTTGATATCCCCTTGTTTTCAATTGGGAAAAAAGGGAACTTCCGGGTTTGATTGCAAATGAAAGCACATGAAGTTACTCAAATGCTCTTAGTTAGAACGCCATAGTTCGCAAGTGAAGTGGCTTGATGATAATTATGAAATCTGTTCTATACGATTCACCAGCTCAATAGGTGCTGAAAGTTAGAAAGTGATACCTAGGTAAATTCTATATTGGCATAGCTATTCATTTAATCTACTCTAATTTCCTGTGTCATGAATTGTATTACATTATTAATTTGTCATTTACTCTTCATCATGACTTTCATTTTGTCACTTTGCCCTTTTACATAAACAATGGGATTTTTTCTTCTAAAGAAATATGCATCTAATATAAATTTATAAAAGAATCATCTATTGGCTGAAAATGATACATCACAGA